>NW_018128008.1:247192-254109 GCF_001952655.1 Monopterus albus | reverse complement strand
GTCTATGTGCCACGCAGAACCCTGCGCTCCTAAGAAACACCTGTCCCTGGTTGTTCCTCAGGCTAGGTACAAAAAATGGGGAGAACGCTCTTTTCCCGTGTATGGCCCCAGGCTTTGGAACTCCCTACCGCCAGAGCTTCGGGCCGAAACTGAGCTGGCGGCTTTTAAGTCAACTCTGAAAACTCATCTTTTTAGACAGGCCTTTGGTATTTAGCTCATCTTAATCTTAATTCGTTTTTAACTCATTTCCCTGTTGTTTTATGCTGTTCTTGGTTCTGATGAGGATGTTTTTTATTTTTGGGTTTGTAATACTTTGTAGTTTGTTTTGTATAGGTTTTTGTTTTAGTATTGTCTTGTATTAGTGTCCTTTTATGAAGCACTTTGGGCTCCTGCCGAGTTGTAAAGTGCTATATAAATAAACTATTATTATTATTATAAACTGGGAGAGTGGCTCCAACAGATCCCAGGAACAACATCTGAGATCCCTGTCCAGAAGAGTGCAGTCCTAGGAACAGCTAAGATACTGCGCAGGACCCTCAAGTTCCCAAGCCTCTGGTAGAGGACCCGAGCTTGAAGGAAGGAATAAAGGACCGTTCTGAAGTGGGGGGTGAGTGGGGAATTTTTTTTATTATATATACAGTGGTGTGAAAAAGTATTTGCCCCCTTACTGATTTCTTATCTTTTTGCATGTTTGTCACACTTATGTATCAGTTCCTGAAAAGATGACTGAGAGATATTTGCAACACTTTAACAGCCTGTAAGATGATCACTGAGATGGTGGCAGTGGGATAACAAAGATGCTTCCAAGGACAATGGGCGGTAGACGGTAGTATATGATTCCACCTTCGTAGTCAGAATTTAATTCTCCCACCTCTAGCAGTAGCAGGTACAACACCTGTCATCTCCCATACACCCTCATCAGTAGAGCTGTTAGCCCTGCTGATGCCATAATGATAAGCAATCTGGGAGCACAAGAAGTGTATATAAACTGTTAATTTTGCCGTCTCTGCTGCTTTCTCCTGAAAATGGCTTTGTGTCAAAACTGACAGGTAGAGATGTAATTAAAGTAAAACTGTGTTGTTATGGGCACCTATGTCATATGAAAAAATGTATTAAAACCAAGTGCACTAAAATATATATTCAGGTGTGTTGTAGCCTGTGCAAACAACTAAATACAAACTAGGCACATTTCCCTGGGAAAAGTGAAGCTTTGCATGTATTTATCCACCTGTCAATGGAGTTCATGAAGACCAATAGTCAGTGTCTATAGGTCAGAATATAAGTCAGTGTTGGATTTATCAATAAATACAGCACATTTGTTACATTCAGTAACTGGCTTCAGTTCAGCTCAGTCACTGAACTAGTATTGCATGTGATCTAATATTCCATGCTGGTGGTCTGTTGAGGCTATGCCCCTTGTTGTTTGGGTAGTTTATCACCATTGAATTTATGTTGATGGTTTAGACTTTCAATTTGCTATTGCTCAGGCTTTCTTCGTGCAGATGCTGCAACTTGATTTTGGCTTGCTTTCTCGTGGGAGGTATGTGCATCAGAATAGCATGTGCCCATCATCCAAAGTCCCTCACCCACAACATTATTGCATCTTCTGCTGATGGAATTTGTCTCTTGCCAGATCCAAACAATTAGGAGCCCAAAGACACAGGATATAGACCTCATACTCTCACGAACAAGAAGATGATACATTTCCAAACCTTTTCTTTTTTTTATACCTTTATTTTCTTTTCCTCTGTCTTGTCTTTTCCTTCGCCTTTCTTTTGCTTACTTTCCTTTCTCTTACCCTTTTTTTTTTCTATTAACATCTCCTCTTTTTCCACAAATGCCTTCCTTTTTCTTTCCATCCCAAGCCCTTCCTTTTCTTCCTACCCATTCCCATTTCTCCCCTCCTTTTCTCTGCTCTCCTTTTTCTTCATTTCCATTCCTTTTCCTTTGCTCCTTTGTCCTTCCGTTTCTAGTTTTGCTTTCCTTTCATTTTCATCTCTTTCCTGTATTTTCCATGACATGACTTGTCTTTCATTTCCTTTCCTTCCCTTTCTTTTGCTTTCCTTTAATTCCTTTCCATTCATTCACCTTCCTTTCATAATATTTTGTAAGATAGTGATAGTAGGAAAGAAAGCACCCAAAAATCTGACAAACTAAGTCAGTGTGCAACACAGTGAAGACACACCCATATGTCTTCAATGTTGGGAGTAAAAGAAAACAAAACAAATTCCGACCTCTAATGTGTTTTCAGAGTTTTGTGTCTATGGTATGTGGAGGGCCATAAAAATGCAGCGGAAGCTCTAAATTGTCCCACATAAATATCATCCTTGCTCCAGAACTTGTTCATATAGAGGGTTTTTCAGCTGCGACATCAGTAGCTTCTAGGTGAAATGACTGTTGAAAACTGTTTCTGTATAAGAACTCTTCAGTCTTTTTTAGTAGATTAGATGAAATGGCCATTGAAGAAGCACTTGTCTTTTTGTGTTATGTGTTCACAGAATGTTCCCCAAAAAGAAGCAAGTTTAGTGAAATTATTGGCGCCTGTGTGTGGTCATTCTGCTGTGCACTTGGCAGCAGTGTGCACCCCAGAATCTCTCCAGCTATAGCAGGACTTAGAAAGTTGAGGCATTCTCCTTATTCCCCTCATTCAATCTGTTTGTCTCACTCCCACACTGTTTCTCCTGCCAGCTACCACCACTGCTCTGTCTGATTTGGCACATTATACACAAGAAAAGATGCATAATATCATAGACTGAAATACTGTTAAATAAGATAAGTATACAGTGAAATGCCTCCTCTAAAAGAGTTTTGTTTATATATGCTGTGACAGCATTCACTGCATTCAATGACAAAAATGGCTGCACCATTATTTATATGGCAAATTAGTGAAATCAGCCCAGGGCTCAAGAACCTGTAGAGCAAACTCTGACCTAACTGGGGCTGTTAGTCGTAGGGTACCAACCACTTTTTACTTGAAGTGGTTTAATTTAACTTAGCTCAGTCTTTGATGAAAGCATACAAAGGAACACTTGAATTTCTTTTCTCTGAAGGACTGTGGTTCTTGTTACCATTGCTACCTCTGAGAGACGAGACAGTCTAAGTAACTTCAAAACAGTGCTAATTTATTCAAAGGATCACAGGTAAAATTAACATTACACGCTCAGGTATCTTGCAGCACCAACATGCACGCAGGCAGATGTAAGATGAAAGACCCTGAACCCCCCAGGCCTATACATTATATCCCCTCGGTTGGGCTAGCCCCGTACTACACAGAAACGTCAACCGAGACGTCTCTGTTGCCAGCTTTGCAGCTGGCCATAGCAGTAGTCAAAACATGAAGCAAATCAATGTGTGTGTCTGTTGATTAAGTGGTGTGTAACTAAAAACATTCTCACGACCTCTAGAACATGTCATGACTTAAACATAAGAACATATTATGGCTAAGGCTACAGTTATACACGTTGTAATAATAATATTAAACACCCTGTCTGCTGACAGTCATCAACTCTTATCTCTAGTATCCTTGACCAGATGTACCCTGTAGAAACTCATAAGCATGACTAAGCATTTAACAGTCTAACTAGACATCCTATCTCCACTAAACATTTCTAATACATAAAGTATCTATCCAATTTCTATCTGACTAAAAATACCTAACATCTCCTTGTTTGTTTCTTCACATTTTTTGGACAAAAATGAATCTAGTTTGTGTGTTTTCTGCATTAGACTGAATGTTTGGCCTGAATAAATAAGTTTCACCTACATGTGGACACCACCAGCAGCTGCCACAATCACTGTCAGAGAGCTACTGTAACACTGCCCACTTCCATCTCGAGGAATCAGAGAGAGATGAAAGCTGAAGTGTCAACGTCACTGGAAGGCAGGGAAAGCCAGAGAATCTGCTGAGAGCAGCCTGGTGTCAGTACCAGCCTCATGCTAGCTCTGCTTCTGTACCTGCTGTATTTTTAACCTGAAAAGATGGTGTGCTAGACTGAATCATATTTGGGTTGGCTGAACTTTCATAACTTGAATAAACAGCTAAATCTAAAAATCTCTTGGTTTACATACATGGAAAACTACAGTTTATTACACTCTGGGATTTATTTCTGAAGACTCCAGAGGGGTGGATTAAAGTACGTGGATTAAAGTTTAGCCAGATAACTTTGTTGATAGATTGACATGATGCTGAACATCAGAGCAATTATAATAAAACATGAGTTTAAAGAAAACAGAGAATACTGAGAGATCTATGGCCCATCCAGACCCATTCTTACAGGTTTTCTCTAAAGCTTTGGCTAAATTTTCCAAATGACAGTTGAAGTTTTCAAAACATTTCTCCACAATAGTTAGTTTTTTCTGCACAACATAAAAGCACTTCTCAGTCTTTTCCTACAAATAGCAATTGTTTAACATATTTCAGCAAATGATTAAGTACAGTTGTCTACAAATTAAACAGCTATGTATATGTACTTTTGATCCAAAGCGTTTCTTCTGAGTTAAACAGTCTTACATTCCAAAACATTTAAGAATTGTTTCAGTTCACATCATCAAATGCATATTAGTCTATGCAGTTGTCAAAATAAGTCAAGCCCACACTGTTATGAATTCCACAGTCGATACAGCTGCTTCAGAAAGAATTCACATCCCACATTTTACTGCATTACACTTAATTTTTTTCCTATGTCAGTCTAAACTTACAACACAGTAAAATGTGCAAAACTTGAAGGAATGTGAATAATTTCCAAAGCAACTATACTGTAAATTCTGTTAAACTGATAAACTGGTTATTAGTGGAATCTTGAACTACACTTACGCCGATCAGCCATAACATTGTTACCGCTGAGAGGTGAAGTGAATAACATTGTGTTACATTGGTGCCTGTCAGTGTGTGGGGTATATTAGGCAGCAAGTGAACATCCAGTCCTTGAAGTTGATGTGTTGGAAGCAGGAAAATAGCCACATTTTTCACTCTTTTTACATATGTTTTTTACTGAATGGTCAACACATTCGTGCTCTTCCTCACAGTAGAACTATGGAAACAAGCAAATTCACAGAAGATGCACAGTGAACTGCAGAGTGACATGAGTGCCAAACAACCACCCTATTGACTCCTGTGTACACAGTGTTAGGCAGGTGGTCATAATGTTATGGCTGATCGATGTATGTAGGAGCAGTCTCACATGAAAATGTAAAATAGCTATGTTGGTCTGCAGCTTAAAATGTTGTAGTGTCACAATAATGACTGTAAAATTGTGAGACCACTACATTTTGCATTGTGGACCAACGTAGCTCTTACACACTTTGCTGTGAGACTGTTGTATGTGGAGTGTCCCCATATCAGCTAAGGCTGTTGAAAGTTCCTACCCACATATTCTCCTCTTGAACCAGCTGAGGATGTTTTTTGTACAGAGGTGGAAAGTGTATGATCATAGACCATTAGACCAAACGCCATTGCCTGATACTATGAATGCAGCATGTGACGACATCACAGCATAAACATGCAGGGGATGGATACAGTACACCAGATGATTCTTCCCCCACTGTATTGCCAAGAAGAATATCAGGTAAAAGGCTGATGAAAACCTGTGGCCAAACAGACAGGAGCGAGATGATGCACCGACTCCATTCTTTGATGTAGTACTGTTTGTGAAATAATTCTTAAATCTTCTGGAATAACCCTGTTTAACAGAAAAGGATGATTTATTTTGATCAAAAGAACTATATGTAATTGATAATTGTTCAAATTGTAGACAACTATATTTAATAATAATTTTGCTGAAATGTGTTAAACAATTGCTGTTTGTATGAAAACTGTGAGAAATGCTTTTATGCTGTTCAGAAGAAAATAAATGTGGAGAATGTCAAACTTGTTTGAAAAACTTTTCCATATGAATACTGAGGTAAAGATAATCACAATCAGCTTTATTGGCCAGGTGTGTCGGACACACGAGGAATTTGACTCTGGTACATCGGCTCTCAATGTGTATGTACATATCCCCATGTAAGGGGCAAGTAAACAGTAAACCAGCATAAGGCTGTGTAATATAACAAAATAAACAGTATTAACAAGCAACAAACAGTGCAAACAATGCAAAATAAGCAATATAAACAGGCAGTAAACAATGGAGACAGACAAAGGAATGCTCATTGAAATGAAATAAATAGGAATAAAAACAGAGTACCTAAAACTAGAGACCTGTACAGATCTGTATAATCTGTACGAGGTATATTTACAGGTATTGCACTGAGGGTTACTGTCCAGTTATAGGTGGAAAAGTGTTCATCAGAGCCACAGCCTGGGGGAAGAAACTGTCCTTGTGCCTGGTTGTCTTGGTGCACAGTGACCTGTAACACCGTCCAGAGGGGAGGAGTTTGAACAGATTGTGTCCTGGGTGTGAGGGGTCAGCAGTGATACTCTCCCGTCTATAGGCTGACTCGTCGCCATCGTCAGATGAGACCAATAATTGTTGTATCAGCAAACTTAAAGAGCTTGACAGAGGGGTCCTTCAAGATGCAGTCATTGGTGTAGAGTGAAAACAGCAGAGGGGAGAGCAAACATCCCTGGGGGGCACCTGTGCTTATTGTCCAGGTGCTGGATGTGGTTTTCCCCAGCCTCACCTGCTGCTTCCTCTCTTTCAGAAAGCTAGATGAAAGGTGGGGGCAGTCACAGTGAACTGGGTCAGTTTGGAGTGGAAGATGTCTACGAAGATGGTGTTGAATGCCAAGCTGAAGTCTACAAAGAGGGCCTGTGCATAGCTCACTGGGGAGTCGAGAAGATGTAATGCAGTGCCATGTTCACTGCATCGTCCACTAACCTGTTTGCCCGGAGAGGCGAACTGCAGGGGGTCTAACAGGGGGTCTACGATGTCCTTCAGGTGGGCCAACACCAGTCTTTCAAAGGACTTCATAACTACAGA
>NW_018128008.1:246182-246889 GCF_001952655.1 Monopterus albus | reverse complement strand
GAGGTGGTAATTTTGTCCCTGGTGGGACAGGTGACGTGCTGTCTGTATTTGGGCAGTTCATGGGTGAGATTTGCTCTGTTAAAGTCCCCTAGAACAATGAGTGGAGAGTCGGGATGTTCTAGCTCCACACTAGTTATCTGTTCTGCCAGGAGCTGTAGTGCACTAGTGTGGGCCTGCAGCTTTAAATAGGCACCCACCAGGATGAAGCTCGAAAATTCATGAGGAGAGCGGAAGGGTTTGCAGTTGATAAAAAGAGTCTCTAAGTCTGTGTTACATGTCCTCTGTAGCACTGTGACATCTGTGCACCAACCTTCATTTATGTAGAAGCAGATTCCACCTCCTCTCGTTTTCCTGGACAGCTCCGTTACGCGATCCGCTCTGAACACCTGGAAGCCTGGTACTTCTATCGCGCTGTCTGCGATTGAGTTGCTGAGCCAGGTCTCCATGAAGCACAAAGCGTGCAAAGTCAGAGTTAGATGAAATTCTTCTCATCAACAGGACTATCTTGTTGACCAGGGAACAAAGATTCGCTAGGTGGATGGACGGGACTGGAGTCCATGTTACACGCTTGCCACGGTGGCATTTCTTCCAGGTCCCGTACGTGTATATGGAAGGTGCGCCTCCGATCAGAATGTCCATACAGCATTCTTCATTCACAAAAATCAGAGAAAGGTTCTTCTCTGGTAAAAGTAATCCAGGATGGGTTG
>NW_018128008.1:205532-246054 GCF_001952655.1 Monopterus albus | reverse complement strand
AATGGTAGTAGTCCTAGGAGTAATAAACAGTGAAACAAGTCTGCAGAATGTTCGTGTACTTTCGCCTGTTCCCAGGCTTTACTTGTGCTTCTACCTGCTCTGAATATAATTCAGAAATAATACAAATTATACAGTCATATCAAAGCAGTACACACACAGTCCTTGTGACATTATGGATTTAAATGGGTTACTTATGCATTTAATTTGTCATCTACATTTTGCCATCCATCTCTCCACATCCACATTTGCAGATCCACCATAAATTAAATCAATAAAATCCTTGCAGCCCTCCAACAGAAACCTTCACTTTGGTGAAACACTACTCTCTTTCTTTGGATATTTGCATGTAGCCAATGAGAAACCAGTTGATCATGGTTTCAACTGTCAATATACAGGTATATATTTATATATAGTGAATGACCAGGAGAGCGTGCACTTACAGTATCTTGGATGATTGAATCCAGCTTTTCTAATCCACAACAGAGGTAGGGGGTCAGTGAACCAAAATATCCAGATAACCTTAGCTGGCATTAGGAAATCCAGCATTCCTCATTTGATGGATCTGTTTAGCAGCAGGTCCAAAAGGACAAGAATGAGCAGTCAGATGAAACTGCGCACAAAGTAAATAGAGTAAATCCTAGATTAGTCAAATGTATTTGAAAGAGATAACAAAGAATACTGGTGATATTATTACCCAGACTCACCATTCTAAACGGCCACCACAGCTTGCAATCCCAACCTCCTAGTTGTTGGTTTTTGGTTCTTGTTACCATGCTAACTCTGAGAGACGAGACAGTCCAAGTAACTTCAAAACAGTGCTGATTTATTCAAAGGATCACAGGTAAAATTAACATTACACGCTCAGGTATCTTGCACCTCCAAACTGCTCGCAGGCAGATGTAAGATGAAAGACCCTGAACCCACCAGGCCTATACATTATACCCCCTCGGTTGGGCTAGCCCCATACTACACAGAAACGTAAACCGAGACGTCTCTGTTACCAGCTTTGCAGCTGGTCATAGCAGTAGTCAGAACATGAAGCAAATCAATGTATGAATGTGTGTGTCTGTTGATTAAGTGGTGTGTAGCTAAAAACATTCTCACGACCTCTAGTACATGTCGTGACTTAAACATAAGAACATATTATGGCTAAGGCTACAGTTATACACATCATAATAATAATATTAAACACCCTGACTGCTGACAGTCATCAACTCTTCTCTCTAGTTATCCTTGACCAGATGTACCCTGTAGAAACTCATAAGCATGACTAAGCATTTAACAGTCTAACTAGACATCCTATCTCCACTAAACATTTCTAATACAAAAAGTATCTATCTGACTAAAAATACCTAACATGGTTCAGTTGTGATTTACTGTACCAATGAGACTGATGGTTCATACTTAACATGTTACTGTCAGCTTAATAAATGAGTCAAATTTTTGAAAAGCTTCACTCGTTGATTTTTTTAGCCACATGAAGGCAGTGCAACAATCTGTAAACACATCACTGACATATTATCACCTTATCAAGTCGCTATGCTGCACATGCTTGGCAACAGCTTCTCTTTTTTTTTCAAACTTCACACTACTTTCTCACTTTCCATGTGTATAATCAAGCGCACTGTTTTACTATTTTTAAACCACTTTTTAAAAATGTATTCTTCAAGGAGAGAATGTCCGAAAGTGCACAATGTTATTCCCATTTATGCATAACATCCTGTGTTGCCCCTGGCTATGGCAGCAGTACTCGAGCGTGACCATTCAGAACAGGTATAGACACTTTGCCTTCAGACGACCCTTGGTATGAACTAGTTTGTTTCAAGCATAACCCAATGACAAGCAGCTTCTACAAGTCCAAGGACACACCTTTTTTCACTAAAACACTATGGTGATAACTTAGCCATGGTTTCAAAATAAATTCTCTCTGGGGGAGAGATCTGATTACTGACCCACTGCATGTGTACTGGATTGTATAGCAACCAGGTTATTAAACTGCATATAACTCCGTCTGTTTTATGCATATCCTGAATTTACCAAATTGGTTTCTTCTGTTCAGGCAAACCTACTGAATGTTACACTTTTCACTTGCATTTAATAAAACAAAAAGGATTAGTATTAATAAGGACCTCGGCTTTTGTTCACTGACATCTTAGTCAATTATTCACACAAGCAACAATACTGTATCTTAAGTTTAGCTGTTTGAGGTCACAGGGGAGAAGTGTTCACTGCTGCTGAGACAGATGTGTTTACTTTCAGACCTCAACTTGATTACAATTCAGAGAGGCAGTCTCACAATGCTTATTCACTATGGGAATACAATATGACCTAATTTTTTTTTTAGGGAAGCTGTGCTTTGAAGTTTGAAATTAGAGTGGGGAACTTTTATACTTCTTTTTAGAAGATGCTGGCATATCAAAGACATTTTTTCCATTTAATTCTTAATATCAAAGCTTTTGAAGACTCAATTAGCCACATCTCTGATCTTGTTATAAAACTACTTTAGAGTTTGATTTAATGGAGGCTCATAGAAAGCAGAATGGCCATTGGGCTTGTGGTATAAACAGGCTGCTGGAACTGCTTCTGGCTGACATCTCATAGGATTCACAACAGCATATTTCAGAAATAGATTGTGTTCCTAAAGTATTATGGCTCTGCAAATGACATCAGTCAGGATTCCTGGCCCATCACACAGCAACATACAGTATAACATGAAGCATCTGGTTGTTGGGTGTGTGCATGGATCCAATCCAACTCCATTTGGTTAAAGAGAGTACTCTTGCTACACTGCTGCAAACCAGTGTGATGTAGATAGATTCAGGGTCCACGTGGTACCTAAGAAAGACAGACTTAAAAGTAACTGTTTAATAGTCACACATATGTGCAAATAATGAACTCAGCAAACCTCGTAGACCTCATAGAGCCTTATCATCCTAACAGAGCACTTCGCTCTCAGAGTGCAGGTTTACTTGTGGTTCCTAGAGTCCACAGAAGTAGAATGGGAGGCAGAGCCTTTAGCTATCAAGCTCCTCTCCTATGAAACCAACTCCCAGTCTCAGTTCTGGAGGTGGACACCCTCTCTACCTTTAAGAGCAGACTTAAGACTTTCCTTTTTGATAAAGCTTATCACTTCATTTCACTGAATTAGTGCATTGGCACAAACCTACAAGGTCCCTCAGATCTTCAAGCCAGTTTCTTTTAGAAGTTCCAAGGGCAACACTGGGGTGACTGTGCTTTTACTGTTGCAGCCCCTAAATTGTGGAATAGTCTACCTTTTAATGTTAGGGCAGCTACTGACCTCAGCACTCACTTTTAAATTTGCTTAAAACATATTTATTTGGCTTGGCTTTTAATACACAGTAGGGCCTGATGCATTCCTTTTATTTCCTTTTAATTTATTGAACATATGTTAACTGTGTATCTGTGTTATTGTGCTGTTTTATTTTTATTTGCACTGATCTTATTTACTCTATTTTAGTCATATATTGTGATTTTACTCTGCCATGTAAAGTACTTTCATTAACTGGATGTTGTTTTAAAGTGCTATATAAATAAATTTGATTTGATTTGATTTGACTTATAACCCTGCGATGGACTGCTGACCTGTCCAGGGTGTACCCCGCCTCTCGCCCGCAGCTGGCTGGGATTGGCTCCAGCCCCCCATGACCCCGTTTGGGACTTAGCGGTTTAGAAAATGGATGGATGGATGATTTGACTTATAGTTAGGGCTAGATCAGGTGACGCTTCCCTTAGTTCCCTTAGTGTTAATATGGCACCCTTTGAGGCCACCGTGTTTGCTTGTTTCCCTGTTGAATGCCAGCTTTTTTTTTCTTTTTTGTGTGTTTTTCGCTTTTTGTGAAGTGTACAATTGTCATGCACTGCTAACATACAACAGACAGGCATTGCCAGACATCGCTAATCACAGCCCCCTACCGGCGCTATGGCTAATTGTCCGCTCCTGCAGCAACCACCATCACCCCCAAGAAGGCCCCGAAGCACCGACCTCAAGTGAGCAGGCTGACCCCAGGACAGTGATCCGGAGACGTAGACACAACCGCAGCAAGAGGGGAGGGCTCCATGCTAGGCTAAAAGCTTGTGCTAGCCAACCACTGCTACCTGGCCTCTTGGTAGCTAACGTGCGGTCTCTGGAAAACAAACTGGACGAGCTAAGAGCCAGGATTACAACACAGCGGGAAATAAAAGAGTGCTGCGCTCTCGTTTTCACCAAGACCTGGCGCGCTAGAAACAGCGCACCCCAATGCTGTATTTATTGCCACAGGCAACTTTAATCAGTGCAATCTATGGACTGTATTCCCCAAATATTACCAACATCTGGACATTCCCACCCGGGACAAGAACACACTGGATCATATTTACAGTAACATACAACGCTGAACCACGCCCCCACTTTGGACACTCAGACCACATTTATTTGTTCCTGTATCCAGCTTACAGACAAAGACTGAAACAAACAAACCCTATCACCAAACAAATTTGGACCCCAGAGACTGAAGGCACCCTGCAGGACTGTTTTGCCCAGACAGACTGGGATGTGTTTAAAGCTGCAGCCACCTTGGAGGACCTTTCTGTCAGCGTACAGGACTATGCTGAGTATGTGACCGGGTACATTAGTACCTGTATTGACAACACTGTGCCCACCATACAAGTCAGGAGGTTCCCCAACCAGAAGCCCTGGATAAACAGTCAGGTACGCCACATGCTGCGTGCTCGCTCTCATGCATTCAGATCAGGCGATAAGACGAGGTACAAAGCTACGAAGTACAGACTGAGGAAAGCCATCACAGCGGCCAAGAGGCAGTACAGAGAGAAGCTGAATGGCTTCTATTCTACTGCTGACTCTGGACGGATGTGGCAAGGCCTGCAGCACATCACAGACTACAGGACCACCACCAGCATCATCAGCTCCACAGACAGCCTGCCGGATGACCTCAACACCTTCTACACCCGCTTTGAGACCTCCAGCCACAGCACAGAGAGGAGGCACACACAAACTGAGACCACCCAACCCCCTTTCCCCTGGCCAGGTATGCAAAGCCCTGAGGAAGATCAACCCCCACAAAGTGGCAGGACCGGACAACATCCCTGGGAGGGCTCTCAGGGCATGTGCCTACGAACTAGCTGAAGTTCTCACCTCCATCTTCAACCTTTCCCTCAGCCAGAGCATCGTTCCCCCCTGCTTTAAGACCACAACCGTCGTCCCCATTCCCAACAAGAGCCCGGTCACCTGCCAGATCGACTACAAGCCAGTGGCACTCACTCCAATCATTATGAAATGTCTATCGAGATTGGCAACAAGACTTCAGCCAGCATCATTACAAACACTGGCACCCCACAGGGATGTGTCCTCAGTCCCATCCTCTACACCCTGTTCACCCATGACTGTGTCACCTCCCACAAAGACAACATCATCCTTAAGTTCGCGGACGACACCATAGTGATAAGTTGCATCACTGGTGGGGATGAAGCAGCCTACAGGAGGGAGGTGGCCGGTCTGGTGCCATGGTGAAAGGGCAATAATCTCAGCCTCAACACAGACAAGACGAAGGAGATGATAGTCGACATGAGGAAGGAGAGGAGATCTCATCGGCCGCTGTTCATCCGGGGGCTCGAAGTGGAGAGGGTGAGCAGCTTCAAATACCTGGGCGTCCACATCAGTGAGGACCTCACATGGACACTTAACACCACACAGCTGGTCAAGAAGGCCCAACGCTTGTACTTTCTGCTATGATTTTAAAATATTCATATAGTAGCTTATTTTGCTGTGGCATACTTAATGTTACTGTATATTAGCCTAGCTTTAATGTCATATATAATAACACAGGAAAGCTGCCTCCATCCTCAAAGACCCCACCCACCCCCAGCACAGACTGTTCACCTCCCTACTCTCCGGTCAGAGGCTCAGAAGTGTGAAATGCAGGACCTCTAGACTGAAAAACTCTTTCTTTCCCTCTGCCATTAGACTCCTAAACAGCTGAGTCAGGATCTACCTCATGTAATTCCATCTGTACTGTTTACATACTCATTTTGCACAGGCATAGTTGCATACTCATTGCTGTGTATTTGCACTCCACGGCTCCCACATAGCATATATTCTCTCTGCAATATATTGTGTTGTTGTATTTTTATTTGCTTCCTTTACTTGCTGCTTTAAAGTGCCTTAGATTTGTGATTTTGCTACCTATTTAGATGTGTTATTGCTCATCTACTTTATATTTCACTTTACATTTCACTTGTTTTATGTAGCACTCATGTGGATGGCAAAGTAAGAATTTCATTGTACAGGGAATTTCCATGGTATGCTAATTCACATAATTGTTCGTCCCTGGTAGGCTAGTGGTTAAGGCGCAGCAGCGAGAGTGCTGCACCTTAACCACTAGCTACATTTATTTGACAGTTGTATTTACCAGTTCCTAAGATTTTATGCACAAATTATTTGATATTCTTATGAATGATGTGCTGTTAAACTTAAAAGCAGCAACAAAGCAAAAACCAACCTAGTGTCTCTCAGTCACAGACATGTTTGAGTTTCATAAAACTGCAGCAGTGTATAAATTTTGATTCATGTGCACAGTATTCCTAAATCCAAAAGGAGCTAAAATAAATGAGGCATTATATTATGATGAGGATATTTATCTATAGTTTTCTCAAATTTTAGTGTAGCCCCAAAAACACTTGACCTATTTTCAGCAGTAGCTGTCACTTTTAAATCTACAATAACATAAAAATCTCTATTCAACATTCACTCTAACTATACTGACACAAAATGTACTGGCAGATTCATAGATCCACACAGCCACAAATAATGTTGCATGCCAGAATAAACCTCTATGCACACCAGCATCATGATGATTATTAGCTGTCTACATAATTTCTTCATGTAGGCCTACAGTACCTATATGTTGGCTGCACTGGGGCTCTGGAAGGAGATGCTTCATCATTAGTTCCCCACACTGGATCCAACGCATTCAAATCTGTTTAGGAAATTCCATTACAGCAAACTCTTTTGCTTTTTAGCAAATGATGTAAAATTCAAATGGGTCAAACAAGGACGTTCCTCTGGTCTATTTTCTGTTTCCACGGGAGGTGCATCCCACCCACACACTGCTCTGAAACCAGCCAAATCCCCTTCCATACCGTATTTTAATCTCATTATTTTATTTTACCTTGAACGGTCATTTAAATCAAAGCTTGAAGGCAGAAATTATATGGTGAGAGAATCATATAATATATCCTAAAGTTTGAACAAATCTACTTACAACTTCTCTCCTGATTCTAAAACTTAGCTTCAGGCACCTGATTAGTTTCTTCTTTACTTTCATAAGAAGTGTGTATTTCATCAGACCAGGCTATAGCTACACTATATACTGATAGAGAAGCTGGTTACGCAGAGGGTATTTTAAGAAGTTCCTCATCACATCATGTACATGGCTGTGAGATATGGTTCATATTTGCCAGATACAGAGGGACAGTTGTGTCACTGAGATTGTGCTTTTTTAAAAGTTAACTTGCAATTAATTACATATAGACCTGCAGTGAAAATGCACATGACATATAATTACAGTGTTGTACTCCTACCAGGCCTTTGCTGGCATGATAGAGTGCTTCATACAATAAAACGCCATCTGTTAATTTCCCTGGACAGAATTTAATGGCTTGTAGTCTACTGCTCCCTAGAGTGTTCAGATTTGCACTGCAACTGTTGTTTTTCCATTACTTTTGATATCATATTTCACTAAACAGCAAAAGTGAGATTATTTGAGACAGGAATTTTCCATCTTTACAGTTGGAAAACAAAAGGTAAAATATTTTTTCTGTTTGTGTTGGTTCTCTCAAAATACAAAAATAAAGAGTAGGTTTTCTGACATAATAATTCAATATAATATATAAAATGTTCTGAATAGATTAATAATGATTTCACGTTGATTTCTGCACATAGATATTCAAAAACCCTTTGGTCAGACTTGCATGTTTTTTTTTATGCTTGCATTATTATGTCCATATTTACTATTAATGCTCTTAAGATTAGCCTTATGATTAAGGCTAATCTTTCTTTTCAGTTTGTTTCTGTTTCATTGCCCTTTTGGTTTGAGGTTGTTAATGTTGTTAATGTTTAATTTAAGAAATATGTTTGATATTGACACCTATGCCCTTGTACATTTTGTATTTTTCCAATATATGTCAAATTTTTTGATTTTTATTTCTTAATAACTTGGGTGGCTGTGTACATTGTGTTTTCTCAAGGTGTTTCATTAACCAACTGACCTAATTTTTGTGGTCCTCCAGAAACCATCACGATTCTTGTCCATACCTGATGAAAGTCATAACTAAATGAATATAGGTTACCAAGTCTAACTGAGACAGTATGCAAGAGTAGTAAAACAACACATTGTCCAATTTTACACCCTTAATACCTACTGACAGTGGAGAGCATTTTGTATATAAATAAATGCACATGTGAAAGGTTATTTTTGTTAATTATTTGAGCATTTCTGTAAAAATCGTAATATAAAAAAAGGAAATGTGCCCCTTATCCTTGTGTGTAGGCTATGTCTAGGCTAGACTACACACACACACACACACACCACACACATTTTTATCTAAGCCTCATTTTATTCCATCATTTGTATTCATTGATTGATTCCTTGATGGGTTCTGTCTACTTGGATTATTTCTTGTAAACTGTTAAGAGATTAGATTTTTTTTAAAGGCACATTGAACGTTTACAGCATTTGTAGGCTACCTAACAACATATCACCTATTATCACCTATTAAACCTATTAAATATATGAACTGAAAAAACTTTAAAAAAAAATCAACGGGATATAGATTTCTAGATCGAAGACGTTTCACCTCTCATGAGTTCAGAACTGATGACGCCTCTTGGATGAGAGGTGAAACGTCTTCGATCTAGAAATCTAAATTTCTAAGGTTTTTTCAGTTTACTATGTCCTGGATGACTGAGAATCTGCACAGACATATTAAATATATGTTTAGCTTAACTGCTGATCCCCAGCTACAGTCTACCTGTCCTGTGATTCATGTGGATTTTGGTTAGAGGACTTGGGACTTCATAAATAATATTCGAATAAGGCGTAAAATGTGTCATAGCAGAAAGTAGCTACTGATAAGACCGTGTGCAACTCAGTGGAAGAAGTTTTGGTCTCTGTGGCTTCCCGTTGTACGTCATTGTATGTTGACGTGTGGCTACAGACAGATGGCTTCTGACTTGCTAGCCAACTAGCTGATACTTCTTGATAGTGTAGAGTTAACGAACGCATTGACAGCTGACTGTTTTTGCAAACGCGTAAACGTATAATAATGGCGGCTGACTGGGAAGAAATTCGTCGGCTTGCCGCTGATTTCCAAAGAGCGCAGTTTACTGATGCAGTACAAAGGTAACAGCACCTAACGCTACAAGCAGCTGTTAGCAACAGAGTTAATGGTAGATAACGCCGAACTTTAGCGTTAGCTAGTCTGAAAGTAACGCAAACCCTTTAAGTTGTGAATTGTCTCCTTTCATCTAGCAACTGTCATTTGCAATAAGAATTAAAAACATGCATCGAACTTTAATAGCTGGTAGTGTAACACTCCGAATGACATACAATGTGTAAACCTTTCACTTTTCCACAGGCTGTCGGAGAGGAATTGCATTGAAATTATTGCAAAACTCATTCAGGAAAAAAAGCTGGATGTTGTGCACACACTTGATGGAAAGGAGTATATCACCTCAGCACAGATTAGCAGGGAGATCCGAGATGAGCTCTACGTCCATGGAGGTCAGTTGAACAGCGTAGGTTCCAGATATGGTTCTGTCATTTACTGAGTAGGCGAATAAAAGGGCTATTATTCCATCATATCGGCTAACATTCGCATACCTTATGTGAAATATAGTAAGTGTAGCGCCACCTTGTGTCTCTCATGTATTTTTACACTCGAATATACACTATATAGCCAAAGGTATTCACTCACCCATCCAAATCATTGAATTCAGGTGTTCCAACCACTTCCACGGTTACAGGTATATATAATCAAGCACCTAGTCATACAGACCACTTCTACAAACATTTGTGAAAGAATGGGTCGCTCTCAGGAGCTCAGTGAACTCCAGCATGGTACCATGATAGGATGCCACCTGTGCAATAAGTCCAGTTGTGAAATTTCCTCGCTACTAAATATTCCACAGTCAACTGTTAGTGGTATTATAACGAAGTGGAAGCGATTGAGAACGACAGCAACTCAGCCACGAAGCGGTAGGCCACGTAAAATCACAGAGCGGGGTTAGTAGATGCTGAGACGCATAGTGCACAGAGGTCACCAACTTTCTGCAGAGTCAATAGCTACAGACCTCCAAACATCATGTGGCCTTCAGATTAGCTCAAGAACAGTGCGTAGAGAGCTTCATGGAATGGGGTTCCATGGTCGAGCAGCTGCATCCAAGCCTTGCATCACCAAGTGCAATGCAAAGCATCGGATACAGTGGTGTAAAGCACGCTGCCACTGGACTCTAGAGAAGTGGAGACGTGTTCTCTGGAGTGACGAATCACGCTTCTCTGTCTGGCAATCCCATGGACGAGTCTGGGTTTGGCGGTTGCCAGGAGAACGGTACCTGTCTGACTGCATTGTGCCAAGTGTACAGTTTGGTGGAGGGGGATTATGATGTGGGGGTGTTTTCCAAGAGCTGGGCTTGGCCCCATAGTTCCAGTGAAAGGAACTCTTAATGCCTCAGCATGCCAAGACATTTTGGCCAATTTCATACTCCCAACTTTGTGGGAACAGTTTGGGGATGGCTCGTTCCTGTTCCAACATGACTGTGCACCAGTGCACAAAGCAAGGTCCATAAAGACATGGATGAGTGAGTTTGGAGTGGAAGAACTTGACTGGCCTGCACAAAGTCCTGACCTCAACCCAATAGGACACCTTTGGGATGAATTAGAGCGGAGACTGTGATCCAGGCCTTCTCGTCTAACATCAGTGTCTGACCTCACAAATGTGCTTCTGGAAGAAGGGTCAAAAATTCCCATTAACACACTCCTAAACCTTGTGGACAGCCTTCCCAGAAGAGTTGAAGCTGTTATAGCTGCAAAGGGTGGGCCAACATCATATCAAACCCTATGGATTAAGAATCTGTTGTTGCTCAAGTTCATGTGCATGTGAAGGCAGGCAAGCGAATACTTTTGGCAATATAGTGTATGTAATATGTGAGTCACAAGCGGGAGCTATATTAACTGTAACCTTACTCACTGTTACCCATCTCAGTAATACTGTATATAACAATTTGTTTTTCTGGAGCATGGTCAGGTGTGGTATATTTAGAACTGGACATGATAACAGTGAATAAATCCTATCATTTATTTCACAGGTCGAATCAACATTGTGGAGCTCCAGCAGGTGTGTATTCAAAAGTTGAAATATTGTTTTGCCACCTGTGTGTTGCCATATGTGCCAGTAGCAAGGTGAGAGTCGGAATTCATGTTATCATTAGTCCATTGTAGAAACATCTTATAAATGCTACTGTGATCTTCTTCCTTCCAGATCATCAATGTGGATTGGGTCCATGTTGAAAACAGAGCAAGTGACATTGCAAAGTCTGATAAAGGGGTTCAGCTTGTTCTGGGACAGCTTATTGATGAGTGAGTATTAGTGACACTTTTACCTCACTAGTGCAAGAGTCCATCTATCTGACCACAACAGAGGAATCCAGACTGACCAGATCTATTATGAGCACTGATATGGCAAAGTTGAATTTTCTTGGACAGAAATTAAACAAGAAATCAATAGTTGTATCCTTTAAAGAACATAGATAATCAAAGACCTATTCCCCAGCATCAAATATTTATTGGTGTTAGTCCATTCGAGTTGTCAGTTGTCATTAGTTAATATCAACAATGCTTCTTGATGAAGTCACCAAACCTCTGAACCTATGAGTGTTGTGTGTCAGCTGAGATGTTTCACATGACCAACATATGCGCACTGGGGATTTGAACAGAGTGTTTGGATTGTCTCAGATCAGGTTTGGAGTGTCTCAGATCTGATCTTTCACGAAGCTATGAACAAACCAAATCATATTTTCCCAAATCAGATTTCAGGCAGTTCAATATGGGCTTCTAGATCTGATTCGTATCCAATCTCTGACCATACTACTGCTGTCAGAATGGTCAAATCAGAATTCATGTTGTTGAATTTTTTTTCTTCTTGTATCACTCCTCTATGCACATGCTTATTGCCAATAACGATGAAGTGGCTCAGTGGAGAAGTGGATTTTGGAGGAAATTGTGCAATTTGACCATCTTAAAAATGATGTTATTGTTGTTATTCGCATGCAGCTCATCTTTCAGTTAAATCTGCACATGTGTGGCAGTTTAGAATATCAGCGGTGTTCAGATCAGAGGAGGATACATGTCACTTTACATGAATGTGAACCATCAGCACAAAAATATCAGATCTGACTAAAAGATCAGAATTGAGCATTAAGGCCTGTAATATGAACATAGCCCAAATGACCTTGAACTGATTGTAGAATCAATACAAATATTGGCAAAACTGCAGTAATAGGAGGGCAGTACATTATCAGGGTTTTTAATGTGCAACAATTTATGAATGGTCAAAATAGTGTAGCCTCATTTCTGCATGGGAGAAGAGGAATTCTTATGAGGGAGGGGTATGGTCAGGTCTGGAAGGAAATGAAGCAGCTCAATGTAACTGAAGTGAGAACTCTATGTTGTCTGCAGCACATACCTGGACCGTTTAGCTGAGGAGGTGAATGACAAACTGCAGCAGGCTGGTCTGATAACTGTTGCAGAACTGTGTAAAAGCTACGACCTCCCAGGAGATTTCTTAACTGAGGTGAGTCACACTACAACTAGTCTTTACCAGCATGTGTTTAACACAGAAGACATCTCATGGCACAATAGGCAGTAAATTGGGTCGTCTTTGTATTTAGATAATTGATTTCTCTTATCACATTAACTTTTTTCTGTATTTTGTTGCTGGCTGTCTCCACTGTTAAAAATATAGCACACATGCTTTCTAACATCCCTCAGGAGTTGTCAAAGCGTCTTGGGAAGCTTATCCAAGGGGAAATGGACCAGTACAATAGGGGAATCATATTTACTCCAGGTTTTGTTGCTCGACACAAAGCCAGAATACGAGGGCTTTTCAGTGCCATCACAAGGTAAACATCGCTATGATATTTCACACACTCAGGCAAAACCCACTCCTACAAACAAACTCTTGGCGCATATGAGGGACTTAAGGCAACTTGTCACAGTGACCAAGTTTCTTTTATGTAGAACTTAAATCACCACGCCCTCTTTACTTGTGTCACAGTTCAGCACTGTTTTAATGGCATATCGCTGGGAGCTGTATTAATACAACCCCAATTCCAAAAAAAAGTTGGGACACTGAAATTTGTAGAATAAAAACTGATTGAAATTATTTAGAAATCTTTCAAAACTCATATTGAATTGAAAATGGTAGAGGACCCTGATAGACTAGTGGTTAGGGTGCAGCGTTCTTGCTGATCTTGGGGAACAGCCCAACAGTATATATCATATCTTTGTACTGTTACCAGATGAATATGGGGTAAAAGAAGTTTTCAAAACAATTCATTCAATTTTTATGTATGTCCCACATTTGCACACAGACAGAACAGAACAGGTTGCCTTATGTCCCAGTTTGGGGATGCTGGTTCTGCTAATCAACACATCTAACAAATGTGCAATTAGTGAAGAGGTATTATTCACCAAGTGGAAGCAAGTGATACTAGACAGGTTTGTGCAGTTTAGAAGAGTTTGGTTAGTCTGACTTGGACACGCATAGGAGAGGAATGCAAAACCAGACCCACCGTCTGTACTAATTGTATTGTTTTGTCTTTGTCCTGTAGGCCAATACCTGTCAGCAGCATGATTGGAGCATTTGGATTTCAGGAACATCTTCTCTATTGTAAGGAGAGACTGAGCTGATGTTTGATTGGTATCGGTTTGACTGGTACAGTGTTTTAATCAGGTAGGTTTTGTTGTTCCCAGCTGTTTTGGAGGAGTTGGTGAATAATGGGCGCCTAAAAGGAAGCGTGGTAGGAGGGCGGCAGGACAAAGCTGTGTACATCCCGGATATATACTCCAAAACGCAGAATACATGGGTGGATTCTTTTCTCCAGCAGAATGGATATTTAGGTAGGTTCTTTATTTGTGCTGCATCCCGTTACCTTTTCTCCTCTTTGACCCTCCCCTTTCTGCTGTACATGCATGTGAAATGTCACCATATGAACATGAGCAGAAGAGGGAAGTGATGAGAAAATCACAAACTATAAAAATTATTAGAAATGTAAAGAAAACTCACACTGTTTGGGATCTCACAGTTCTGTTCCATCACTGCTGTATTTCTGCTGACAGTTTTATGAGTCCTGATAAGCTTTCTCATAAAACTTCAACAAGTCAAGTGTCAACTTAGCGACACTGATAACACTCACAGCTTGAGAAGACAACTCCAAGGGATAATGTCAGAGAGCATGTGGATGTTCTTTCGTGAGTATATTTAAATCTCTGATTTAATTTTCATTTGAACACAGTAGGCTTTAATGTCCCTGTTGGAAACTTGTCTTGGAATCAGCAGTTTCACAGACAGTAAATACAATATACAATTCACAGACATAACATAACATAAAATACAAAATGAAAAAAAAGCAGCCATTACACACGTACTGTACACACTGTGCATACAACACAAACCCTGGAACAGCTGCATCTTACATTCTCATTATTTTACTTTGTTTTTCTGTGTTTATGCTTTTGTTGCACATTGTTTCTAATGGTGCCGACTTTTGAGAGTGAAAACAACGTGAAAGGTGACACAAGGTTCACTTATCTTCTCTTTGGTAACACATCTAACAAAGCCGTCTCCACTGTACTCTAATGCTTTGTTTCATCTGTATCGCAGTGAATCAGACAGTGTAAATACAACAGCATACATTCAGTAAGGAAACAAGTCTTTCATATCACAAAGAGAATAAAGGAATTATATCCACCACTGACTGTAAACCACAATCTACAGATGTCAACCTTTGTGTCACTTATAAATCCGGCTGCGCAGTAGCAGCATGAAGTGCCTACAGACGTGTAGATGTAATTGATGTTACTCTTGCAGAGTTTGATGCATTGGTCAGACTGGGGATCCCTGACCCCCCCAGTTACATTAAGAAACGCTTCAAGTCCAACAAGCTGCTGTTCCTCAGAGCAGCCTGTGTGGGTCAGGCTCTGGTCGACCAGGTGGAGGCCTTGGTGGAGGAGGCTGTCAATTCTGCCACGTGGACTGACATACAGGTGTGCCTGTGTTAACTGACGTTAACTGTTATTGTCTTCATTATTATCTTATTTATGAAAAACATTGGTTGCTACCTTTCTTGCTCTCATTTTACCCGTGTGATTTAGCCCATTCTGCCCAGCTGCCTGTCTGTAGAGGACATCGGGATGTTGATCAGCCAGGCTATGAGGAACTCCAACGTCCAGTCTGCTGCCAGAGTGCTAGGAGGCACAGTCGTCATCAGTGAGAAGTTCATCAGCAACTGTCTGCTTTTATTTGATGAGGCCATGCAGCAGAAAGCTCAGAAGGTCTGTCACACAGAAGACTCTTTAAATGTACACAGCTAAGAACATATTTTGCTACTAGTCTATGTTTTTTTGTGATGTGGTTTTTAGGAAGTCAAGAACAATCCAGTGTTTCTGATAACTGAAGACGATCTGAAGCAAGCGTCCATGCTGACAGAGAGCTCAGCACCTTCGAAAAAGGAGAAGAGAGAAGCTGAACGCAGGAAAAAGGCCACAGGTTTGTAAAGCCTCCGTGCCACTCCTGAGACTGTACCTGAATGATATTTTTCTTGGATTATAGCTCATTTGTTAAATGTCTGTGTCTCAGAGGGCAGTGGCAGTGTGAAAGCAGGCGGAGGAAGCAACGCCAGGGAGATCCGGATTCGTAAAACCAAGAAGAAAGGCAGGAAAGACGAGGACAGTGATGAGGAAACCGGGCCTTCACAGCAAAGTATGCTGAGAGCCAGGAAGCTCTTTTATCTTCACAGGGACATGATGTCTCTATATGCACATTAAGCCTGTTCAGTGAGGCATTTTACTGTAACAAGAGTGTAATGGCTGGTTGGCTAGAAATCTCTTCCCTGGGTTATTAAGCTTTTTTTTAACATCATGGAAGACAGAAGTAACTGTAGTATCCCTGTGAGACTAATTAGCTTTCATGTTACTTTTACCAAGATCGGAGCAAACAGACTGAAGCCTCCTTTATGGCCCAGGAGGAGATCATAGTTATTTTAGAGGAGAGACTAAGCGACTACCCTGAAGAAGTCCTCTCAGAGCTGGCAGACCATTTAGTCAGGTAATACACAGGTTTCTGTCTAATGTTAGTTTTCTCTCTGAGAACTTCTCTAAAGAAGACTGAGATTAACAAGCCTGTTCGCTGACTGTTAATGTCTGCACAGGCCTCTGAATAAAGCCTATCAGGAGGTGCTGCGGACAGTTTTCATGTCCTCCACCAGCTCTCTGTCAGGGGCCAACAAGAAGAAGAGCATGAAGGATCTGCAGGAGGAGATCAGCAACCTGTACAACAACATCCGACTCTTTGAAAAAGGCACCAAGTTCTTCTCTGGTAATCCTCTTCTCACTACTAAATTGGAGATCACAAATCACCAATGATCAGCAGCTTAATATGAATATTCAGCCCTTACTTTTAAAAGTCAAGAAAACAGAGACCTGCTTTACTAACAGCATTTCAGTCCTGAGTTGATCAGTCACATTTCATATAGACAAACATTACTGATCCTACACAAGTGTCACTCAGTTTAGCCAGAACTCACACGTCATACACGTAATAATGGCCTTATCGGTGGAACTTGGAGAGCTTAGCTTTGATGTTTATTAAGGCTAAATCAATGCTATGGACTGCTATAAAGTACATGTACAGTCACCTGTTCACTTGTGACCTAAGATCCATACTTTGACAGCACCAGAGCAAACTGAAGACCTGAGATCTGAACCCGAAAGCTCCAGAAAAATAGTAAAGGGGATCTTACATTTTGTTGTTACTGTTGTAGTCATTTTTATATAAGCTACTCTACCTTAATTCTGTTGAGCTGCTAGAGGGTCTACTGAGACTCAAAACAAACTCACCCATCACATCCTGTCTCCTAACGGTGATGTAAATCACAGATACATGTTGTGACAAACCGTACAAATGCAGCCTCCATTCTGAAGTCAGTCCAGTACAACACTCTGTTTACTGATGAATGGGACACAAACCACTAACTACACAGAGCTCCAGTTACTCCCAAATTTAAAGCATATTAATTCAAAACAAAAACGCTTCTTATAACCATAGCTAGGTAGTAGGTAGGGCTAAATTACAGACTGCACTTTGACAGCACATGGTAGAGAAGCTGGAACAACAACAGAAGGGGAGTAGGAAGCAGTGTCATGGATGAACTATTGTAAAACGTATGCAACAAGTAGTACCGCTGACAAGTCATTTAATGTAACAGTAACAGTAACGTCACAGTGCAGTAATGGCATCTTGGTTGCAGGCTATGTCACCATGTGATATCAGTTTAGCTGTGGAGACAGTCACACTGTGAGAATTTGGCCTAAATTTTAGGCAGAATTTGATGCAGACTATTTCTAGAGCTTTGACAGTGTGATCTACGACCACCATATATTGCTCAGACAGCCAAGAGCAAACAGCCCAGGGTTCACAAGGTTTAACGTACTGGACATGCTCCTGCAGATGAAACCCAGGTCCACATTGCCAAGCACGTCCTGAAGACTGTGTGCACGGATGTCACCAACATCCTGGTTAACTTCCTGGCCACTGATCTGATGATGTCTGTGGAGAACCCGAGCTCCATCACTGCTGAGGTCAGAAAACTCTCCTGGTGTTTCTTTTGCTTTATGCCCTCTCTGCGTTTCAAATGAAGAAGCCGTAATCTACTGTATTTCAGGGAGACCTCACCAGCCAGAGAGCCTGAGCTCAGATTTAAATCATGTTCATTAGGACTGTGTCATTGGAGATGCACTGTGGGATGTGTTAGTTTAAACTTGTTCATCTTAACTGTTTCTGATGTGTTATCTCAGGTCAGAGTAAAGATTCTAAGCAAACTGTCTGAGGAGACCAGAGGGCCTCTCCTGAAGCTGCACAACTGCCTAAATGGCAAAGTATGTTTCCTGTCAGCTCCATCTTCAGCTGGTGGCTTTAGTATGAAGGATAACATCTAAATACAGTGTTCATCTTGTGTTCATCACAGACCATTGAAGACTTTCTGACCAAAATAGAGGACTGTGCTGAAGTGTGTGGATTCATACTGAAGAAGGGAGACAAGAAAAAGGAGAGGTAGTGAAAATGTTGGTTTGTCAATTTGCTGGTTGACTTTATTTCTTCAGCACTGATTTCTGCATGCATGTGTGTGTTGTCTGCAGACAGGCCCTGTTCCTGCACCGCCAGGCTCTCAGTGAGCAGCTGAAGGAGACAGAGGACCCAGCTCTGGTCCTCCACCTCACCAGCGTGCTGCTATTTCAGGCCTGCACCCACTGCATGCTGCATGCTCCAGGTCGCTGCGTGCCTCAAATCATCGGCACGCTCACAGGCCGGATTAGTATGGTATGCCTTCCGCTCACTGGCCTCTCTGGGAGTGAGAGCTCTACCTGTAATATCAGTGTGAGGTTGTAGCATACTGGTTTTAATGGGTACATTTTTTTAAAAAGCACTAGCAAAACTGACATTATGATCAAAGCATTAATGAGAACCAAAGATGACATTTTATTTTGTCATTTTTCAAGTCAACTTGATTGAAGTAACAGGAAAACAAACTCCTTTATCTTTAACAACAGAACCGATATGTCTGGTTACTTTAACAGGGTTGATCTGTTAATTACAATTGATTAAGTGGTATTGATCAACTGCACTCAACCCTCAAATAATAAATGGTTATAATGCGCTAAAAAACTAGAGGATGTAATACATACAGTCATGGCCAAAAAATATTCGCACCTCCACATTTCTGTCAGATAATGCACCACCTTTCTCACAAAATCATTGCAATCACAAATTCTTTGTTATTCTCATGTTTATTTCTTTTGTTTGATTTTGGAGCAACACCCTTTGCATAAAATACCTGTAACCATCAGTGAGTTTCTTCCACCTCTCTACTGGAACTCTGGACCACTCTTCTTTTGCCAACTGCTCCAGTCTCAGATTGGAAGGGTTCCTTCTCCCAGCTGCTGCTCTGAGATCTCTCCACAGGAGCTCTATCTGGACTCATTGCTGGCCACTTCAGAACTCTCCAGCTCACTGTCTGAAACCATTTCTGGTGCTGTTTGAAGTCTGCTTTGGGTCATTGTCCTGCTGTAAGACCCAACTTTCTGATGCTGGCCCTACATTGAGCCCCAGAATTTGTTGGTAGTCTTCAAATTTCATAATGCCATACACACAGCCAAGACATCCAGGGCCTGAAGCAGCAGAGCAACCCCAAGCAAAGCAACCCCAACACATCAGTGAACCTCCACTGTGTTTACCTGTAGGGACCATGTTCATTTTCTTTGAAGGCCTCATTGTTTTCTGAAAACAGTAGAATGATGTGCTCGACCAAAAGGATCTATTTTAGTCTCATCTGTCCACAGGACATTCTTCCAGAGGGATTGTGGCTTCCTCGGGTAAGTTTTAGCAAACGCCACTCTGGTTTTTTTTATGTTCCTGTGTCAGCAGTGGGGTCTGGGTCTCCTACCAAAGCGTCCCTTGTCATTCAGATGGTGACAGTGTGAGCTGACACTTGAATTTGAATTTGTTTGGAAGATGATCAAGGTTCTTTATCCACCATTTGAACAATCCTTCCTTGCGGTCTGTCATCTATTTTTCTCTTTCGTCCTCATCCAGGGAGATTAGCTACAGCACTATGGGCTGTAAACGTCTAGACAGTGTTGCCCACAGTGGACACAGGAACAGCCAGATCTCTGGAGATGGACTTGGAGCCTTGAGACTGTCCAGGCTTTTCCACTAGTGTGGTTCTCACATTCTCAGTCAATTCTTTGCTCTTCTTTCTTTTCTCCATGCTCAGTGTGGTCCACATGACAAAGGCTGAGGCGACTTTTCTCCATTTTAACTCGTTTCAAGTGAGATTTCTATGTTGCCAGCACCTGTTGATTGCTACAGTTGAGTTTCATTACAAATTAAAGGAGCATCACATCAAAACAGCTATTTCTGATGATTTTGAAAAAGGTGTCAATAATTCTGTCCAGTCCATTTTTGGAGTTTTGTGTAGAATGGATCAGATTGAGCTTTTTCTCTGCTTTTTGTGTTGTTCAAATGCAAACAAAAGACATCTTATATCTTAAAGACATGTTATCTGACAGACATGCAGGGATGCCAGTATTTTCAGCCATGACTGTATGTATTGAAGGAGTCAGTGGTTACTGTGATGATTCCTACTGTCTGTACTGTAACACAACACCACTGTGTCCTTGGGCCTTCTAGTGAGGATCTCTAACCGAGATGTCTAATGTACTTTTATTAACAGCATCTTTTCTCAATAGCAAACCTTTATAGTATGCTGTTACACATCCCTCTGCTGTACCTTAGCAAGACAGCACTTTCTGTGGAAACTCAGAATTGTATTCATACTGAATTTATAAAAGAGCTGTAACAGACTGAAGCTTTATAGTGGCTTTGGCTAAACTGGCCATTTCTGATCTAGTCAGGTGTGTAATTCCATAAAAACCTACAATAGTAAATCTTTATTGCAGTCTTAATAGATTTGTTTATTTGTGCTTCAGCGTGGTCTAAACATTTCAGCACTTGGTGGCAACAAGCTGCTGTATCTTCAGTGTTTACATCCAGTTTTCAGACGCAGCAGCTATCTGTAATCTCCATCTGCTGCAGTGTTAGTGTAACAGTGTTTGTTTGCCGAGTTGAACTGCTGAAATGTTTGCATGCGCCCATGTGTTATTGCAGGAGCAGCAGCAGCTGCTGTCTGCCTACCAGAGCTTGGTGGTGAAGCAGCTGGTGAGCCAGAGTCAGGGCAGAAAGCAGGAGGAGGCCGTGGGTGAGGCCAGCAAGGCAGAGGAGCAAGAGGAGGAGGCCAGTAGAGACCGTGCACAGCTGATGGCTCTGACAGATCAGGTGAAGGAGCTGGTGCTGACCCAGAGGAAGATGTCCGTCACAGAGGACTGATAATTTCAAAGATTGGAGAACTGATCTATGAGGAATCTTTATATTACATGTTCAGATAACACAGATCAGCCAATACTACTGTGTGTTGTGATTTTTCTGTTGACATAATTCTAAATTATTAAAGGAAATTCTGTGGGATGTCTCCCTGTAAACCCAATTAACATGAAACTCCTCAATGAAGATTTTCTACATTCAGTAAAAGTTGATGTGGTCCCATGTCCCCTTTCAGTTCTTTAGTGTGAGACCTTATGTCCCATGACTGTTCACTGTTTCTACAGAAATGTGGAAAGATGACAAAATGTTCTATAAATATATATATATATATATTGCATTTGAACTAGGTGATGTCAAAGGTGATTACAATCATGATTTGGCACAAAAGTAGCATCCAGGAAAGACCGAGCCCTTTAGGAGCAAAGATGGGCCAAGGACCACCATTTTGCCAGCATATGTGTGAGAAAATGATTGAAATGTTTAAAAACAATGTTCCTCCAAGAAAGATAGGAAGGGATTTGGATATGTCACATCAATAAAAGATTCAAGGAACCTGAAGGGATTTCAGTGTGTAAAGGGCATAAGCCTAAGCTTTATTACTGTCCTCTCTGATCCCTCAGATGGCACTGCATCAAGAATCTTCTATAAGCAACGTGGGCTTAGGTTTACTCTGGCACACCTGTGTCAGGCACTACAATATGTAATTACATCTATATATGCTGCTTAAAACTGTACTGTGCCAAAAGGAAGCCCTATGTCAACGGTGTCCAGAAGTGCAGTCAACTGCTCTGGGCTCGGAGGCATCTAGGGTGGACCATCACACAGCAGAAACGTGTACTGTGGTCAGATTAATCAGTATTTCAGGTCTTTTTTTTGGAAGGAATAGACACCATGTGCTCCAGACAAAAGACGAAAATGATCATCCAGCCAACGGGTCCAAAAGCCAGGGTCTGTCATGGTCTGGGATTGTATCAGTGCCCTTGGCAAAGGTAACTTACACTTCTGTGATGGCTCCATTAATGCTGAACAATATATAGAGATGTTGGAGCAACATATGGTGCCTTCAAGACGACATCTTTTCCAGGGATGCACATGGATATTTCAACAAGACAGTGCAAGTGTGGTTCTCACATTCTCAGTCAATTCTTTGCTCTTCTTTCTTTTCTCCATGCTCAGTGTGGTCCACATGACAAAGGCTGAGGCGACTTTTCTCCATTTTAACTCGTTTCAAGTGAGATTTCTATGTTGCCAGCACCTGTTGATTGCTACAGTTGAGTTTCATTACAAATTAAAGGAGCATCACATCAAAACAGCTATTTCTGATGATTTTGAAAAAGGTGTCAATAATTCTGTCCAGTCCATTTTTGGAGTTTTGTGTAGAATGGATCAGATTGAGCTTTTTCTCTGCTTTTTGTGTTGTTCAAATGCAAACAAAAGACATCTTATATCTTAAAGACATGTTATCTGACAGACATGCAGGGATGCCAGTATTTTCAGCCATGACTGTATGTATTGAAGGAGTCAGTGGTTACTGTGATGATTCCTACTGTCTGTACTGTAACACAACACCACTGTGTCCTTGGGCCTTCTAGTGAGGATCTCTAACCGAGATGTCTAATGTACTTTTATTAACAGCATCTTTTCTCAATAGCAAACCTTTATAGTATGCTGTTACACATCCCTCTGCTGTACCTTAGCAAGACAGCACTTTCTGTGGAAACTCAGAATTGTATTCATACTGAATTTATAAAAGAGCTGTAACAGACTGAAGCTTTATAGTGGCTTTGGCTAAACTGGCCATTTCTGATCTAGTCAGGTGTGTAATTCCATAAAAACCTACAATAGTAAATCTTTATTGCAGTCTTAATAGATTTGTTTATTTGTGCTTCAGCGTGGTCTAAACATTTCAGCACTTGGTGGCAACAAGCTGCTGTATCTTCAGTGTTTACATCCAGTTTTCAGACGCAGCAGCTGTCTGTAATCTCCATCTGCTGCAGTGTTAGTGTAACAGTGTTTGTTTGCCGAGTTGAACTGCTGAAATGTTTGCATGCGCCCATGTGTTATTGCAGGAGCAGCAGCAGCTGCTGTCTGCCTACCAGAGCTTGGTGGTGAAGCAGCTGGTGAGCCAGAGTCAGGGCAGAAAGCAGGAGGAGGCCGTGGGTGAGGCCAGCAAGGCAGAGGAGCAAGAGGAGGAGGCCAGTAGAGACCGTGCACAGCTGATGGCTCTGACAGATCAGGTGAAGGAGCTGGTGCTGACCCAGAGGAAGATGTCCGTCACAGAGGACTGATAATTTCAAAGATTGGAGAACTGATCTATGAGGAATCTTTATATTACATGTTCAGATAACACAGATCAGCCAATACTACTGTGTGTTGTGATTTTTCTGTTGACATAATTCTAAATTATTAAAGGAAATTCTGTGGGATGTCTCCCTGTAAACCCAATTAACATGAAACTCCTCAATGAAGATTTTCTACATTCAGTAAAAGTTGATGTGGTCCCATGTCCCCTTTCAGTTCTTTAGTGTGAGACCTTATGTCCCATGACTGTTCACTGTTTCTACAGAAATGTGGAAAGATGACAAAATGTTCTATAAATATATATATATATATATTGCATTTGAACTAGGTGATGTCAAAGGTGATTACAATCATGATTTGGCACAAAAGTAGCATCCAGGAAAGACCGAGCCCTTTAGGAGCAAAGATGGGCCAAGGACCACCATTTTGCCAGCATATGTGTGAGAAAATGATTGAAATGTTTAAAAACAATGTTCCTCCAAGAAAGATAGGAAGGGATTTGGATATGTCACATCAATAAAAGATTCAAGGAACCTGAAGGGATTTCAGTGTGTAAAGGGCATAAGCCTAAGCTTTATTACTGTCCTCTCTGATCCCTCAGATGGCACTGCATCAAGAATCTTCTATAAGCAACGTGGGCTTAGGTTTACTCTGGCACACCTGTGTCAGGCACTACAATATGTAATTACATCTATATATGCTGCTTAAAACTGTACTGTGCCAAAAGGAAGCCCTATGTCAACGGTGTCCAGAAGTGCAGTCAACTGCTCTGGGCTCGGAGGCATCTAGGGTGGACCATCACACAGCAGAAACGTGTACTGTGGTCAGATTAATCAGTATTTCAGGTCTTTTTTTTGGAAGGAATAGACACCATGTGCTCCAGACAAAAGACGAAAATGATCATCCAGCCAACGGGTCCAAAAGCCAGGGTCTGTCATGGTCTGGGATTGTATCAGTGCCCTTGGCAAAGGTAACTTACACTTCTGTGATGGCTCCATTAATGCTGAACAATATATAGAGATGTTGGAGCAACATATGGTGCCTTCAAGACGACATCTTTTCCAGGGATGCACATGGATATTTCAACAAGACAGTGCAAAACCTCATACTGCCACATTACCAAGACATGGCTGTGGAGGAAAAGGGTGCAAGTGCTGGACTGGACTGCCTGCGGTCCTAACCTGTCATCAATAGAGAATGTGTGGTGGATTTTGAAATGCAAATTGCATCAACAAAGACCGACTGTTGTGCACCTTAAGACTTGTTTGAAGAAAGAATGGGACAAAATGACACCTGACACATTTAATAATTTGGTGTCCTCAGTCCCTAAACATCTTTTAACTGTTGTGAAAAGGAACGGCAACATCACAACGTGGTAAATGCTTGAGTGTTTATTTTGAACAAAGAATAAAATTGATGAGGTGTAACACCAAACAATGTGCTGCTGTATTGATTTCAATGTAATACAGGACAGAGATGATTTACAAATCACTAGGTTCAGTTTTAATTTTGATTTTATATACCATCGTGGCTTTTTCTGATTTGTGGTTGTATAGAGGCGCCTCTAAATGTATATATATAGTATATTCCATGCTAACAAATATCTTATGGAGTGATCAAAGCCCTAGACAGAAAAGACAGGTGCTACATCTTCACAGAAAAGGAGGAGGCTGCAATTTGTCTGATGTAGAATTATATGATTTATTATTAAGCATTATTTAATGACAAAGGAGCAGTTTTTTAAACTCTTAAAATTCTGAAGATCAAAATGAACTATGGAGAACTCAGTTCAGTTGGAACTGAACAGTCTTTTGGAGTGTTTTCAGAAAGACAAAATGACTCGATATCAGGTCTGCAAAATGTGTCAAATTGAAGGTAGTTGTTTTTTTTTTCCAGTAGAAAAACCAGGGTGCACATATTTGCAAAACAACTCTTGGATCTAGAAAAGTGTATTGCTTTGGAAAACACTGGAATTAAAATTCATTCTTCAGGTGACGGGACAAAAAAGTGTTGTCTTTGTACACTTCAAAACCTAACTGGCAGGAATCCTTTATGAAAGCAACTGCAAGGCAGGGTATTTATGATGTAGCCTAATGCTCAGCAAAGGTCTTACTGGGAATTTACAATTTTTCAAAAATTTGAACAACAGACAGCCTTTACTTGAGTAAAGCATATTCCTTTATTTAATCCATTTTCTGTTCTGCACCACTGTTGTTTAGACCAGATAAGATAATGCCTAGGGGTGGATAATTTTTCTGTCTGGAAAGTGGTCACAGTTGTGAGGGACAACTGTTCAGTGAATGTGTAAATCATTCAGCTACATGTATTCAACATTTATGGATGAGAAACAGGACATTAGGAAATATGAATAGTTTTGTCTCCTTCCTTTGGAAACTGATGGAAATTGACACAGTCTGAAGGTTGGAATCTTTATGTGCAAGTCTCTGTTGTAACACTGGAGGGCAGCACCCAATGCTAAAATATCACAGCAGTCCACAGGGCCCTTTGTCCACTTTCAGAAGGGCCAGAACAAAATGCTCTGCCTGATGTTGGTCTACATATGAACTCTGGCCAAATTCAGGTCATGCCACAGAAATGGTAACAGCACTGAATAGACATATGCTACATGGCCAATAGTATGTGGACACACTAATGGTACCGTTAACCGTTAAAGCTCCACTTATTTGTATTCAGGCTTTTCCAGCAAATATTGAAATGTGGCTACAGTTACAGTTCCCACTCCAAAATGTGATGGATGGGCTGTGCAGGTTAGCCATCTATAGCAAACTGGGAAAACATTTCAATATGGACATATTTTTGTCAAAGTTGCCATGTTAATGTTGAAACATCTAAGGATTGTCTCAAAAGTACTGCACCAGTGCACCGGTGCATCGAAGTGCACCGGTGCCTTTAAAAACCAAATGCACGTGCAAACATTTATATGTTCCACTCATTTTTAAGTGATCAAATTTCACCTGAGCAGTGACAATTATGGATATGTTAAAGCAATTTTTAACTGTAGCATAAGTAGAGAATATTAGCATTGGATTAACCAGCTATATGAAAGAGGACACATAGTGATGAGACTGCTGGGAACCATTACCCGATTCCACAGTTCCCCTTAGTTCTATAGAGTGTTTTAAAGCATCTTTTAGCTCAGTGTTTTGGTTTAATGCCTTACACTTGTAATGTTTTGGTTCAGTCTCACTGCTTTCAGAAGCTGTTTACAGTGGAAAAACCCCTGGCTCCTGAACAAATGGCATATGATGGGCTTATTACATGGCACACAGGCAATGCTGGTGTTAATGTAGCTGAACATTTAGTTGCTAAAGAGACAGACATGGTTGATGGAGAACAAAATAGAGCTAAAAGGAAAGATAGATAGTTCATTGATCCCAAGGGAATTCAGGCATTGTTACGTCCGTGAATCAGACCATTCCCAGCACCTTGTCAGCTGGCACGAGGACTGTCGGCAACTCCGCCCCCGCACATGTGGGCAGCCTCTGGGCTGCGAGGCGCACCTTAAGAAAAGCGTTGGTGTGTCCTTGTGGCCAGATGATCTCTCGTTCTCCTGTCGGTAACTTCGCATGCTTACGTGAAGCTAAGCAATTTTGTAGGATTATTCTGTTTGTCTATGTGTTAAGATAATATAGATTCTATCTCTGTATACCTGTTATCCTCTCTCACACTCTCATCCTCTGCTTTAACATAATGCGCTGCACCTCTCCTTCCTCCAGTAGGGCCGAGCTCCAAATGCAGCCATAGCCATTTGCTGTGCTCACTGTGTGAATGGGAGCACCTGTAGCTGTGAGAGGAAACTAAATTTTGAATGTTGGTATGTGCATTGTGGCATGTACAAATTACAAACCTGTTCCTTTACTTAGCTTCTGCAAGAAGTCAGCATTGAACCGGGTCTTTAAGGTAGGCTACACTGTTCTTTTGTTTTGGCTCACACCAATGACCTTTTCTGCAGTCCTGACTGTCCGCTGAAGTCTGTATTTGTCCTGTTTGGTTGCTGAGCCAAACCAGACAGTGATGGAGGTGCAGAGAACAGACTCAATGATTCCTCAGTTATATTGGGGACTGGAATGATGGTGGAGCGTTTGAAGCAGGAGGGAACTTCACACAGCTCCAGTGACCTGTTGAAGATGAGTGTGAAGATGGGGGCCAGCTGATCAGCACACACTTTCAAGCAGGAGGGGGTCACACCATCTGGGCCTGGTGCCTTTCTGATCCTTTGACTTTTTAAAGAGGCCACGCACATCCTTTTCACAGATCATTAGAGGTGGGGGGCTGGAGGGAAGGGTGGTGATTGTTGGGGGAGCAGTTGCTGGATCTGAGGGGGGAGTGTTGATTGTCAAACCTGCAGTAGAACACATTCAGGTCATCTGCTAGTTGACAGTCCTCCACAGCAGGTGGAGATGGTTTCCTATAGCCAGTGATACTTTTCAGACTCCCCCACACAGACAAGGGGTCGTTGGCTGAAACCTGAGCTTTCAGCTTTTCAGAGTAGCTCCTCTTTGCTGCTCTGATCTCCCTTGTTAGTGTGTTCCTTGCCTGGCTGTACAGAATCCTGTCCCCACTTCTGTAAGCCTCCTCTTTGGCACGGTGAAGCTGCTTGAGTCTTACTGTGAACCAGGGCTTATTGTTGTTGTATATGCAGAAGGTCTTTTTGGGCACACACACATCCTCACAGAAACTGATATACAGTGCCTTGCGAAAGTATTCGGCCCCCTTGAACTTTGCGACCTTTTGCCACATTTCAGGCTTCAAACATAAAGATATAAAACTGTAATTTTTTGCGAAGAATCAACAACAAGTGGGACACAATCATGAAGTGGAACGAAATTTATTGGATATGTCAAACTTTTTTAACAAATAAAAAACTGAAAAATTGGGTGTGCAAAATTATTCAGCCCCTTTACGTTCAGTGCAGCAAACTCTCTCCAGAAGTTCAGTGAGGATCTCTGAATGATCCAATGTTGACCTAAATGACTAATGATGATAAATAGAATCCACCTGTGTGTAATCAAGTCTCCGTATAAATGCACCTGCACTGTGAGAGTCTCAGAGGTCCGTTTAAAGCGCAGAGAGCATCATGAAGAACAAGGAACACACCAGGCAGGTCCGAGATACTGTTGTGGAGAAGTTTAAAGCCGGATTTGGATACAAAAAGATTTCCCAAGCTTAAAACATCCCAAGGAGCACTGTGCAAGCGATAATATTGAAATGGAAGGAGTATCAGACCACTGCAAACCTACCAAGACCTGGCCGTCCCTCTAAACTTTCAGCTCATACAAGGAGAAGACTAATCAGAGATGCAGCCAAGAGGCCCATGATCACTCTGGATGAACTGCAGAGATCTACAGCTGAGGTGGGAGACTCTGTCCATAGGACAACAATCAGTCATATACTGCACAAATCTGGCCTTTATGGAAGAGTGGCAAGAAGAAAGCCATTTCTTAAAGATATCCATAAAAAGTGTCGTTTAAAGTTTGCCACAAGCCACCTGGGAGACACACCAAACATGTGGAAGAAGGTGCTCTGGTCAGATGAAACCAAAATCAAACTTTTTGGCAACAATGCAAAACGTTATGTTTGGCGTAAAAGCAACACAGCTCATCACCCTGAACACACCATCCCCACTGTCAAACATGGTGGTGGCAGCATCATGGTTTGGGCCTGCTTTTCTTCAGCAGGGACAGGGAAGATGGTTAAAATTGATGGGAAGATGGATGGAGCCAAATACAGGACCATTCTGGAAGGAAACCTGATGGAGTCTGCAAAAGACCTGAGACTGGGACGGAGATTTGTCTTCCAACAAGACAATGATCCAAAACATAAAGCAAAATCTACAATGGAATGGTTCACAAATAAACATATCCAGGTGTTAGAATGGCCAAGTCAAAGTCCAGACCTGAATCCAATCGAGAATCTGTGGAAAGAACTGAAAACTGCTGTTCACAAACGCTCTCCATCCAACCTCACTGAGCTCGAGCTGTTTTGCAAGGAGGAATGGGCAAAAATTTCAGTCTCTCGATGTGCAAAACTGATAGACATACCCCAAGCGACTTACAGCTGTAATCGCAGCAAAAGGTGGCGCTACAAAGTATTAACTTAAGGGGGCTGAATAATTTTGCACGCCCAATTTTTCAGTTTTTTATTTGTTAAAAAAGTTTGAAATATCCAATAAATTTCATTCCACTTCATGATTGTGTCCCACTTGTTGTTGATTCTTCACAAAAAATTACAGTTTTATATCTTTATGTTTGAAGCCTGAAATGTGGCAAAAGGTCGCAAAGTTCAAGGGGGCCGAATACTTTCGCAAGGCACTGTAAATAAATAATAATATCTTCCGAGGCTTACTGTTCGGACATGTCCCTGAATGTCCTGTATGTTTTTAGATACACACCACTAATCAACAGCCACACACTTTAATATTCTTCATGTTTTGACTACTGCTCTGGTCAGCTGTATAGCTGGCATATCAGGTGACGTCACGGTTTGACGTGGCCTGTGTAGGATGGGGCTAGCCCAACGAAGTGATTAAATTGTATAGAGATCTTGGGTTTGGGGTCTATCTTCTTCCGGGCTGCCTGCGAGCAGCTTTGGGGGTTGGAAGATGCCTGGACGTGTAATGTTAATTCTTGCCTGTGACCCTTTGAATAAACCAGCACGGTTATATTTTTTATATATATATCCAGGTGGTCTGCGTCGTCCCTCTGAGTTCCTGGTTGAAAGAACTGGGCTAAATCTTACAAGTCAAAGCAGGCCTGTAGCTCTGACTTGGCCACCTCAGTCCAGCTCTTCACTGTTTTGACCACAGGCTTTGCAGCTTTAAGTTTCTGCCTGTAGGTTGGAATAAGATGGATCATACAGTGATCTGAGAGTCCGAGGGCTGCGCGGGGGACAGAGTGATAGGTGTCTTTTATTGTTGCGTCGCAGTGGTCCAGTGTGACTTTGTCCCTGGTGGGACAGGTAACATGCTGCCTGTATTTGGGCAGTTCATGGGTGAGATTTGCTCTGTTAAAGTCCCCAAGAACAATGAGTGGAGAGTCAGGATGTTCTAGCTCCAGGCTAGTTATCTGTTCTGCCAGGAGCTGTAGTGTGCTAGTGTGGGCCTGTGGTTTTATGTACACTCCCTTTAGCATGAAATTCATGAGGAGAGTAAAAGGGTTTGCAGTTGATCAAAAGAGTCTCTAAGTCTGTGTTACATGTCCTCAGTAGCACTGTGACATCTGTGCACCAACCTTCATTTATGTAGAAGCAGATTCCACCTCTTCTCGTTTTCCCGGACAGCTCCGTTACGCGATCCGCTCTGAACACCTGGAAGCCTCGTACTTGTATCGTGCTGTCCACGGTGGAGTCACTTAGCCAGGTCTCTGAGAAGCAGTAGAGCATGCAAAGTCAGAGTTAGTCCTATTGACGAGAAAAATTCCATCGTTTTTGTTGACCAGGGAACGGAAATTAGCCAGGTGAATAGATGGAAGTGGAGTCCGGGTCCCTCTCTGGTGTAGCCTCACCAAGGCTCTCGCTTGCTTGCTTGCTTGCCATGGCAGCATTTTTTCCAGGTCTCGTATATGGCGCCTCTGATCAGAATGTCCATACAGCATTCCCTGTTCACAAAAAACGGAGGAAGGTAGTTTGGTGAAGGTTGTCCGATATTTAGCAGTTCTACTCTGGTAAAAGTAATCTGGGATGGGTTGCAAAAGACCAAGAAAACAAAGGAAAACAACAAACACAAGAGAGCGCGAGTAACCAAGGCTGCCATCGCTGGACTCATAGCCTATATCATAGTTGCTTAGTAGGGTTACCACTATGGCTGTAACTTAAAATGCCATTACTTTACTTTATAAGATCTGTAGTGCTTTGTAGACCAGGTGTTCTGACACCTTCCGCCACAGGAAAGTCAGCAAAGAGTGAAACACTGCATTTAGACAACATGACAAAAAGTAATCACAGCTGAAAAAATTAAACAAGAGAAATGTGTTCAGACAGGTGAAACAGTCCATTGTAGTACAGTATTATGTTTGGTACACTGAGCTTTTTCTTAATATTTCCTAAAGAGGTTTTGTTTCCCCATTTCTGCAGCAAAGCTTCTAAAAACCAATGAAATCTCAGGACCAGCGCTGGGAACGCTGTTTAAAGATGGTGCTAGTCAGAGCAGTCAGTCTCCTCACTAAATGACTTGAGCCCTCGTGGTTTTCTTACATTTGAAACACGTGACTGCACCATGTCCTGGCAGAAGAAGAGGCTGGAGAAGAGGATGTGCCTGTATGAGGTCATCATACACATGAGCACATGCTCCCCGTCACCATGGAAACATGCATCCCCTCTTTTCTGTCTTTTTGCACCGAGGTCTCCACATTTGGCAAGTGAGAGATGTAAAATGAGGATACTGGTTCTAAAATGAGAGATTCAAAAACAGAGCCTCCTACTGCCGGAATATGATTCATTCCAATACAAAATGATGCCATAATAGAAGCAAACGAGTCCCTCCAGACTACAGAAAAATAGACTCACATATAACATGTAGCCCATACTTTTTTCTTTAAATTTGAACACACACCTGATTAATATTATAAAACTTCCTGATTTAATTTGACTTGGTAACTAAGACAGGGATGTACTGACATGCTAGTGTTGAATCTTCCATGCCTGTGATGTCATCAGCCTGATGCAGCTGACCAATCAGCTGGCACACCTGCTATCACTGGCCGTTCCTTGACACTGCTCCAGATGACAGTTTTAAATGAATCCCAGCCGCATGAACCTGCAAAAGTGTCTCTATCCTTTTTGGAGTGTATTTGCAAAATGTACTGTACTTACTCCATTGTCAAAAGTCAAAGCACCACCCAACTTTAAAAAAAGGAGGGGTGGGAGTGGGTAAATGATTCCTCCATCCCCCAAAAGAAGTGAGTGGCATTTAGTTTCTAACATCACTGGAAGAAGTAGGATCTCTTTTCTTCAGAATACATATTTTTATTATTGTAATTCCCAGGATGCACTGTCAGCTGGGGCTGCAACTAACACTTATCTTTAGTCTGGACCTGTCTATTATTCTCTCAATTAATCACTTAGGCTGCTATACAGGAGTCAGAAAACAGTGACAAAGGTCCATCACAGTTTCTTTTCAAATGTCAAAAAAATCAAATGATATTCACTTTACATTTTTTCCATCCAGTTTGAGGTCCAAGTGCCTCCACCTGCACTCAGGCCCACTGCCTTGTCATCACCGCCGGACTATTGCTCTTTCAACGGCCACCGACTTCGCTGCTGCTTTTCTAGACTTTGACCTCCACCTTTCAGAAGGTCTAAAGTCTCCTCTGTGCCCGGACACTTTCCTCTGTTCCTTCCACTCTACATGCTCCCAGATCTTATAATAATAATCACCTTTATTAGCCAATTATGTTACACACAAGAAATTTGTTTCCGGTACAGAACCGAGGCAGCCATCTGCGGCGCCAACTCAACCAATGGCTCTAACCATCGGGGGATCAGTGTCTTGCCCAAGAACACTTCAACATGTGGACTGCAGGCACCGAGATTCGAACTTCTGACCCTCCGGTTAGGAGACGACTGCTCTACCCACTGAACCACAGTCGCCCGCAAACGAAATTTTGTTTGGAGCCGAGGGCCCTGGGCCTTTGCGTGCAAATGCACCGCCATCATGGGCAACTTGGGGGTTCATTGTCTTGCCCAAGGACACTTCAACATGTGGACTGCAGGCACCGAGATTCAACCTTCAACCTTCCAGTTGGGAGATGGCTGCTCTACCCACTGCACCACTGCTGTAATCTTGGACTTAACTGCCCCGTTTAGGGAGAAGTTTGCCAAGAGCACACCTGACCCATGGCTCAATGATACCACCTATGCCTTGAGGAGATGCTGCAGGCAGGCCGAGTGTAAATGGTGGAAGGATGGACTGCATGTCTCCCTGGCCATCTTAACCAACAGCCTTGCTACTGTAGAAGAAGCTAAAGCTCAATATTTATCCAATATCATTTCTAATAATAGCCACCATCCTAGAATTCTTTTTAACACTTTAAATTCTGTTATTAATCCTGTCACTACTCTGTTCAGTGAGGTGTGCATACCTGCAATGAGTTCCAACATTACGTCATTGATAAAGTTCTGTCTATCAGGCATCCCCATGACCACAATCGCTGTTCCAACTGGGTCTCCTGTACAGTATGCCTTGGAGAATTTTACGCTGATTTTCTTGTTGCAGCTCAAAAAAATCAGTGCAATGAGCCTTACCTGGTCACATTTATTAACAGCTGCCTCAGGCTGGGTATTGTCCCCACTTCCCTTAAGCATGCTGTAGTCAGACCACTTCTCAAGAAGCCTAACCTTGACCCCACGCTCCCTTCTAATTTTTGTCCAATCTCACATTTGCCTTTTTTATCCAAGGTTATGAAGAAAAATTGATACATTTCAATCAGTCTTTAGGTCCAGGCACAGCACTGAATCCGCGCTACTGAAGGTGCCCAATTGTTCTAGTGATTTTAGATCTCACAAGCAGCCTTTGAAACCGCGGACCATGTAGTTCTCATTTCCTGCCTTGAACATTGCATAGGTTTGTGCGGTGCTGTGCTAAAATGGTTTATTTCTTTTCTGACCAAAAGGACCTTTTCGGTTGTGATCAACGACTCTACCTCTACAATAGCCCCTCTTTCCTCGGGCGTTCCCCAAGGCTCAATCATGGTTTTAACAGCTATTTATTTATTTGGCCTATACATTTTTGTAGGCTGGGCTACACACAGACTGAGGATCTGTATGTTCGTTCTAGGGCTGTCTCCCACTGCTCCTCGTCAATCTCCACACCCAGGTCACCCTGCCAGGCTGATTTCAGGTGCTCCACAGTGGCTATGCATCTCAACTCAGACAGCTTCTTTAGATTCTAGCAATATCTCTGTTCTTATAGACAATATCATTTATCCCATTTAACCAACATTATCTGGACTCAGAAGTCCAACTGTGACTGTTACTGTGACTTGTTTTTGAGTCAATCTACTTTAGCAATCTTCTCCTTGCAGCCTGTAGGGAATGGAATGTGTTTTCCCACCCACAGTGATGGAGAGCTTGGCTGGCTAGATCAGGCATCCCAGAATTTCCTCTTCAAGATGCTGAAGGCGGCACGCTGCCTGCTGACCTCTGGGCTCGCAGAATGGGCTTGCTGAGCTGTAGAATTTTCTGTTTATCCATGTAGCAGTGCAGAACAGAAAACATTTCAATCACATTTGGCCCCAGTAGGAATCGGCCATTAATGACAACAGTTACTCCTACAGCCACTCTCCCCATTAAATTATAAAGGACTGTGTAAACAGCTCAAACAGTCAATATAATCCTTGCATATCCAGCCAGTCCGACTGATGTTGTTTATATAAAAGCCTAAAAGCCTCATCTAAATTCACCTTTGCGCACCATGCACTACTGATAATGGGGACACCAGGTGATTCTGGTTCAATTGCTTAGTGCATAGCAACAACAAAATTGTTTATACAGCATTTCTATAGTCCAGTGTTAGCCTGAGCGGTCAGTGATTCAGGAGCTAATAGATCATTGTTCAAGCAGTGCAGGCCTACATGTTCTTGACCTTTAAGTTCTGCACTTGCAAGATATTTGAGTACGGCATGACTATCACTATGGGCAACAAGATGATGTGTCAGTCCTGCCCAAACTGAAAATACTGTATATTCTAAGTCACACAGATGACTTAAGATTCTCAGAAGATATGTTCATGGTTACCCAGCAATCTCTGTGCTTCTTCCCATTAGCAATCTTAGAATATGGGTTTCACAACACTGCAGGTGTGAAAGCAACAATCAGCTGCTTTTTGTGAAACATCACAGCCCCGAAAGACAGCAGTTATATCACATGTTCAAGTGGTTCAATTGGCTGTGAAATGAGAGGAAAAAGAATCATGGCTGCTGTTTTCCAGTTTTCAGTGGTGCAGTGTACACCTAGCAATACTGATAGCAGAGCATTCCCTTCATGTTTGAGGAAGTATATTAAGATGTAAATCAAGCAGATAGTGTTGCTGTGTGAACACCCATCATACGCTATAAAACTGAGGGATACTAAAATGAAAAACTGACAATGCCAGCGTGGTACACACAGTGCTATAACCAGAAGTGCCTCCTTCACTTTATCTCATCTCCTTTGGTGAACATCACTTCACCCACTGTCACCATGCATCCTCCTGAGACATCTACAAGTTCTTGTTGCTTAGTAATACTCTTCAGAGCTCTGATTAAAGTGAGCTTCAAAGCTCTGGGCACACTCATTATTCGCTGTTGGCTGTATAATAAATCCCGGGGAGGAAGCTGATTAAGGACTGCATCCTTTATAATCACAAATCTGGAGCAAATCAAACTCAGCTCATCACAGTGGACAGATAAAGTATACAACCCTGTTCTGAATGACCTTATTTTCTGCATTAATTCAATAATCAATCATTTTCTACATAAACAATTCTAATATTTCATGTCTTTATCAAACACTTAACATTAAGCATTCACAGTTGTGGAAAATGTAAGTGGCCCCTTAGATTTACAGCAGTAACCTCCTTTGGCTCTTCCTGTAGCCATGGATCAGAACTGCGTAGTGTTCACTACTGGGTTAAAGGTCTGAGCTCTGACTGGGCCACTTTCTTTGTTTGAAACCGCTCTGCAGTAGGTTTACTTCTAATGTTTAGGGTCACTGTCCTGCTGCATTGCCCAGCCTCTACTGAGCTTCAGCTGGTGGACAGCCACTCTGGCATTATCCCATAGGATACCTCGATAGACCAGGGAATTCATTTTCCAGTCTGTAGTGGCAGCTGTCCAGACCTGGAGGCAGCAAAGCAGCCCCACACCATGACGCTCCCTCCACCAGACTTTGCCTTTTTGTATGATGTTTTCATGCCAGTATGCAGTGTCCTTTTTACACCCTGCACAGTAGTGCATGTTCTTCCCAAACTATTTAACCTTAGTTTCATCAGTTCACAAAACATGTTGTGGATTGTCAAGGAACACCTTGCTACTATGCACTACACACTTTCTTGAGTGTCATTTTAGACATTGGTAAATGTATATTAGTGGTTTATACATTATTTTGAATCTATAGATCAAGTATTCAAATTTTGATTAGCTTTTTTGAATAACTTGCACATTAAAATTTGTAGTAAAAGGTACTTTGTGGATGTTTTCTGTAAAACAGATCTTTACATTAGGTGTTCGTAAACAAAACACATTGTTGCCCTGAAGCCTAAGAAACAGGTTGGGTGCCTCTTTCCTTTCCTATTTCCATTTTTAAAGGTTTTAAATCAGCTGTTAAGTGGTCTTCTTCCTGATAAATACTACACTGGTTCTAAAATCAGCTTTTATGTCATCCATGTCTTGTATTGTTCAGTAATTCAAAGGCCTGGTGTTGTGCCCATTACATGTTTTTCAGCTAAAGAAACAGCTGACCAATTACAGGTCTGTTGGTAAGAATAAAATCATCTTCCTAACTACATCCATGAAAAACAAGACTGGTTATATTTGGACTTAGAGAAATTATTCATACATTGGCCAATTTCTTCAGCTCATGTACAAAAACTGTTTTTCTGTGCCCTTGTGCTCATGTTAGTACAAACATCATTCTAAAGTGCCATTACTTATCATAAAAGTCTAAATATATGAATATATAAAAATTATGTACAGTCAGAATTTCAGGAACAAGTATTACATACATTCACTACCAGTCAAAGGTTTGGACACACTTTACTGTTGAACTGAATGGCAAAGTGTGTCCAAACATTTGACTGGTAATGTACAGTATGATTAATTTTTGAATATGCACTTTATGCATAAACAGAATCCACAAAGTACATATTGGATGTGGTGCTTTTGTAGATTTGGGGCCCATGAGCAGTTGCCCATTTTGCCCAGTTGGTAACATAGGCTTGAAAATAATATACATTCACTTTGATAAAGTCTTTTTCAACCTCTGTGGTGCAAGACTGTATGCAGAGGTCTGAGCCAACACGTCCTGCAAAACAAACAAAACTGTGCAACTGTAAGCAGACTTCAGGCTAGATGTCAGGCACAGTAGCTAATATATCCCTGGTATCTCTTATTATCAGCTGCACTGCACAACACACTGCTGACTCTCCTGTGAAGAGGATGACTGGCAGGCCTGGTCAAAGTGAAAGCAAGCTTGGGGAAATCATCATATGGAGGAGTAATGCATAAATGCGTAGGTTTGCCCTTGCAAAAGCATTCAGCAGAGACGACAGGAAGTGGAGTCCCTTAGGACAGTTTACCAAGGTAAGAAATGTCTATTTCTTTATTACATTCAACAGTATTGTACACCAAAATTGCACATTTTCACCAGATATAGCAGCATTCTGACTGGCAAATGGACTAATCAATAGGCACATCAAAAACATTTAAATAGAAATATGTTCAAATGTGTCATGGCCACTTTCTGACCACATTCAAATTCAATATAAGCTGTTAATTTACATGCCTTATAAAACTTCTATATAGCTAAAACAAATTTTCCCCCATCTTCTAATGATTCCAGTGGCAAGAAAAGACATAGTCGAGTCAAACCCAGCACATTATGTCAGCACAATATTAAAGGGGGGGGGGATCACATTTGTGGATACTCTCACACAGGTTGTGCCACTCAGTGCATGCCAAGAACTATGAAGTGTTTTCATTTACTTAGAGGTTCTTTTTACTGCCCAGAATGGCCTTGTATCACCCTAAGAAGAGATGTGTACTGTGGGTACACTGGCTAAACAGCAAGTGAATCCATGGTTGTATTTTTAGCAGGAGATGTCATGTTGCTGCATTCCTGTCTGGTCAAATGAGTAGGGCTGGGTATCCCATTTAAAAGGATAAAGGTGGTCATTTTCTATATTAACAGTATTTTAAACACTTCCTGTACATAAATAAAACCAAAAATGACTTAACTCTGCTCTTCCTTAACGTCTTGTCAATTTACCTTATCTATAACTCGTAGTGGACCTTGAGATCCCATCTATGAGTGACAAATTGAAAAATGATTCTGCACACATCTCAGCTCTCTATTCGGGAGCTAACCCTAGCTAGCAGCTATTGGCAGATAACACAAAGACTGCAGATGAATCATATAGATGTATGTAATGTATATTTCTATGATGAAAATTGAGCCTGGGCCTTCCAAAATGGTACATTTTCCAAAAATTCAACACAGCATGACATCTTCATGTTCTCTACACGAACCTACCAAAATGTGTCATGCCTGTCACAGGTTCTGCTTTGTTTCCACTATGGCACGCCCGCTTTGGAGGTGCATTCTGAGAGGTAGAAATTTCAGCACCCCTCAGGATGTAGTACTAAAATGAAATACCAGGAAAGTGAGGGTGGAAGGGGTGGGTGCATGCAGAGCAGTCAACCCTGATTGGTTAAATGTCTGTGTCTTCACACCTCAAGCACCAACACACAGCTGACTGTGTGAGACAGGAGCAGCCCCTCCCTCCTTTAAACAGAGAACAGCAGAGAGAAAATACAGTGGGAAAAACAAAGGAGGATGGTTTGTGTCAACCCTGGAGGCTATGCTTGGTTATGGTTAAAGGAAACACAGGGTATATTGCTTGTTAGATTCTGACAGTGGAAACATAGCATAAGAGGCTATTCATGCTTTCCACATCCACTAAGACGGAGTGACCAAATTCTTCCTATGTTTGTGAGGGTCCGCAGGGACTCTATGCAGAAATCCGCATGCAGGTCAAAAGTCCGTGTCTGCATGGATGGTCCATATAGCAAAAGCCCAAGTACACATGCTTGGAAACAGTCAGTGCAGGTGAACTGAAGGCAGACCCTCTTGAAGTATGAATGCATACCTGTGCCTTGTCAGTGTCTGATTATGCACAACACAGTGACTGGAGGAAATTTATTGTTAGGGCTTTTTTTCTCTGTATTGGGAGTTTTGAAAATACAGTTAAAATAGAAAATGACCGGCCTCATCGTTTAAATACCTTTTATAGCAAAAGAAATAAGCCAGTTGAACAAAGTTGAACAGTCAGTTATTGTCAATAATTCACAATAAGATGATCAGGGGGGCTCATTCTTTTACCAGATAGTTCCTAATGTCTAATAATTCTGCCAAATTTAAACTGTACTTAGGCAAATGTGCTATATGGCTTTAAACATTTAGGAAAAACTATTATTCTGGAATTGGTACTAGTACCATTGGCACTAGAAAAAATTTCAAATACCCAGCCCTTTTGTTGATACTGCTGGTGGAGATAAGCATAGTCTCCACTGCAGCAAATTTTTCCCCTACGTTTATCTGAGAGTACTAAATCAAGGACAAATGTTCTTGATGCATGGTCTCTGCTATTTGAGACTGGGATACAGCCAGCACAGCTGCCTTTGAGCTGGTACTTCATGATATACAATGACCTGAATAACCCAAATCTTCAGACCTGAAGGCACCTGGACTTCCAGTGTGATCTAGACTCAGTTTCTGTATCAAGATCAAAGTCAAACTCCTAAATATTATAGAAAGTGTAGCATGATTCTGCAACTTCTGTCAGTACAACTGACATGTCTAAAATCTTGCCAGAACATGAGAGAAATGAAGACTGTGGGTTTTACCAAGGCATCATCAGAGCTCATTGTGATGATGAAGCCTTGTGACTGGATGTTTTTAAAAAAAAAAAAAAAAAAAAAAAAAGGACTCCCACACATCAAGTCCAGTTGCCTTAAACATGTTAAGTATCTCATAACTTACTGAGAATCTTAACGTGCAACGTGGCGATTTATGAACCTCGGTGCAAATGGTAAGTCAGACTGACATTAGCACTGCATTAAAAAGCTGAATCTTTTGATGCTGAGAACTCCAACAAGAAAACTCAAGGTCTTTCAGCAAAAAGGAAGGACCCTGACTTAGCTTTTATTCCAACGCAACATCATCACATATGCAGCATACCAGTAGATTACTTTGTTATGAGAATGGCATACAGGGGGGGGGG
>NW_018128008.1:197870-205505 GCF_001952655.1 Monopterus albus | reverse complement strand
TATTGAACCCCAATACCAACTATATTATGTCTATAGCAGTGTTGTCAAAATGTCTGGTCAGATTACAGTTGTTTACTTATTCTTTGATCAAATAGTACTGTGAACACAGAGAACATATCTGTGATTAAATATTCTAGCCTCAAAGTTAGCCTACTAGCTATTTCAAGACCTTTCAACCATATCCCAAAGCCTCAACAGAGACAGGCTGTATATACTGTACAGCCACTTATCATGTGATATAAGGTCCATCCTTAGGTCACATAATAACACCTGAGCAATTTACATTCACTGAAAGTGGGCATGGGGGAAAAAAAAAAAAAGACAGCAAGTTAACTTGAGTTTAGAATATTTGATCACAGACAGATCGCTCGCTCCTCGTGTAGCCTAGATGGTAAAAGCTATCAACATTTTGGCTTTTTTTTAATGAAAATATATTTTTGTAGAAAAATAATGTATATTCCTCAATAAGAAATCAAAAAGCATTGCTTTGGTATCAACAGAGAAGCGCAGATATTTTATTAGAACTAGTACAGAAGAGTTTTGAATACCCAGCCCTATTTCAAAGTTATAACTTCTGGGTTATAAACCCCTATCCAGTATTTTGGCATTTGATAAACTTTAAAATTCATTAATGTCTGATTCAAACTTGACTTTCTGGTAATATTTCATCTTCATACTGGTCCCTGTAGCAACACACCCACATCAACGCTTGACTTTTTAAATACAGTGCTACTTTCAATCAGCTATCGGACGTTTACCACCAAACAACAAAATAGGCTCTCAACTGTAAAGTACATTATGTATATAAATGTATTCTTAACAGTGGTTAGATTTTTCCCCTAAACCACAGAACGATGCTCTCCACACACATATACTGCACTTGGCTGTATGCGCCTCTTTGTGTTGCCTGGCAGTTGAGGAAGAAAGTACTTGGGCATCAAATCAAGGCAGGCATCGCGGAACTTCTTGATCCGCCAATAGTAAATAAGAGGGTTGAGGGCTGACTTGAGGTAGCACAACCACAGGACCCATGTGCTGATTTGAAAAAAGCTGTCTTTATTGTAGAACCCATCGTTAAAGGTTGCTACTAAACTGTAGGCAGTAAAGGGTGCCCAACACACTGTAAACACAGAGAAGAGGATGAGAATGGTGGTGAAGGCACGGGTCTTGAAGCTCATGTCTATGTTCATTTGGAAGGGCCTCTGGAGGCTCAGCAGGCCCAGTTTGCTGGCCTGGCTCAGACAGATAATGTCTGTGTGACTATGGATGCGTATGGCATTGTGGCGAATGGTGTTAAGGATCCCCATGAATGTGTACAGCATTACCATGAAGGGCATGAAGAAGACGACTATCATTAGCATTAAAACATAAGCCTGATAACCAGGATCAATGCTGTAGCCAAATACACACTGAGGGGCCCTGGGAGGGGTCTGTAGGGGAGGGGAACCAACAGCCAGGGGGAAAGAGAAAATAAAAGAGAGTCCCCATGTGACCACTATAAGTAGTTTAGCTCTCTGTGGACTCAGCTTATCTTGCTTCTGGACAATAATAAGAAAACGATCTATGCTTATTATAAGCAGTATGGCCACACCTTCCATTACAAAGAACCAAAAGAGCATGGCTGACACTCGACAGAAAACGTCTCCAAAAATCCATTTGGTGGTCAAAACAGTAACCAGAGCAAAGGGCATGTTCAGGATGGCCAGCATCATGTCTGCAAACGCCAAGCTTGCTAGGAGGATGTTGATGGCAGAGCGCATGGCAGATCTCTGGTACACCATCAGGCACACCACCACATTTCCCAAGAGGGCCACCAGCAAGATGACAACCATGACAAAGCAAAAGAAGATCTGCAGAGGTAGGCTGACACCCTGTAGTCCCTCCGGGATCTCTGCCGTTGGCGTGACCAGCTTTGGGGGCGACGAGGAGCCCAGGGTAGTGTTTGCAATGGAGGTGTTCTCCATCTGCAGCCTCTCAGAAAGGTTCAGTGGCCCCATAACGAGACAGCAGAGACTGGTGTCAATGTCTCCTGCCTCCGGAAGGGCAACAGTAGTGGAGTGAACCATTCTTCCCCAGGGTTAACAGGCATCGTTACTGCTTGGTCAGCTCACACTCATCATGCTGTAGATTCAGGTATTCACAGCTCAGCATGACGTGGCGCCATCCTTATGGCTGCAAGACCCTAAAACAAACACAAAAATATGGTGAATGCTAGGAAAATGAAAATGGGCATTTGAAAGGACATTATGAAAGCAGATTAAACCAGCATAATTTCCATCAAAATTCCCCTTGGAGCTGTAATGATAATGAGCCTGTAATCCACTTGGCATATGGATGTACAGTGCCTTGCGAAAGTATTCGGCCCCCTTGAACTTTGTGACCTTTTGCCACATTTCAGGCTTCAAACATAAAGATATAAAACTGTAATTTTTTGTGAAGAATCAACAACAAGTGGGACACAATCATGAAGTGGAACGAAATTTATTGGATATTTCAAACGTTTTTAACAAATAAAAAACTGAAAAATTGGGCGTGCAAAATTATTCAAATCCACATAAGGGATGACGGCAACATTCATAGATCCTGGAATGCACAATGAGGGGCAATGTTCATTCCTATTACAGAGGCCCACTGAAATTTTTTTGAGGAAAAGCTGTGTTAGACTGCATATTGTTTATAGTAAAGTATTTTTATATACAAATATAAAAATGAAAATGTTTCTGGAGTGGGACTTTAATTAATTATAGAAGTTGTGCAGAAGCTGCCCATAGCTCTACACAGTGATCCATGTGTGTACTGTATGTGTTTCTATGCTGCTCCAAATGAGTCTGTTCTGGTTCAACTTGTCTTATTAAATGAGCTTAAAAATAAAGTGACACCTTAGTTATAAAACACTGAGCAGGCTGTAACACACAAGAGTGTGTATACTGCACAAATCTGGCCTTTATGGAAGAGTGGCAAGAAGAAAGCCATTTCTTAAAGATATCCATAAAAAGTGTTGTTTAAAGTTTGCCACAAGCCACCTGGGAGACACACCAAACATGTGGAAGAAGGTGCTCTGGTCAGATGAAACCAAAATCGAACTTTTTGGCAACAATGCAAAACGTTATGTTTGGTGTAAAAGCAACACAGCTCATCACCCTGAACACACCATCCCCACTGTCAAACATGGTGGTGGCAGCCTCATGGTTTGGGCCTGCTTTTCTTCAGCAGGGACAGGGAAGGTGGTTAAAATTGATGGGAAGATGGATGGAGCCAAATATAGGACCATTCTGGAAGGAAACCTGATGGAGTCTGCAAAAGACCTGAGACTGGGATGGAGATTTGTCTTCCAACAAGCCAATGATCCAAAACATAAAGCAAAATCTACAATGGAATGGTTCACAAATAAACATATCCAGGTGTTAGAATGGCTATGTCAAAGTCCAGACCTGAATCCAATCGAGAATCTGTGGAAAGAACTGACAACTGCTGTTCACAAACGGTCTCCATCCAACTTCACTGAGCTCGAGTTGTTTTGCAAGGAGGAATGGGCAAAAATTTCAGTCTCTCGATGTGCAAAACTGATAGAGACATACCCCAAGCGACTTACAGCTGTAATCGCAGCAAAAGGTGGCGCTACAAAGTATTAACTTAAGGGGGCTGAATAATTTTGCACGCCCAATTTTTCAGTTTTTTATTTGTTAAAAAAGTTTGACATATCCAATAAATTTCGTTCCACTTCATGATTGTGTCCCACTTGTTGTTGATTCTTCACAAAAAATTACAGTTTTATATCTTTATGTTTGAAGCCTGAAATGTGGCAAAAGGTCGCAAAGTTCAAGGGGGCCGAATACTTTCGCAAGGGACTGTAACTCCGCATTTAGTCACACTGCCACTGTCTGAAAGCTGCAGAATCTATAAGAACATGATGAAATATTATTAAATATTATATTCAAGTTATTATTTTACAGAGTTCCCTACTACCCAATAGCTTAGAAAACATGAACCTGATGACCTAAGGCTTTAGTTTAAAAAGGCCATGGCATGATTTTCCTTGTTTTCTGGCCTAAAGATAAAAAAATTTGATGTAGGCATGTTCTAGTATTTCTATGCAGAAGCAACTCTGTTTATACACATCCTCTCACTCAGAAGACTTTTTCCTACCAAAATAAGGATTTCTGTGAGTGGGCATAAAATCCAGACCGTTGTGCGTGCATGTGAGCTTGTCTGACATCCACCGGTGCCCCCACCATATTGGCTAAATGTTATATAGATATACAGCAGTTTCCCTCCTGCTGCTGCACTGTGACCAGAGGATGTGGAGAGAAATACAGGGTCTGAGGTTACTGCATGTCCGGGAATGTTCCTGTACAGGGACTCGCTGTTTCACCTGACCGGGTCTAACCTACAAGCAGCCGGACAGTGAAACCCCCACAGCACTGAACAATCAGCTGATCAACACTGGATTCCCCCGGAGCACAGTATCTGCTTGAGGCCAGTGTGTTTGCCACATGTGATGTGTTGCTGGTTAACTAGTGCAGTGGTCCCCAACCCCCGGGCCGCGGACCGGTACCGGTCCGTGGATCAATTAGTACCGGGCCGCACAAGAAATCATTAATTATTTCCGTTTTATTTATTATCTGAGTCTGAACGATCTTTTATTTTGAAAAATGACCGCATTCTCTCGGTTACATCTCAGTCACTTGAGCCAAAACTGGCTTACTTGTGCGACATATTCAGCCTGCTCAATGAACTCAATCTGTCACTTCAGGGGAAAATGACAACTGTCTTCAAGTTGGCAGATAAAGTAGCTGCATTTAAAGCCAAACTGGATTTGTGGGGACGGCGCGTCAACAGAGGCATTTTGGACATGTTTCAAACATGAGACTTTGGGTGAGACTGAGCCTGAGTCTTCATTCTCCCAGCTGGTGCACGATCACATGTCTTTGCTTTTAAAAGAGTTCGAGCGCTACTTCCCAACCACAAAGGACCCACGAACTGCCAAGGAAGGGATCCGCAACCCATTTGTCAACAAACCAGGTGAATCCAGCAGGTCTGTGCAAGAAGAAGATCAACTGCTGGAGATCGCAAATGACGGCGGCCTTAAAAGTATGTTCGAGACAACAACTCTGTCGGTGTTCTGGATTAAAGTCATGACAGAATACCCTGAGATCGCCACCACAGCACTGAAACGAGTGCTGGGGCTCAGGGCTCCCATTGATTTAGCGTTTTGGGGAGTTAAAAATTTCAACACAGTGGATTCACGTTTATTATATTAACAATATAAACAATCTACGTACCCCTCCCCCCTTCGCCCGCCCCGCCCCGGGCCGCGGTCAGATTGTCAAGCGCTGACCGGTCCGCAGTGATAAAAAGGTTGGGGACCACTGAACTAGTGGATTCTAATGATCCATAATGTTATCGTCGGTGCTATATTACCTGCTGGAATTAATTTCTCTACTTTGGGACTGTATGTGGTCATGTGGTGGAAGACACAGCAACCAGGGAGTGATGTTTCCACTACTCGGTGGGACTTAATGATAACTTAAAAAAAAATGCTAATGCCTTGCTTCTGTAATGATAGAGAGAACTGTTGTAAGGCTGGAGAAGTTACTATGTCTGCATTATGCCAGTTAAAATATGGGGTTTCTCAGTTACCCATTTTGTTTAGTGTGTAACAAATCTCTTTTCATTGGTACATACACCATTGTTTACCTATCTACGGAGGAGAAATTCAAATTAATTAATGCTGCTGTTGTGCTGTCCACTTGTGACAACACCAGCAACAGAAGTTGTGTGCATTCACAAACTATCCTCTCAGTTTTAGGAAGAGGCTCTCTAGTTTTATCGTTCTGAAATAATTACAGACTATTTGGAGTTATGAGGTGTGCCATGCTAATCTAGAGGTACTCAAGATTAAACATTAAATGGCTGGAAATTAGCAAAACAAGCATGCCATGACAACTTTAAAATTCTAATTAGATTTAATATTCTACATACAGTCAAAAAACAGCTTAGCCAAAAGAAAAGCTCGGTAATTTGGGAACATGCTTAATTTACTTTCTCAGAATGAAATGAAAATATCAATACCACTTAGCACATACTGTACATCACTAAGGTCCAAGTGTTTATTTGTCATATGCACAGTTAGGAAATGTGTTTCCCTATACAATGAAATTCTTACTTGCCGTCCACATGAATGCCAGAAAAATACAAATAAAGTATAAAGTAAAGAAACAAGTGGCACAAAATCTAAGGCACTTTAAGCAGCAAATGCAGAGATATAATAAAAATATATGGGAATATAATAAGAGAATGTATGCTGCATGGGAGCAGCATGTGCAGCAGTCAATATGCAATTATTCATGTGCAGACTGAGAATGTAAACAGTACAGGTCGTCAGTACATGACACATTTCCTGGTAATAAACTCCTGTCAGTTGTTTAGGAGTCTGATGGCAGAGGGAGAGAAAGAGTTTTTCAGTCTAGTGGTCCTGCATTTCACACTTCTGAACCTCTGGCCAGAGGGTAGGGGCGTGAACAGTCTGTGCTGGGGGTGGGTGGGATCTTTGAGGATGGAGGCAGCTTTCCTATGCACTCTGCGGTGGTAAATGCTCTGCAGAGAGGGCAGTAGAGTCCTGGTGATCTCCACAGTCTTTACCACTGTCTGCAGGTGCCTGTGGTTCATAGCAGTAGTGCTGCCATACCAGACAGTGATGCAGCTGGGCAGGATGCTCTCGATGATGCAGCTGTAGAAGTTGCAAAGGATCCTAGGTGACATGCCAAACCTCCTCAGCCTCCTCAGGAAGTACAGCCGCTGCTGGGCCTGCTTGACCAGCTGTGTGGTGTTGAGTATTCACTTCTTTTGGCAGTGCAGTCTATTTGCTTTTATTAGTTCAAGTCACAACATGTACTAGAGGTCGTGAGAATGTTTTTAGCTACACACCACTTAACCAACAGACACACACATTCACACGTTGATTTGCTTCATGTTTTGACTATTGTTAGAGCCAGCTGCAAAGCTGGTGAGAGACGTCTCGGTTGACGTTTCTGTGTAGTACGGGGCTAGCCCAACCGAGGTGATAAAATGTATAGGCCTGGTGGGCTCGGGGCTTCCATCTTACATCGCCTGCGAGCATGGTGGAGGTGCAAGATATCTGAGCGTGTAATGTTAATTTTACCTGTGATCCTTTGAATAAATCAGCACTGTTTTGTAGTTACTTGGACTGCCTCGTCTCTCAGAGTTAGCATGGTAAGACGGAACTACCCTACAGGGTCTAGGGTTCCCGGTATACTGCTCTGAATGCCAGCCAGCACCACTCTCTCAAAGCACTTCATAATAATCGGGGTGAGTGCCACTGGCCTGTAGTCATTCAGGCAGGTGACCAGGCTCTTCTTGGGAAGGGGGACGATGGTTGTGGTCTTAAAGCAGGTGGGAACAATGCTCTGGATGAGGGAGAGGTTGAAGATGGTGGTGAGAACATCAGCCAGCTCACTGGCACATGTCCTGAGAGCCCTCCCAGGGATGTTGTCCTGTCCTGCTGCTTTGCGTTTGTTGATCTTCCTCAGGACTGTACGCACCTGGCCTGGTGAGACAGTCAGTGGAGGGGAGGTGGGGGGGTTGGGTGGTCTCGGTGTGTGTGTGCGCGTCCCC
>NW_018128008.1:195971-197591 GCF_001952655.1 Monopterus albus | reverse complement strand
GTACCTGACTGTTTATCCAGGGAGGCTTCTGGTTGAACCTCCTGACTTGTATGTTGGGCACAATGTTGTCAGTACAGGTACTAACGTATCTGGTCACATACTCGGCATAATCCTGTATGCTGACAGAAAAGTCTTCTGAGGTGGCTGCAGCTTTAAACATATCCCAGTCTGTCCGGGCAAAACAGTCCTGCAGGGTGCCTTCAGTCTCTGGGGTCCAGAGTTTAATTTGTGTGGTGACAGGGTTTGTTTGTTTCAGTCTTTGTCTGTAAGCTGGATACAGGAACAAAGAAATGTGGCCTGAGTGTCCAAGGTGGGGGCGGGGTGCAGCCCTGTATGCACCACGTATGTTACTGTAAACATGATCCAGAGTGTTCTTGTCCCGGGTGGGAATGTTCACATGTTGATAATATTTGGGAAGTACAGTCCGTAAATTGCACTGGTTAAAGTCGCCTAATAAATACAGCACCGGGTTGAGCTTCTCTAGCGCACTGATGACATCATGGAGTTTGCTCAGAGCAGCAGAGGGATTAGCTCTTGGGCTAACATACACAGCAGCCAGAAACACAGCACTATGCTCTCTTGCTAGATAATAGGGCCGGCATTTCAGCAATAAAAACTCTACGTCTGGCGAACAGTGCTTATAAACAGTCCGTACATCTCCACACTACGAGTTATTGATACACACACACACACACACACCGCAGCGACAGTGCTGCTGTGGGTAGAGCAGTTGTCTCCCAACCAGAAGGTTGAAGGTTTGAATCTTGGTGCCTGCAGTCCACATGTCGAAGTGTCCTTGGGCAAGACACTAAACCCCCCCGTTGCCCCAGACGGTTAGAGCCACCAGTTGAGGTGGCGCCGCAGATGGCTGCCATCTGGAAACAAATTCGTTGTGTGTAGCATACTGGTCAATAAAGGTGATTATCCTTACCTTCCCCGAAGCAGCAGTGCAGTCTCCCCGATGTACAGAGTTGGTCTCTAGCTGAATCGTGGAGTCTGGGACAGAAAGCCAAGTCTCAGTGAGAATTAGAGCACAGCATTCTCTGATTTCCTGTTGTGCTGTAATCCTAGCCCTTAGCTCGTCCAGTTTGTTTTCCAGGGAGAGTATGTTAGCTGGGAAGAGGCTGGGTAGTGGCGGTCGGATAGTGTGAGCTTTTAGCCTAGCATGGAGCCCTCCTCTCTTGTATCTCCGTCTCCGGATCGCTCTCCAGCTGATTCAGTGGCATGGGGCCAAAATACATTTCTGATCTCCTTGAAGAATCCAAACCCAGCAGGGTTCTGACATCCTTAGGAAGCAGTCAGCTGGTAGAACCTCGGGTCAGAACCAAACAGGGTGAAGCTGCTTTCAGCTATTATGCCGCACACAGATGGAACCGGTTTCCTGAGGACCTTAGATGTTCCCCAACTCTGCCACTTTCAAGTCTCAATTGAAAACGCAACTGTTTTCCTTTGCCTTTGTTTTACTGGTGTCTGTGCTGCACTTTCTGCAATGTAACTGGTAGATTTCTGTTTCAAACCTTTTATTTGTCTTTTTAATTTTATTTTATGAATTTTGTCTCATTTTCACAACAGCTTTATCTTCAATTTGTCTTAACTGGTTTTAATGCTTATTGTTTTTAA
>NW_018128008.1:193784-195944 GCF_001952655.1 Monopterus albus | reverse complement strand
CTGTAAAGCACTTTGGATTGCCTCTGTGTATGAAATGTGCAATATAAATAAAGTTGCCTTTCCTTATGTCTGTGCATTAAGTAGGACATATTTAGGCTTGTTGAGCATGGAGAGTGGAAACAGGAAGAAGTAACTAGCCTGACTCGCTCTGCAGTTCAATAATACAGAAACTAACTTATATAAAGAAGATGAATAAACAGCTCATCACTCATGCTTAGTACACAAATGGGAAGGTAAAAAACAACAACATTTTCTCACTTTAGAAAGAGTTGCATGCTGGAACAATTTCTTACTTATGGGTGGCATAGAGAAATAAAAATATTATTCTTTTCATTTTAACTCAAAAATTGAGAATAAATGTATTTCTAAAATATTGAACAAAATACACATTAAAGTAGAATGTAACAATATAAATAGAATAGAAAAATAGAGAATATAATATAAAAATATAAACAGTGTGAGTGTGAAAAAAATTAATGAACAATTAACAAAATGTGATAAGAAATCATGTTAAAGTGCTTTTCTTAGCCATTTCCAGTAACCAACTGCCAGTGTTCAACTGGGGACAAGTCAAATACTGCAATAAAATGCTTATCACTTGTGTAAACATAGGACATTGTTATTTCAGACTGCCCGGTATCATTTACAATAGCTAAATGCCAAATGGCAAACAAATGTTCCGTAAAAAGGAGTCCATTAATAAGCACTTAAAATGACACAGTTCCACAGAAATTAAGCACTTTCATTAACTTTTAGTCCTCTGTGGACATAAACAAGTGAATACAAGTCTGAGCAGTTATGATAACAGCACATACAGTATCCGCCATCCATGTAACTATGTGAAAACACTGTTGGGCTGCTGCTGCTTTAATACCTGGATGCATCTGTTCAACAGATGGGGTTATCACATGTCACCAAGAGCAAAAAAGCTGTAGTAAGGAGATGAACAAGCTGCGCTTTATTTATATAGTGGTTACAAGTGTACTGTCTGCCGAAATTACCCACTGCTTCATCACAATGAAGACCTGGTAAATGAAGGCAAATAAGAAACAGGTTTAATTTTGACTTGCTTCCTGCTCTATGCACTTCCCATCCATACACAGCATATGGGCCTTGTGAATCACAACAGCGAACACGCTGTGCAGCAGTCTACCTCAACAGGTAAGGTAATGCCGCCTCTCTTTCCACTCCTTTAAGGGAAATGTACCTAAAATGTTAAAAGACACTTCAGCCTCCAAGAAATCAAGTAAACCTGCAGTAAAAATGGATGATCAGGTACTTGGTGTTCTGAAGCAACTGAGAATTGTTCTAATGCTGGATGTGGCAATGCAATTTTGTGACAGAGAACTGCAGAGAGAATATGCTGAGAGCTCTTCAGCCACATCTTGTAACCTTGAATTGGTAGAAGGTGTACTTAGGAGATAAAAGGTTCCTTGAAAATCTGCCTTGTAAGTCAGTGATTGTGTATACTGAAAGATTTACTGCAGCATTAACAACCTGTCAGAGTGTACCTTGTTTATTTCAGATGGCTCTGTTAAATACAACTCTTCTCCAACTACTACACCATTGTGCGTTAGAGTCAGTGTACACACCGCTTTTATGCTTTGGCTTCAAGACTGAAATAAAAAGTATATTTTTTTGTAATTGTAGTTGTTGCTGTTAGAGAAATACCTATGCACAAAATTTTATAATACCATGTCTATGGAATGAAATGCATATGTAGAATGTAATACACTATTAAATCTGCCATAACACATTTACAGACATGCAGAGAGAATAGTCTGAGACTACAGTCATATGTAAGCAAAGAAAGGCTATACCTAACCTTAACTGTGAAACTAGGAATCTTCCCTTTTATATCAGTATTGAACTACCGCATTGAGAGAAAAATATATTCTGTTTGTAGTCTTCATTTTGAATTTGAAATTCCCAGTGTGTGAGTGCAACAGAACATGGTCATTATCCAGTGAGGAGTGTTTGTAAAATGCACTGGTTCTACCCTGTTTCCTTATCAGAAACACAGGCTACTGTTGTTCTCTTTGCTAACAAGCAAGTGTGCTGAGCTGATAACCATGAGCCCAAACCATTTGAAAAGTAGTACGAGGCAGCATTCTATATGAAGACAAGGCTGTCTGCTTGCTCTGTAAAAAGCAACTGCCT
>NW_018128008.1:187194-193756 GCF_001952655.1 Monopterus albus | reverse complement strand
TTCAGCAGAGGGATGAATGAACAGAACAATGTTAATGCCTGGGTTGTGTTCAAATTATTTCAACTTCCTGTTAGTTCTAATTTGTTTGTTGAAAAAGTCACAGCACTAATCACAACTGAATCCAGTTCCACAGATTTTAAATATCACTGAGTTTATGCAATTAAATATTTTAACTTTCAAAATGTAATAATTCATTAATTACCTAAGGGGACTTTCTTAGATCCAAATATATTTGTGAAACCTAAATACATCATTTTTGGAAATAGACATTCAGATAGTCAATTGACGATTTTATTCCAAAAATAGCCTATCATGTTTTGCAACGCTTAACTTCTGCCGGGCGCACCCTTAGAGATAGGGTGAGGAACTCAATCACCCGGGAGGAGTTCAGAGTAGAACCGCTGCTCCTCCACATCGAGAGGAGCCAGCTGAGGTGGCTCGGGCATCTGTTTCGGATGCCTCCTGGGCGTCTTCCTAGGGAGGTGTTCCGGGCATGTCCCACCGGGAGGAGGCCCCGGGGAAGACCCAGGACACGTTGGAGGGACTATGTCTCTCGGCTGGCCTGGGAATGCCTTGGCATTGCCCCGGAGGAGCTGGAGGAAGTGTCTGGAGAGAGGGAAGTCTGGGCATCTTTGCTTAGACTGCTGCCCCCGTGACCTGGTTCCGGATAAGCAGAGGAAAATGGATAGATGACATGGATGTTCAAACTGTGGTGTAGACAGTTTGACATTGGATATTCAGACATACAATGGGGATATTCGTCAACTTTTAAGACTTAATCGATCGTTACCAGATTTGCTGCATGGATGAGATTTCATACACACAACTCAGTGTTTAAGCGCAGTTGCTTTGAAATCCCTGGGAAAACAAAGGACCACAGGGAAAATGACAAGCCCTAGTTAGGCACCATCTATAAATTGCTTGCACTATGGTTAAAACAGCTGTGGTGTTTCTCTTTTCTCACAAACTTTCCACATTTTGCCTACATTTAGGTCTAACATATTCCCTAGACTCATTATTATTATTAGTCTTTGCAATTGTTGTCATCATTCAGAGGTGTCTCTATATTTTTGTCCTCCCCAGCTACATACAGTGCCTTGCGAAAGTATTCGGCCCCCTTGAACTTTGCAACCTTTTGCCACATTTCAGGCTTCAAACATAAAGATATAAAACTGTAATTTTATGTGAAGAATCAACAACAAGTGGGACACAATCATGAAGTGGAACGAAATTTATTGGATATTTCAAACTTTTTTAACAAATAAAAAACTGAAAAATTGGGCATGCAAAATTATTCAGCCCCCTTAAGTTAATACTTGGTAGCGCCACCTTTTGCTGCGATTACAGCTGTAAGTCACTTGGGGTATGTCTCTATCAGTTTTGCACATCGAGAGACTGAAATTTTTGCCCATGCCTCCTTGCAAAACAGCTCGAGCTCAGTGAGGTTGGATGGAGAGCATTTGTGAACAGCAGTTTTCAGTTCTTTCCACAGATTCTCGAGTGGATTCAGGTCTGGACTTTGACTTGGCCATTCTAACACCTGGATATGTTTATTTGTGAACCATTCCATTGTAGATTTTGCTTTATGTTTTGGATCATTGTCTTGTTGGAAGACAAATCTCCATCCCAGTCTCAGGTCTTTTGCAGACTCCATCAGGTTTCCTTCCAGAATGGTCCTGTATTTGGCTCCATCCATCTTCCCATCAATTTTAACCATCTTCCCTGTCCCTGCTGAAGAAAAGCAGGCCCAAACCAGGATGCTGCCACCACCATGTTTGACAATGGGGATGGTGTGTTCAGGGTGATGAGCTGTGTTGCTTTTACGCCAAACATAACGTTTTGCATTGTTGCCAAAAAGTTCGATTTTGGTTTCATCTGACCAGAGCACCTTCTTCCACATGTTTGGTGCGTCTCCCAGGTGGCTTGTGGCAAACTTTAAACGACACTTTTTATGGATATCTTTAAGAAATGGCTTTCTTCTTGCCACTCTTCCATAAAGGCCAGATTTGTGCAGTATACGACTGATTGTTGTCCTATGGACAGAGTCTCCCACCTCAGCTGTAGATCTCTGCAGTTCATCCAGAGTGATCATGGGCCTCTTGGCTGCATCTCTGATCAGTCTTCTCCTTGTATGAGCTGAAAGTTTAGAGGGACGGCCAGGTCTTGGTAGATTTGCAGTGGTCTGATACTCCTTCCATTTCAATATTATCACTTGCACAGTGCTCCTTGAGATGTTTAAAGCTTGGGAAATCTTTTTGTATCCAAATCCGGCTTTAAACTTCTCCACAACAGTATCTCGGACCTGCCTGGTGTGTTCCTTGTTCTTCATGATGCTCTCTGCGCTTTAAACAGACCTCTGAGACTATCACAGTGCAGGTGCATTTATACGGAGACTTGATTACACACAGGTGGATTCTATTTATCATCATTAGTCATTTAGGTCAACATTGGATCATTCAGAGATCCTCACTGAACTTCTGGAGAGAGTTTGCTGCACTGAAAGTAAAGGGGCTGAATAATTTTGCACGCCCAATTATTCAGTTTTTTATTTGTTAAAAAAGTTTGAAATATCCAATAAATTTCGTTCCACTTCATGATTGTGTCCCACTTGTTGTTGATTCTTCACAAAAAATTACAGTTTTATATCTTTATGTTTGAAGCCTGAAATGTGGCAAAAGGTCGCAAAGTTCAAGGGGGCCGAATACTTTCGCAAGGCACTGTACATGAGTCAGAATATTATAAACAGCTCTGAATATAATGTAGTCCAGTACAACACAACCTTTAACTATAACCTCAAACATAGAATTGAATTTATACATTTATCACAATGTCACCAAAAACTAACATTTTGATCTTCATAAACACAGATGTTAAGGTGAAAGTGTTGCAGTGAATTGCATACAACTGTACAGGTGCACCTAAAAAAAGAAGTGGCCACTGAGTGTATATGGACTGTGCTGCAACTGAATAAAGTTAATGCTAGTTCATAAACTCTGACGCTCAATGCTTGCCCTCTGAGTCCAGGGGAATATCAAAAAACACACATGGGAAAGCCAATCAGTGTGATTAGTGATCCAGTAGATTCATTTAGAATATTTACTGGTTTATTAAATACTGATTTTTATTCCTACTATTGATGTGCAAAGTTGTTGTCTGATGCCAAGTCATATGGAACATAATTTCTTTTTGCTATGTACCTGTTGGTTAACAGCTGAATGAAAATAAAGTGAATCTTGAATGATCAGAGGTGGATAGGGCTGTCCCCGCTCCAGAAACACTTCAACAAAGTCCCGTCTCTTCAGACATACTTAGTGAACTAGTGCTGCAAAACCCGATACTGTATTTTAATCATGACAAAGCAGAGACATCCTCCAACAACTACATTTTGGCATCCAGGTGTCCTCCCAGAAAGAATGTCTTTTGCATCAACAACCTGACCTTGGGCAGGCTCTCAGGGTCAAGATGTACCACCAGATTTAGGGAGGTATCCTCTAAGGCAGTGTATCCCAAAGGGTGAGCCACGGCATTTACATTTACATTTAAAATAACCATAAAAATATTTCTGATTAAATACATACATAAAAAAAATTTAAAAATCAGCAACTGAAAAGAAAGGGTTTTTTTGTTATTTGTCACTTATTGGACCTACTTTTGATCCAGAATGTATTCAATATATTCATACTGCATAAATAAAAGCTAAAAAGGTATGCATGGAATTGTGGCATCTTGGATGGATAAGAAATTTGTTTAAAATTATACTGAGAATGGGGCGGAGCACTGTGCTTAGACACAGTATGTGAATGACATTGCCAGATCAAGTCACAGACAGACACAGAGAGAGACAGAGAGAGAGAGAGCACAAAATGTGGAAGATTTGTGAGAAGAGACGCACTACAGCTGTTTTAACAACAGTGCAAACAATTTAGAAACTGTCTAATGGCTAGTCATTTTCCCCGGGGTCCATCATTCGCCCAGGGTTTTCAAAGCAACTTTGCTTAATCACTTGATCCTGGGTACACCCGTGCAACATCAGGAAAGTTTGTTCTGTAATGCACAACAACTCTGGTAATGATCAATTAAGGCTTTTAAAAGCTTCATTGAATGTCTCAATATCCATCGTCAAACTGACTACACCACAGTAAGGATCAAATCTCACACCTTCAGATAAATGGCTTTCAAACTAAAACACACCAATGAGATAAATTTAGTGGCTTTTAAACTAACATGTAGTCCTCAGTGACAAGTAAATTCCACAATTAGGTTGTCAGCTACTTAAATCCTTAGAGTCACTCTTTTTTTTGGAATAGTAGTCATTTCAGGGGCACACACTGGTGCAGTGTCAGGGGGGTGTGTGCGGTGCAGCTGCACCCGACCTGCGCTATCTGGGGGTCTGAGCAGTCTCTCAGGACATTGTGAATGTCCAAATAATGTTAATCAACAATGTACAGCACTGCTATGTCAGTTGAGGGACTAATTATGTGCTGCCATTAAGGTTACCGTAATTTTACCTCTTCATAGGTTATAGCTACTTCTGCACCACCCACGAAGCATGCAAAGCTACCCAAATCAAACACAACCTCCCAGCATTCACTAGCATAAAACATTAGCTCAAAAAAAAAAAAGCCCATGCTCATTCATATGCCACAGACATGCAACGGAAAGAAGAGCGGGGCTCAAAGAGAAATGAGAAGCAAGAAGATTTGGAATATGACCTTTCAAAACTGAAGAAACTGGATTTTTCTTTTTTTTTTTTTGATTGCTCAGCATTGTTGTCAGCAAATGTGGGCAAAGGTGAGCTAACATTAGCTAAAAACAAAAGAGGATGCCATGGCTAGCAGTACAATGGCATCTCCTTCATTACCACAAAGCCATAGACTGGACATTTCAACACTGGAAATTATAAAACCAGGACATTTGACCAAGATAGACCCAAGGCCAGCAGATTGTCAATCAAATAGGTGAGTACAGTCATTATCCTCTAGCTGCTGATGAGTTGCAAGTTACAATGTTGTAGCAGCAGTTTTGTGTGTGTTTACATTAGGTGGTGGTGTTGAAGTGTAACTGTTGATGCACTCGTGATGATATTTATTTTGCTTGTACAGCTACATGTGATTCAGGTCTGCTGTTGGCAGCTGAATTGTCTGTTCATGTCCATGGCAGTGTCACGGACCTTCTGTTTACTATGGACTCTGAATGAATATGTTGACTGTTTAATTATGTCCATGTTGCATCTGCCACAGTGTCCATAGCCTTGTCACTAACTGATGTTCATTTTTGCTTGTCTGAGTATGTGCTATGTGCTAGAGAGACTAATGTAGGAAGATGGTTGGCAGTCTAGTGCCCTTTTTATAGGAACTGAATTATGGGGTGAGGGCCTGGTAGTATGGTCTGCACCCAGGCCCAGCACTATATTGTTCCGCCATTGGTGACACATGAAGATGGTGTCCCTGGAAGAGAACTTCAGACTGCACTGTATACACTAAGGCAAATCACATCCAAGCATTTCAGCAACAGACTGACAAACCTTTGACCTTACCTCATAGATGGCTTTCAAAATTTAACTTGTTCTAAATGTTTGTAAAATCAATTGTAGCAGGCCTTCACTTCATTTACCCCCCATCACCTACAGCACTTCACCCTGATATACGACAGTGTTGCGTTAACAGCTTCGTTTGAAACGATTTAGTCATCTGCTCGTTGTTATGCCACCAAAATGGTTGAGATGACAAACTGAGTGACTGCTGGAGAGTCCATGGAGAATTTAGTTACATCTCTGTGGACAACGAAATCACGGGGCATTGTAACCAAGAGCCCACAACAACTGTTTAATGTCGACAAACATTTATGAAAAATCTTACACCACGCCGCTACTGGTTGGCTTCAAGCAGTTTCCATTAACATTACCTGCTTCGTTCTCCCATGCTGGAGCTCAGGGACGGGCGAAGTCTTCCCAGCAGCGCATCTCGCCACCCGAAATGCTTTCTCCTCCTCGTTGTAGTCAGGGTGTAAAACTATTGTTCTACTAAAAACGCCGGTGATACTTAGACAAAACGCAGTCCGGTCGCTGTGTATTTTGTCAACAGTGAGACAGCCAGCGAAGCCCCCACCTACACAGCCGAAGCCGTGAATAAATTGAAATCCGCATTTGGTCAGTGTCGCTTTGTTTCCAGAGGAGCGCGAGCGAGGTACCGTTGATTATCCGCGTTTTTATAGAGTAAGCAAATATTAAGCTCGTGCATTTCCAGCTTTTTCATCATTTCCTTCGTTTGGGTGTTAAATATGAGCAACCCATCCTTCCTCACTAAATGTACAAGGCTATGTACCGTACGTTACCTAGATTTTCGCTGCAATATTATAAACTACGCTCACTATGGGCAAGGTAACCCGAGTAAGACATACCACTTCCTATCTAGACTTTCAAAATATTTACCCAAAACTTGTTTTGATCATGCAGAAACGAGACTGCTGTCTAAATAAACCAAATAAAATATAGGCTAGAGTAAATGTCACCTGTGTGCCTTCTCCCAAGGGAGAATTAAAAAAAAACTCTGGCTGCATAATG
>NW_018128008.1:169644-187041 GCF_001952655.1 Monopterus albus | reverse complement strand
TATATATATATATGTGTGTGTGTGTGTGTGCGTGTGTGTGTGTGTGTGCGTACAGGTCTCTATTTACAAGTTCTTTACTCAAATCTTTTATCTCTCTTGCTAATGCACATTGCCTTACTTGTCGACACTCATGTACACATTTAAAGCCGCTGTACCAGAGTCAAATTCTTCGTGTGTCCAACACACCTGGCCAGTAAAGCCGATTCTGATTCTGATTCAACGGGATTATTTTAAAATATATCTATAACTTAGATACAGTTTATATATTTTTTAATTTTAAAACGTAATAATTCAATTTTAAATTTCATACTACACTCCACTTGATACTACTTATATAAAATATTTGCTTTATTTTGAAACCGCAGCATTGGCGCACTCTCTGGCTTGTTTGACGCAGATGGACGTTTTATTTGATACGCCCCATTTCCAGCGTTGTCCAATAACAGACTAGGCAAATAAGTCAAAGTGGGCGTGGCTGAGTTGGAGGAAGTGCTATTTTGGGCACGTGTTGGGACGTGTAGTCAGTGGAACAAATTGAGCTTACCGTAAAAGTAAGCTTAGTGTTACTGTTTTTTACTATAGCAAGACTGATAACACTGGTAGGAGTGCATAAACATTCATATGTGGGGCTCTTGGTTGACTCAAAAGCAACACATACAATATAATATAAAAAATATTTTATTTCAAAAGGTGTGTGTATGCAGCAAATTGGTGTAGGTTTTAAAAAAATATTCTTATCCATAAATGTATTGCTGTTTAGACACATCACTTCCTTTTTAAGTTCATTTAATGCAGAATATAAGGTTTTTGTTTCACATAAGCCTGAAAATGGTTCATATCTGTTCAACATACAGTGATTAATATCTCAATTGTAATATTGGCTGATACTGTTTATACTTAACAAGTAACAGGCCTTTTTCCATGTCATAGTGGGCACAACAGCTGCAGATTGCATGCTCTCTTCATACAGTGGCAGTAACAGACGTTACAAGGTCATATTGGAATTTACACAAGCCATGTATATACATTATTTTTTACATCAAAATTATGGCAAATTATGTAAAAACCTTTGATGTAAACTATGAAGGTGCACACCTGCATCAGGTGGTCAAATAATGTTTGCTAGGTGGGTGGATTTTACCCAAAGGCCACTATTTATAAACCACTGTAATATGTTATGGCTCTTTAGATTAATGGAATCTAAAGTAGAAAAGCAATGACTCTTTGATTACTATAGACCCCATTTACTTTTCTCTATCAAAAACCCGGTGCAGCATATCTATTAGAAATGTGCTCTTAGAACGCCAAGTGGAGCAAAGGATAATGTGTTAATCAACATAAAACGTCAGCTGATTGGTTCGGTTTGTCGTGTGTGTGTTCAGGGACAGGCCCTATTTAGTGGCATTCATTTGAATTTTTCTTTGCAGAGCAGGTTTGTTTGTTGCTGTTAGTTGCTTTTGAGAGTTAGTAGTGTTATAGCAGATTGTGTATTTAGTGGAGAATCACTGTAGATAGATCAATAGATAGCTAGATAGTAAGTTACATAGAGAAATAGATAAATTAGTTACATAGTTAGATAACACTAGATATAGTTACAGAGATGGTCCTAAATAACGGTAAATATAGATAAAATATAACATATATAGATATATAAAGAGAGAATAGATTACCTATCTAGCTATACATATCTAGATAAGTTACACAAGCACACCCTCTTTACCAATGAACCCCAAAACATACGTTGCCAAAGCCCATAATATATTCTGTATTTGCACCAGTCCCATGTAAAAATGACATCTCTCTGAATTTGTAGAGCACATCTCATTAATGTAGCAACACCATTTAAATGTTTCATAACACAAAGTATAAGTGAGGAGTATATAGGGTTACAATCAGACATGCCAAATAAGAAACATGGTCTTCAACATGAGCTCATATCTATTTTATATTTTACTGTGTCAGCTTGAAACCATACAACCATGTAGTGTAGTGGAACAGGAAAATGTATGGTGAATAAAATCCCAAACAATCCATGAACCAATGACACATCTTGATTGCACTTTATTGACCACTAGATGTCCTACTCGAGCACTGTGTCATTGAAGCCTCCAGTAATGAACCATTTTTGTGAATACTGTGTCAAAGCTTCAACTAAGCATCGATCACCCATCACTAACCAGTGGTAATGCAGCCCCTTGTGTTGAAACACAGAGAGATGCGTTTTACCCCACTCAGTCTGAATGTAGACTTAGCATCTTAACCACCATCATCAAAACACCAAGTAAGTGAATATCGAAGAATGGCGTTCATAACTTCAGTAGAGTTCAGAGACTTGAAGAATCAAAGCCAAGGTGCACCAATGCTGTTCTGGTGGCACATGGTGGCCCAACACCTTACTAAGACACTTTGTTGGGTTTTCATTTGTACACATTTATTCACTTTATTTTCATTTGCTTTGTTTGTTCACAATTATTAATATCTCAACCTTAGAAATCTCCCATAATTCCATCTACATATCAAGTAAGCCCCATGGTGTCCAAACTCCAAGCTTGAAAAACTTATCAGTTCCATTCAGGTCACTTCACCAATGCCAATACGTTTATGTATACAAATAAGTCTCGTAATTTGTTTTCTACCTTTCACCAACAATCCAGTTCTAAGAAGCCTTTATCTGCTTGGCATTTTCATTCTTGGGTGGTATGATGTGAACCTGGAAGGGGATAAAAAACTCTAGAAGAGACTTTGTGTCTTTCAATTCTAGAGAATATTCCTGAGCAATCTTTTCTGCAGTCCATGTCTGAGGCTGCTGTTGGTGGCTACCGAGGGCCTTCAGAGCCTCAGTGATGGTCAATTTGCCTTTAGGAACATCTGTGAGGTCCATAAGGCCATAGAAGTCTCCTTTTAAACTGAACCTGAGCGGTCGGCGCTCCACTTGTTTATCCACTTTCACTTCCTTTGATGCCTGTGGGAGGATCAAGGATAAGAAAATTAGTCTAGGACACTTAAAAATGCCATTGTTCTGTTAAATAGGAACTTTACTGAAGAGCATTTCCTGTGACTATCTTTAAAAAAAAAAACCTATATTCAGAGGTGTCTCTATATCTTTGTCCTCCCCATCTACATACATTAGAATCTCAGAATATTAGTAACACCTCTGAATATAATGTAGTCCAGTACAACACCACCTTTAACAATGACCTCAATAATAAACATAATTGAATTTATACAGTAATCACAATTTCACCAAAAACTGAAACATTCTGAGCTTCATAAACATAGATGTTAAGGTGGAAATGTTGCATTGAAGTGCATACAATTGTAGAGGTGTTACTATTAAAAGTGGCTGGGCAGTGTGTGAAGTCAAGTGACTATGTAAAATGAAAAAAGGGGGATGTGTGTGGTGAGGAATCCAGAGAAAACTGTCACCCAACTGTTCCCCTCAGCTTCATGGAGCATTTCAGCTCATTTTAGCTCACTGCTTTGGTTCTGGCCCTCAACTTTACATTTTTCCCCACTGTCACCAATGACATCAACCTGGTTTTTCAGCTGATAATCAGTTTTCCCCAAGCTCAAATAAACCCCACACCTGCCCAGCACACATACAAAGTTAGTAACTAGGTTAGCAGTGCATCTGGCAGCAAAAGCACCAGATGTATACAATTTTTAACATAGTGGTGAGTTCTGTTCCCAAGTGGCCAAAAATGGCTCGAAATAACATTGTAGACCGCTGTTTACCGATGACATTGCCCTGGCATCTTTGTGGTATGGACTGTAAACACCCAAGAATACTAAACTGTTACATTATTGTTACAGACATTTCAAATCACCGTTTTAAGATGCAAACTCCAATGTTTTCTAACAATCAGAAGTTATTACAAGCAGCCGTTTTGATTTAAAGCATACAAGTGATCTGGAAATGTATATGCGAACACATTGCTGATATTGTAGCTCGTCTTTCCTACATTGATGTTTTTGTGTCACCATAGTGTAGGCTGTTTTGATCAGGTGTCTTCTTGACTTTTTTTTTTTTTACTTTGCACCCAGCTGGCTGGGTGCAAAGTAAAAGCTTACGACCTCCTTCTTTCACCATGCGCACTCTGAGGAAGGAAAGTCAAGACACTAAATTACTTAAATGGCCGTAAATATTATCATGTGCAAATGTCAATACAGCTTAATATATAAATAGCCTTGATATTCGATTAACGTTAACCCCGAGTGTACTCAATAAGGCACAACCCCAGCCCACCACCAAAGGACGCGTTCAGCGCCCATGCTTGCCTGACCTCTGCTGCTGGTGCTGTATCCTTCGACTCCACATACACAGACCTGAGCAGCTTCAGCAGAGGGTCGTTCTTCTGGTTGATTGAATCCGCTGCTAAACCACACAAATGTTCATGAGGTTTTATGAGAAACTTAATTAGTAACTTACGTCTGAGTGTTAGCAATCCACCTTGCATTACCCCCGAGGTCACAGTCACACATGTTAGGGAAGGTTCCAGACACTCACCTTCACAGCTACCGGAGGACGGCGGAAGGCTGCCCGCGTGTCGGGGTGCTGCGCTTGGCTTTTCCCTGGAGATTTCTTGGTGTACTCGGTTTTCTAGGTTGAAATTTCTGACCATTCGCGCAAACCGTGCCCCCATGTTTAACTAGTGACTGAAGACCGCTATTAATAAAGTTCGTTCAAACCGCCTACGGTGAGCTAGAAGGTTCACATCATTATAAAAAAGGCGAAAACAGAAAGTAGCAGTGACACCATGTGGTTGGCTTGGGCTTTGAATAATGCTTGATTTGTAAATACGGTTCTACTGTATTTGTGCATATATATATTGTGCACTTCATATATATATATATAACGAACAGCCTGCACCTGGGAGGGATGGAAGTGGAACAGTGAGGTTTGCGGATGCAGGGGGGCTCAGGTCAAGAAGGTGCAGGAGTTTAAGTATTTGGGGTAAACAGTCTAGTGTGATGGGGAGTGTGGGAAAGAGGTGAAGAGGCGAGTGCAGGCAGGTTGGAGTGGGTGGAGAAAGGTGTCAGGAGTGTTGTGTGACAGAAGAGTGTCAGCAAGAATCAAAGGAAAGGTGTACAAGACAGTAGTGAGACCAGCTATGCTGTATGGGTTAGAGACTGTAGCAGTGAGGGACAGCTCAGGTTGCTGTTTTGGGAACAAGGTCAGAGAGGCCAGATTGAGATGGTTTGGACATGTGCAGAGGAGGGATAGTGGTTATATTGGTAGAAGGATGGTGGAGATGGAGCTGCCAGGCAAGTGGTCAAGAGGAAGGCCAAAGAGGAGATATATGGATGTGCTAAAAGAGGACATGAAGTTAATTGGGGTGAGAGTAGAGGATGCCGAGGATAGAGTTAGGTGGAAACAGATGATTCGCTGTGGCGACCCCTAACGGGAACAGCCGAAAGGAGAAGAAGTAATTAATTGTTTTTACAATTATAATCACTGCTATGGCAATTTGACCATTTCAAAAACATTATTACAAACAGTCTGTAAACATTAAGCACACTCTTTTTGCTACAACCACAGTGAAAATCAAAATGCAGGCTAAACAAAAGAGGCTACAACTGCATAAAACTGAAAAGCTTAAGATTTCAGATAGATTACACCATCTTGGAAGTGATGAATGAAGTAGGTACTGTATGTTAAATCGTTTAATAATATAGGATATTACTTTGCAAATGTCATTTTGTAAATGTAGCACTTATCTGATAGGCCATTATGAACAGGTTGGCAACAGCTACTGGTATTTGGTCATTACAAAAAGAATGTGTCATATATGCTCAGAATGTGCATTTGTCAAAATATATAGACTATTAATTTATGTTAAAGTTTGCAGGGTCATATCTATGAATACATCTAAATATATACTGTAAACTCTTTTATATTCTAAATTTATTGGTTAGTATTTATATTTTTCCCTTAGAGTGACAAGATACAAGTAGATATATTACTGAGGCTTTCTCAAATAAATAAAAATAAATATTGCATTGTTTATTAGATCATTCTTTAAAGATTAATATACGGTAGGGTATATCTTTCATAAAAGCTATTTATTTAAATTTTTCTACAGGGATTCATGTATGTTTTTCACCACAAGGAGACACTGTTCATTACTTCAAAACAGTGCGGGGGAGAGATGTCTATGAACCTGCAGGCACCATTCACAGGCCATCCTGTTCCTGTCTAGTTTATCAAATCCAAAATATAAGATAATGTGATGAAATGTGACAAATACTGAGTCACTTCTTTGCTTCCTTAGAAGTATGACAGAAAATGTTTATATTGCAATCTTAGTTTTGCTGTCCTCTATCTAAAAATACTGTGGAGACAGTTAACAGTGTGTCAAAGTCCTTCCTTTTTACACATACTCTCTGCTATGTGTGCATGTAAATCTTATGTTTGACCTCATGGGACAATCTAAGTTAAGGGTCAGTGAGAAAAAATTATGCTTTTTCTAGTTTCTCATCAAGGTGACAAAAAGAATATCATCCAGTACTGGCAAGACTGCAGTTTTAGGCTATAGGCATCAGCAGTTACTTCTGGGAATGTGTTGTTTACTGCTTCATACAGTAATCACACATTTCACATAAACATTGATAGTTTTTTCTAGCTATAATCATTCATCCAGTTCACACTGGCCATTTAGAGGTACATTCCAAATATGTCTTTATAGTGTGAAATTCCTGCATTGTGATACTATCCCTTCATTGCAGCTAAACTGGGAAACACTGTCAGGGAAAACACAAAGACTCACAGATAAGGACTTCATTTGACTGTGGAACTCTACATCCAGCCAGAGCCCTGACTTAAACCCAATTGAGCATCTCTGGAGAGACCTGAAAATGGCTGTCCACCAACGTTTACCATCCAACCTGACAGAACTGGAGAGGATCTGCAAGGAGGAATGGCAGAGGATCCCTAAATGCAGGTGTGAAAAACTAAGCTAAAATAATTTTAGCATATGGCTGCAATAAAAGATGCTACAGCACCACACAGTGGGGAAAAAAATAAAGCCAGTTAGCCAGTTACAACACATATAGGACCAGTGCAAAGTCTGGATACGCCTTCTCACTCAATGCTTATTCTTTGTTTCTGTTGTTTTCTACATTGCAGAATAATACTGAAGCCATCAAAACTATGAAGCATATGGAATTACTGTATGTATGCAAAAAGTGTAAACAAAGCAAACGTGTTTAATATTCAGGGGTCTTTGGAATTAAAGTACACCGTTTTCTTTGACAACCATCAGGAGGAGGGTGCCTGGAATTGTTTTCACAACATGTGTTGCTTATCAGTTATTTGGTGATACATCGTGCCTTCGTAGTGCAGTAGATAGAGATTTGGGGAAAACTGTCAGTCTACAACTGAGGTGCATGACTGACTCTGAAATGTGCAATCAACACTCTCAAAATGCACACGACCTTAGGCAACCCATTGCTGAGGGGTGGGGTGGCTTTTAGAGTGAGACAGAGAGAGGGGGTCTTGTGCAGTATCTTAGCTGTCCACCACTGCTATGCACCCGGGGTCTTGCCTGGTATGGTAGACCCCTGCCTTTATTGATCTTGTTCCTGTGCTGCCAGGATTAGAGCCTCTGTGTGGCTCTGTGAAAAATAAGAGTCACACCAGCTTGGACATCACCCGGGTCAACAAGATCTGTCAGGTGTTTAAGAACCAGGGAAAACTTGATGAGAAGTGGACTACTGGAACAAGACATTCATGGACAAGAGAGAACAGGGAACTATTGGAATGCTACTATACAAGTAACTCCAGTGAGAGGGGTTACATATGGAGGATGTGGGACCTATGGAGATATACAGGTCTAATACATTTTCATTTTTATCTCTTCATATTTTTATATTGACTTATACAATTTTTTTGTGTTATTTATGTAAATAATGTGTCTTTTAAGCCGAGAGCTGCCGGAAGAAATTTTGTTGTGCTATGCATAATGACAATAAAGATTCTTGACTTGACTTGACTTACCTTAAAATTGTGCTTACTGTAATTTGAGTAAATGTAGCCTACTTTCCACAACTCTTAAATCCCTGACATATTAATCTTATGATACGGGATGGTTGTGTATGAACTACTTTGCCAATTATGAAAAATCTGATTATTTTGACATTTCTATCCTCCAGTGATACCTAAACCATTTTACTCTGAGTAGGAAATTCAAGGAACATAACTTGAGAAATGCTTCTGATCACAAGGAAATTCCAATGGTGTTTCAATGTCTTCTGGATTTCTTTAAATTGACTAGATTGTGGTAAACTGTAAAAATGGTAATATTAAAAATGGACATAAGCTGTGTAAACAGATGCACCTTGCCCCAAACACACACACATATAGTATATACATATATGTACCATATATAGATAGATAGAAACAGTAGATAGATTGATAATTCAACAGTTCTCAGTGTAATAATAAACTGGATTGAGCATTTCTATAGTCAACACTGTAAAACAAGATGAGTTGCATGGCCAGCAGGTGGCAGTATTTCATATTCAAACACATTCAAAGAAGCTTTTTTTAAAAACAGGTTTCATTCTGAGGTTAATATAATCTTTGCAGGTTTCAAATATAAACAAGACCTCCAACGATTTGTCACAATGAGATTTCCATTTATTTCATTTCCAGCCCCACATGTTAAGACCAGGCCAGACAACAGAGGTCACTTTTTATATAAGGGAAGCATGGAGGACATCTGGGATTGATTATCTGCTTGGTCATAAGAAAACAGCCCACAGAATTTTTGTGAGGACAGGAATGACAGGATAAGATGGAGTAAAAAGTCACAAAGTCTCAGTCAAAGATTCTTTGTCACCCTACATCAGAGCTCAGCTGGGTTCCCCTCAATGAAGGTGCTGATGAATAACACAGATCAGAGGTTGACAGTTTTGTTCCACATCCAAATAATAATAAAAATAATAAACATCACAACAGATATACTGTGAAAATGATTTTATTTTGTTGATGATGAAAATACAGTACCAAGCTCGGAGTGGCTCTTTGCACGAGGGTGATTTTGATTGGTGTTTATAATTCCCATCCAGTGTTCTTTACTGTGTGGAGCCTGTAGATTTAGCAGCTCCGAGGCATGTTGATGCATGTGAGGCGAGAAGGGTGAGGTGCAGTTGATTGTCTAGACTACTGACTTAACTGAGATTTCCAGCAGATGTGTATCAGCATTGTCAGTAGATAAATGAAACCTTCTGCTATTCAGAAATTCAACACTCTTAAGGAATGACTTAAGAAAATCACAGTCCACTACAGATTATGTGCTCTTTTTAATGGGACATTGATTCCACTAGTAAATGGACTAACTATTACATGACTCCTGAACTGTGCTTAATAACCATTTTAGCTTACTGTAGTATATCTTTAAACGTTATACTATGGTGGCCAACTCAACACCCCAATTCAAAAGATATAGCCAGTGATATTGTAGTTTTCTTTTCTTACAGTCATCAAATGCAGACCCAAACTAACAAAGCCAGATACAACTGTGACATAGAGCTCCTCTGTTGTCTAAAAACTATTACAAACACATCACACTGTTGCACTGGGTGACAAGTTCTTTCATTACCATAAACACACACTGCAGTATATTTTGACTCAGTCCCACATACATTGTCCTGCTGCAAAAAGGACAGTGTATGTGGGACATCCGGTCCTACTCACTAGAGCAACAGGTTAATTTGCCACTGAAAATACTAACTACAGTGCCCAAATGTTTAGGAACATTTCTGAGCCTTAAAAATGAAACTTTATGTCCAAACAATGGGCTTGGATCTCATAGCGACAACTCAGAAAGTGAGACAGAAGAGCACATTATTAGTTTTGTTCTGTTAGTAAAATTTGATGGCAAAAAGATAAATACAGATATATGTCAATTATCCTTTAGGAAAACAGAAATGAAAAATACAACACACAGGTTGCATCCGGAAAAACATAAAGCATAAGAAATTTTTAAAAAACATTCACTACATGTATACAACAAAAAGAAATATTTTGGAACATGTTGCCTGCTCATTCTGGAACCATTTCGTCCACGCCCACTGCGCACGGACCTTGTTGATGATTGGTCTGCGAGAACCGCATCGATGCACTTCCTCTCCCGTGATAATAGGGGTTATGCGCAACTTACTTCCGTATACTGCAAAACAGAATCATCCGTTTCCGGTTTGCGACTAGTATGAAATATGGCACTGTTCTACTCAAGATGTCTCCAAGAACTACCAAATATGAAGATCACGGATGTCCACCGAATATGCAGTTCCACGTCTAAAACACCGGGCAGCAAGCTGGATAAGGGTTTAAGCTATATGCTTCTTCATACATCCACGACTACGAAGGTAGAGTTATGTATGGGTTATCTTACAAATATTTTGAGAAAAAAAGTTTATCTTACAAACGGAGATGTAGCTAAGCTAGTTCGTAAGCTAACTAGTAAATGCAATGTATGTGTAAGTGGCGTCGATCTTCATTTCTTTGAGCAAAAGTTGCAGTGCTCTCTGGGCCACCATTATCTCTATATATTTACCTGTATTTCTGACGTCACATGTTCACTGATACAACACACAATGAATGCACACCTATGCATGTAGTACTTTTATTTACAAATGGTCAAAAAGAGTCCATAAAAATATATCTTGCTTTCACATATACACATTTAAATGTATTTCTATGAACTATGTAGACAGGATAAATTTCAAGTACAGCTGTGATGACTACATTGTTGTGGCTAGCCTTAAGCTCTTTAATAAAAAGCAGGACCTCTGAACTCTACAAAGGACAAACTTCACAAAGACTCAGCTCTAAAGCTCCATAGAAGCTTATTACATCAGAGGTGGTTTGGCTTCATCTCAGCAATTCATCAATTCCTATTTGGAATCAGCTGTTTTTCCTGAACACCCATTAGGTTGATCTAATAGGTCACTGTGAGAAAAAAAGATGATGATTTCAAGAATAATGTCATGATATTTTGGGGAAGAAGATGTAAGATCTAGAAAAAAGTCAAGATATTTTATGAGAATAAAACTCTGTTGTACTGTTGTGTGGTTTAGACTACTAGCCTTAGGTATATTTGTGATTTAGGTCTAAATAAACAAAACAGATTTGAGCTGACTAGAAAAAAATCATAATATTATCAATATAAAATGTACATAATGAGAACAGAAGGCACATAATTATAAGAAAAGTGTAATTTTAAGAATCACAATTAAAACAATATAACATTGAGAAAACATCAATATTACCAGAACATTGATAATATGAAAATAATATTCATAATACATTATGAATATCTAATATACTACAAAATTAAAATTAATATTATATTAAAACAATATTAGGAGCATAAACTCAATGTTTTTTTGGGGGGAGGGGGGGTTTCTAAATATTCCAGTAATAAAAGTCTTCATATTGCAGGCATAAAACTGATTTTATGAAGGAAACTTTCACAAATGCTAAAATCTATTATAATGCTGAAAAAAAACTTAGAATAATTTTTGGTAGAAGACGATTCACCTGTCATCCAAGAGGCTTCATCAGTTCTGTCTGAGGTGGCGAGCAGGAGGTATTTATCCCTCCCTATAGACTGACTATTTACAAACAAGTTCTTAAATATGCATCTTGTAACAATAAACTTTATTGTTCAAATAACTCAATAATAGAGCTTTGCCCTGTAAACTTACTTTATTCTTCTAAAATTACCACTTTTTTTCTCAAAATATTTCACCTTTTTCTAGAAATTAAATTTTCTGTAACAGTGACTCTAATCTTGCGTTGTAAGTTCTGGCTCAGACTAAGGTGTGGGGTGCATTTAGCTCACCATGAACAACAGGTCCCCTATGTGTAGCTGGATGACCCCTCACCTTCTTATGATGTTAGCACTGTATGCGAGAGCACGATGAGTATAGGTAAAATAAGATGAAGCAGTCAATCAGAAGGATGGTGTAGAAACACCTCTGCGTGTGCAAGCTTCGACCCCTCTGAAAGCGAGTCAGTAACACAGCCAGCAGTAAAAAGAAGGTGGCAGTGTTCAGAAGGAGGAAGAGTCTTATGTAAGAGGCTGTGCTGGGGAGACCCTCACTCCCTGCTGTGGCCACCATATGAACCTCTTTGAATCTGCGGCCCTTGACAAAACCGCCCTTTCTGATTTTGCGGCTGTCTGTATAATCCATAAAGGCCCATGAGTCTGCATCTCCCTCTTCTGGGCTGTCCTCATACGTATGCTTTGAAGTCCTCTGTCTCTCCTTCTTCTCATTCACTTCAATCTGTGCAAAAATGTCAGGTAGACTCTCAGAAAGCTTCTCCCCAAGGTTCACTTTCTTCCCTCCTTTACCCTTGGCTTGCTTCTTGGACATAGCAAACATCCTCTCAATGATTTCATCTGTCTTCTTTTTGTCGGAGAACTGGAGGAGGCGCTCTGCAGTTTTATGGAAGCTGGCACTGTTGAGAACCTGTCCGAGGATGTGTCTCTCCATCTGCTGGAAGACGGGCTTGACATGCTGGAGGTTGTCCTCCATCACACTGATGTACTCCTCTACTTCCTCTGGTGAACTGTCCACCACAGCCGCCGCCTTCTCAAATACGATCTTCTTGTGGTCCAGCAGCACCATGGCGAACAGAGGCTTGGTGGGGACCTCTCCGGTCAGCAGGTAGATGGTGTAAGTGTGGTCTTTGGTGGCCAAGTAAATATCTACCCTCCGGTCATCACCACGCAGGGTGAAGCTCTGTACATCCACCCCTGGTCCAAAAAAAGTGTAGGCCACCCTCGTATGAGGGTATCTCAGTGGCATTGTGACATTCACATAGTTCGAGCCATTATACAGGTACCCTCGAGGGTAATTCCAATAGCCCATCACGCCTTTGTTACTGTAGTTTGTGTCATCCATCCAGAACATCTTATACTTGTCCTCACCATGTGATACAAATGCTCCATGAATACCATCTACTTTTGTACTCTGGAATGACAGCTCCATGTTGTGAAAGAAGGCACTCATGGCCTTGGTTGGGCTGTCAGGATCTAGGTGGATGTGGTCCACAAGGAGTAGGAGCTGTGGGTGGAGAAGGAGCAGGTTCCTCTGAAAGTTCTTGATCTTCAGTTCTGGATTATAAGCGGAGCGTCCCTCACCACGGATGAAGACCATTCCCTGTCTCTCCATAGCCACTTCTACTCTTCCCTGGGCATCGGCTGCCAGCCCCACCTTGTACTTCAACCATTTAGAGTCGCAGGCTTCTGTAACCTGTCCAGCCCATGGCTTAAAACAGCTCCCTGAGACAGTTGAGCCAAACAACACTCCATTGTTCAACAAAGTGTACTTGGGTCCGTATAGTGCCTCTGTGATAAATGGGACACCATTGGGTGCAAAGGTGAAAGAATTCTGATCTGGGTGCTCGTGGCCAGCGTTAAAGTTCCTCCACCCTTTGATCCACTCTTTGTACTTAGCCTTGTGAACAATGTCAAAGATGGCGCGTCCTCCCAGCTTCCCTGACTTGAAGGAGACAAAGGTGTGGTTGGTGTCTGCAGGTAAAGCACTCCCGTACGTGACCACGCCCCAGTCCTCAAAATAGTGGAGCTGGGGTGTTCCGAAATCTGATGGGGGCTTGGGAGTCAGGCCTGGGTCATACCTGCAAAACCAATAAGACGACTTCCATAAGATGGATTAAGCACTTACAGTATACACATATGATTCAAACTGATAAATATTGTCAAATATTATCAATTTGAAGGCATTTCAGAAGGTAATTTGTTATGATATTCGTAAACATTCACAACAGACCCATCTGAATGTGTAAACATTTTTTTGACTAGTATTAACTTTTACATCAACCAGAGAGGCAAAATGTGAAAGTTCATTTCATTTTGACCCCTAACATCAACAGTGACATATAAAACATCAATGTCAAGTATGCTAACTGAATATTGCATATTTTAAGCTTTTACTGGAACAGTTTTATTTTTGATGCAAAACATGAGTCGATCCATGGCTCAAAAGCTATGATCTGAACAGAACTGTGAGTTTTCTGATCTGTTGCACCTCTGTCAGACAGTTCAACCATCTGACAAGCAGCTTGGTTTAAGTAAAGGAATCCTGAAACTTTAAGTCAACTTTAACACTTAACTTACTGGGTTCAGTTCAGAGGTGCCCTGGTGCGTTTGCCTGTTTGGTCTGGTGCAAAGCCGTCTATAAAACTCTAGTGTTGACCAAAGAATAGAAAATATGTGATTGTCAGGATATTGGAGGCTTATTAAATCTATCTAGTGATCAAGGAAGAAATCTGTATAAGCAAGCTATATAATTATCTATGATGTGATAAGATGCAATTAAGTGGTGTGTGGTTGCAGTCTGTCTCCAAAGTTTTTACTTCTGAGGCCATATTACTTGATGTTTACTCCTCCTGGTGAGGTTGTAATAAGTCACTGTGAACAGCAGATGCACCACAACTAAGAGGCATCAATGTATCAATTTTTCCTTGGTTTGGAACAAATGAACCAAACTATAGGAGGGAACGTGACCGAATGTTTCATTGAACATTATGAAAATCAGTTTGGCAGCTTACCAGATGAACTCTGTGTGCAGAGTACACCAGCGCTGGCCCTTTCCAGCTTGCCCTGGCCCTTCGATCACCCTGTTTTGATGAATCAGATCTGCCAGCCAGTTTCCACTGCCATTACGCAACACAAAGCGGTCCAAGAAGACCAGCTGGCTCTCCGGTCCATAGAACCAGTTGTAGTTGGAATCTGCAATGGCTACAGTCCGCTGAAATCCTAGTGAGACAGTGAAAACAAAGTAGCCATCATGCAGAAACACATTGCAAGTAATGGGAAAGACGAGACAAATAAAACGATGTACTGACTCATTTTGAAGTTTGTGCTGCCAAAAATGCATTACAATATGACCAAACAAATCTTTGATTTGTTGTGAACTCCTACACACTACCACACAGAGTTCAGTACAAAATATGGGGCCTGCGGTCATAAATATGTTACAAAAGCACCCCCTTCTAACAAGGACCTCAGTCTCTTTTGCTGTGACCCTTCCGTCATCCAATAAACTCTTCAACTGCCTTGAGTGCTTATACTTCAAGTGACATCTCAGACTCCTTCACAATGGAAATAAGTCATATTACTTTTGTGTTTAATCCCTGACAGTGCTTTAGCCTAACTATACTAAACCAAATCCTTCATTTAGGTCTGTGATGGTCATCGGCCAAAATGCGGAGTGAGCTCTTCTACAGTAAATACCTTAGGACTGTTTTGCTTCAGTCTTTCACCTTTTCTGAGCATGCAGATTAGGTTTACCAAAAAAAAGCTACAACCCTTTCTACTGCACATACCGAGGAGTCCTGAGGTTAGTCTGTACATCTTAGAGTATTATCAGGCTGTAAACAACACTCATTAGTTTATCACCAAGACAAAGCATCTTCTTGAATGAAAATCTTCAAGGACTCTTGCCATCCCCTGAATCGTCTCCTACAGTTCCTGCTGTGAGAGTAATGGTACAGAGTCCCCTATGCATAGGAAGCTGCAGGTGAGTTTTTACTTTTGTGCAAACAAAAACGGGCCACAAAGCTGTTTTGATTTTATTTTGAAGTGACAGCATTGTCTTTTGGTTTGACTGGTTTTTAACTTCTTTCTCTACTTACACTTCCACAAGCTTGACATTTCTTTCAATTTTGACTTTTCAGTTGCTACTTTATTTTCTTTCAGAGCTTCAACTTCAGCTTCAAATTCAGTTCCTTTAACTGCTTCATTTTCAGTCATTACCAGCTGTTTTAAATGTTTTTTGTTTGTTTGTTTTTTTTAGCAAAAGTAAGCAGACACTGTATTTCCTAAAATGGTGCCTTTTTACAGTTAGTTACAGCTGATTACCATTTGCTTCCTCTCAACTTTCTGCAAACACACAACCAAGAATCCACACAGTCAGCAAGAGTACAGCAATCATCTGAGCTGTTAAAGGGGAAGATTTGGATAATCTGGCCTTATCTTCCTGTCCTGGTGGAAATGGAAAGCTACTATTGTGGCTCTGGATTGGAGGCTCGTCTGGCTGGTGTAATTAGAGCTGCTTTCTGAGTGCAATAGTGTCACTCTGCCACAACACAGAAAAAGTTGGCAGGGGGATGTGAAATGTCCAAGCCTGACCTAGGGGCCCCTCTTCTGCTTCTGCCCTCCCCCTGACCTTGAGACAAAACCTCCAGATCTCTGCAGGTCTCAGCTCCACTGTGAAAGCCATCCAAGAAGATAACAACTCCACACATGCATACCCCATATCAGTTCAGAGGACACGCTACTCTCCAGTGTGGCAACCTACCGTAAGGTCATTTTCATGCCTAAGCTAACATATCCAACTTTAGGCACAGAACATTCTAGTGAGGACTGCCTAGTGAGTAAGGGTGTGTCTGCCAGTCATAGTTAAGTAAACACTTGTTCACAGATCACTGACTACAGTCCTCTGGCAGACTAAGTACCACTTTGATGAAAAGTGTATCATATAAAGCAGCTTTAAAAAGAAGTAAACAACTGAGCTGTTTACTGTCAGCCACAGCAATTGATATGACAGTTACCGGGCAGAATAGTCCTGTAGAGGAAGGCGAAGTGCTTAAGGAGCCATGGGTGGTCGAAGTGGCTGATGGCAAAGTGGCGCTGTACCAGGAACATGTACTGAAACAGAGAGCGGCTGGTATAGGTCCCATAGGCTACACCTTCATACAGGGAGCCATCGGTCACATCCTGAAGAAGGACCATAGACTTCTCCATGATGGACAGCACCTGCTTGGTCCATAGGTAGGCCTCTTGAAGGTAGCCTGGAACACAGAAAGTTGAGCTGGTATTACAGGTGAAATACAGTCTGATACATAAATTAGACTAAAGTTTAGTGTAACAGTTTTCCACTGTTGTAGACTTTAGATTGTAATTCTCTTTAGTTTTACTTTGCTGAAAATAGTTGAGAAACATAATCCACTCCAGAGAACATTAGGTCTATGAGATAAGTTACTGTTGCATGGGAATGCAGGACAGAGTCAATCTCACATCTCCATTAAAATACTCTGGTGTGTCAAGTCTTTGCATGTCAATTCATATTGATTTGATGGCTGTCTGGAATATGACAAAGAATATAGGAGAGCATGAAGAGCACATTTCTCCCAGGTTTTTTTAGGGGAGATTTTCCTTATCCAATTTGAGGGTCCAATGACACAGGGTGTTGTATGCTGTACAGATCGTTTAGCCCTCTGAAGCAAATTTGGGATTTGCCATATTGAGCTACTGTATATAAATTAAAAAATGACTTGCAATGGATTGTCATGATGTGTATTGGAAAAGTATGAACAGATATAACAGAATACTTTCAAATGTTGACATTAACTATAGGTAA
>NW_018128008.1:151284-161354 GCF_001952655.1 Monopterus albus | reverse complement strand
CAATGGCAGATTCCTGTCAGATTTTATGCTTTTACACATTTCCATACTTATAAAATGTGTTCGAGACAGACCTTTTATAACCTGAAATCTGATTTGATAATCATAAATTAGGTTCTCACTCAATAACAAGAAATCACGTTATTCTATGATTAGAAGTTTTCTGATGTGGATCTGTGGAGGACCTTATTGTGTCTTGCTTTGACATCAGTGCTGTTCTTGATGCAGCTGACTTGGAAAGCCTGCTGTTTGGCTTTATATGGATTTGAATACATTGCCACGTTTACCTTTGCTCTAAGAAACTCATCCATGATTACTCAACCAGGCACAGGCTAATTAACTCAACAGGTTTCACCTGTGTCTAATGTTGAAAGAAGCACTTGTACAGTGAGTCTGTGACACCGATGATGCAACCATTTTTTCCTGAGTGTGTCAGGTTTGGCGGGTGAAACTGCCAAATAATGTTTGTTGTGAACTCAATTATATAGCCAGACAAACAGAGGTAGAGAATAGGTTCTTTTTACTATTAACAACAGTACAAGTCCAGAATCACAATCAGGTCGATAATACAGTCCGAGGTCAGTGCCGGTAAACATCAACAACCAGGAGATCCACAAGAAAGATCAGGGAGGAGATAGAGGGTCGGTACACAGCAGGCAAAAAGATTCTGGGGGGAAGAAGGCAAAACACGGTGGTCAACAGGCAATCCGGGGTCAGAACAAGATAATCAGGCAGAGAAAGAATGCTGTAAGGTCAGAGCTGGGGTCTAGAACAATCTGGCAACTTCCTGGTGTGGGGAAGATGCCTATATGCTGGTATAGTAGGTGTTGCCAATCTGGGTGATGAGATGCAGGTGAAAACAATACCAGCTGATTAATGTGAAGAGTCCAAACTGAGATGAACCAAATGGGAAGTAATCTCAAAATAAAAGCCTGGGACCTTTTAGTTTTAACCCGGTTCTTTAATCTGAAGGCCCCAAGAAGTAACACTCAGGATACAGAAATCAGCTTTAAGTAGATTTATTTTCTTCTGGTTAGATGCAGAGTTATTACAGCGCTGGGCTCTGAGAGATGACAAGTCTCCAAGAGCCTAGATCATCACGAATGTGTGTGTGTGTTGTTATCTTCTGTGTTCAGGCGTTTTTTCTAACTAAAGATGGACATGCAATTGCTGTGCCACTTACTTCCCCAATTCTGTGACATAAAAAACCCCTTACACATAGTTCAGACATGGGTGAAAAGTTCAAGTTGCCATACTTCCACATCTGTAAAATAGCATACGTTAACAGGGTCTTATCTTTTAGCTGACAGGACACTTATCTAATGCAATCTGCTCTTGCACAACCATCCAAGAAAATAAGTGACACTACAAGTTGAACTACAGCTGAAAATTATAACTTTTATGCAAGTATAATAGCAAGGTTAATACTGATACATGGGATTGCTAATAAAACACAAACAGTCATAATAAACTTTATCATTATAAATGCAAAATAATACTAACAGTAAATAAAACAACTGCAACTCCTGAAATCCAATTCTAACAGACCGGAAGCCGGTGGGACAGAATCATGACAGAGAGGGGTGGAATCTGATTTGATGACACTGATTTTGGAGGACCACCTAAAATTTTCTGGGGTTGTTGGGGCATTGTGCATTGATGAAATATCAAATATTCCAAATGAGCTAAAAGCTGAAACTCACACAGTTATGGCCATTTAATATTATGATGTCAGGAACTGGCGTGTGAAGCTGCCGATAATGTCGAGGGGTAAACCCAATTATATAGCCAGATGAGTAAAAGCAAAAAAACAGTCTCTTTAATAAGAGCCACGGTAACAAACCAAAACAATGCAGAAAAACTAATGAAACAAGAAACACACTCGCAGGTTGGTAATACAGTCCAGGGTCAGAGCCAGCAAACTTACACAGCTGAGGAATCCACAAACGAGAGGTCAGAGAGGGAAGTCCGATAATTCATACACAGAAAGCAGACTGAATCAGGAGGGCAAGACAGAACACAGTGGTCAAAATACAATCCGGGGTCAAAACATGAAAAACAGAACACTGGAAAGTCTGACATGAGTTAGAAGGATCTGACAGTTTTCCAAAGGGGGAAAGCTGCCTATAAAGGGGTGAAAATAAGGAGTGCTGATTAAAGTAAAAAGTCCAAAACTAAGGTGAAACAGAAACAGGAAGTAATGTCAAAATAAAAGCATGAGAACGGAAGCCGATGGGACAGAATCATGACAGATGTTGCCATAGCCCCAGGTGTGGTGAAAGTGCTGCACCAGACAATCAGATATGGTGGGTGCTATAATGTGTTTAAAGAGTTATGGATATAGAGTACGGGTTAAATCGGTCCGATGATTTATACCAAATTTGATGATGACTGGATCAAGCAAGATAGTTTTATTCATAGACATGGCCTATAGCAAACAATAAAGCAATATCTAAGAAATCTTTTGGAGAAAACTCATTTTCATTAAAGCCTTGGCCCATAGAACATAGCAGAAAATTATTATAAACACTAATACATTTCTTCTGCTTTGCACAACAGGCAGAGCAGTAATCCTCTCTGCAAGCAGGGGCCTTTAAATTAAAAGTAGTCAGCATGGCATTGTGATATATGAGCACGTGTTACGTCAGTAATATACAGTAACTAATGAAAAACAGCATTACAGCAAACAGCGCCTTCTTAGTCTGTTACCGAAAGCAACCTTCCACACACAACATTTACAGTACCTGTGGCTATGGAAAGTATGACACCGCTATGGCTATGGACTATGTATACTCTCTCACATACACTGAATCACACACATAGATTTTGCTATAAGAATAAGCCACCACACAAACATTCCAGCCACAGTTAACTGAGGAATCCCAGGAACATCAGCAGGCTGGGTCTGCCCACTGGAGCCATCCCCAAGACTGTTGGGTTTGGGTTTGGGGACTGCTGGTTGATACAGAGTAGGTATTTACCATCAAACATGAACTCTTGGTATGTACAAAGACCACATTTACACCAACAGAGCTTTACCAGTGCTCACAGTGCAGGGGCCCGTTTCAAGAAGGAGGTTTAACAAACTCAGAGTTCAAACCTGAACTCTGAGTTGACTTACACAGAGTTGGAAAACTTGGAGTTTTCGGTTTCAGAACAGCTGAAAAGAGTTGGTTTAATCAACTCTAAGTAGGTTGACTCAGAGTTAGGCGCGTGCAGCGCGACTATAAAAAGCCCTGAACAATGGAGTGAAGACATTACGAGTCACCATGGCAACAGGACCAAGCAAAAATAGGTCTGCGTTTTTTCCCCGACAGAAATGGATGTGCAAGCATGTACTACAAGCATATAGTGACTACGAGCCCATATTTGGTAAAAAAACAAAAAGCAACACGGCTGCAGCGGCGAAAGAGAGAGAGTTAGCTTGGGGGAAAATAGCTGCCCGAGTCAATGCGTACGTGTACATTTTAATCATACAGTGTTCGGTGTAAGTAATTACTAAATAATGTTAGTAATGTTATTATTTGTCACTTGTAAAGTAAGGAATGGTTCTTAATTCTTCAATAATTGAATGAGTAACTTCAGTAATTGCATAAAATACCGATTTTTGTACGAATTAAAAGTGCAGTTTTATGTCTACCCTTTCTTAAAATTCCTATTGTGGTTGATATGGGATTTGTAAAGTAATGATTAATAAATAATCCAATACGTTTTATGGAGAGTAATTATTACATTAATCAAAATACTTTTTTAAAATTGACCCAACACTGATGTAATAATATAAGAATTGAATTTTAATTTTCATAGAGGTGCATGGATGGGAATATGTGTCCCATCAATGCATCCAACCACAAATTATTAGTTTATTTCCAGAGGTCACAGCAAGATGTTATTAACTGATCATCATTTTTCAGATTAGCCTTACTGAAACGAATTCAATACCACTAACCTGCAATCCTGTGAAACTCCTCTTTAATGGCTCTGAGGGGTTTGTGCCCAGGAAACACAACAAAAATTCACAGAAAGCGCTTGAGGGTGAGGCACACTTTCCGAACTATTCTACATACAGTGGCCTTACTAATGTGCTCTGCATCCCCGATGTTATAAAGAAAACTGCAGTTTGCAACAAATCGTAACGCAACACAAAGCATCTGCTCGGATGTAAGAGCACGGCCACGATGGGTGATGTGTCTGATGTATGGGTGGATAAGATTATTGATATATGTTATGGACTCTCTAGAAAAACGGTACCGCTCAAATAAAAATACATGGGGATATGACAAAAAAATCAATGAAAGATTAAATGAGGTAGGCCTATTTAAACACCTTTCACTTTAAAAAGGGGCGAAGACCGGAGGAAACTCTGGGTTTCCCGAACAAAACCTGCTCCCAACCAGGTTAGGTTCACAGAGTAAGTTGCCATAGTAACTGAGTTTAGATTACCTCTCTTTTTGAAACGGGTTTAACTTACCCCGCTTTCACGGGTTTATGTTACCTCCGTTTCTGGAACCGAAAACTCCGAGTTTTCCTCATTTCGGGGTTAACAAACTCTGAGTTTCGACAAAACCACCTTCTTGAAACGGGCCCCAGGACAACAATTCAGAGCAACACAGGCTTCAAGATGCTTCAGTCACTTTCCTCAAAACTAAAAATATAATATGAACATTTAACAGATTAGGTAAAATCTTTATGATAGCATCTGTCAGTGGACTAGTCATGTTTTTGTCACATGAAAAGTACCATTAGTCACTCTACTTTCTACTTTGTCTAAATCCCATAAAAATACCTGCCTTTTAGCATTTAGTCACTAACTGTGTCCGCCTGCTGTTTGGAGCTGGCCAGGTAGTGTACAGTGAATTGATCATGTACTTAACTGAACACCTCATCAATGGCAGATATGAGGGCAGAGTTTTCTCTGACAGCAATAATAATACACATGCAAAGTACTGTTGGTCATGTAAATTATGTAATAAAGTATGTGAAGTACACACAATAAGTACTGTTCGGTGCAAAAAACTTTGATAAGGCGGTGGTAATTGACCGAGCACACCACACGCTGCAGCCTAAACCAGCTGACGGCTCCAGGCCGCGTACCATCATCACATGGGTGCATCTGGTGCAGGAAAAGGAGAAGGTCATATGACTTGGGAGACAGCGCGCTCTGGACTACGGAAGACAGTGGATTCTTATCTTTCCGGATTATACTGCACAGGTAATGGAGCAGCATCAAGGCTTCAGGGAAGCTCTCCAGCTGTTGCCACAGAAGAATATTTTGCACTCTCTTTGCTTCCCAGCGCGGCTTCACGTTCATCACCAAGGGCAAGTAAAAGCGTTTGGCTCCCCCGCTGACGCTAAAAACTTTATAGATAAAGAACTATGTTAAGGAGGTTACACTTGTCAACAAATTATGTAAAATAATGATGTTTTGGTGGTCTATATGCCATTTTATTTTATGTCCCTACGAGGGGCTGAAGAAATGTAGTTCCTGCTCTGTCTTTGCTTTTTGGCGGGTGGCCCAAGAGAAGAATGAAGGAAACTCTGCTTCCTTTGGGGAAGCAATGGGTGGGGTTAGTGATTGTTCATGGGTTCACTGTTAGTGGGTTCTTCTTTTCTTGTTTGTTCATGGCTGCCAGACTAACTTTTGAACATAGCCTACATTTGGTTGCAACTGTACCTCGTTTAATATCTTTGCCTATTAAGCTGCACTAATGAACACCATTCTTGACTCTGTTCTTGGTCTCATAGAATGTTCGGGGATTAGGTCACCCAGTTAAGCGTGGTAAGGTTTTTTCACATTTGAAATCATTAAAAGCCGATATGTTTTGACAAGAAATACACATTAAAGCCATACACCACAGGAAACTCAGAGCCAATTGGATCTCCCAGGTGTATCACTCACCCTTTACGTCTAAGGCTAGAGGTGTTCCAATTCTTTTTTGAAAGTCTGTGCTGTTTGGTTTTCAGTCTTCTACAACTAACCCCAATGGTAGGTTTGCTATAGTAAATGGTCTTATCAATTCATTTCCAGTGACATTAGTCAGTCTATACGGGCCAAACCCAGATGACCCTACATTTTTTTGTAAAATATTTGATATGATACCAGACGACAATTCAAGTCACATAATAGGGGGTGAACTGTTATCTTAATCCATACCTGGACAAGCCTTCCATAGCTCCCCCACCTAACATTCTTGCAGTGCAAACCCTAAATAATTTAATCAAAACAAAGTGAGCTGTGGATATCTGGAGGTAACAGCACCCAACTGATCGTGATCATTCATTCTACTCCCACGTACACAGGTCTTACACAGGGATGGATTACTTTCTAGTTGATTCCAGACTAATCCCCAATATTGACAACAGTAAGTACCAGAACATAGTAATATCAGATCACAGCCCGGTTAGTCTAAACCTCAATCTGTCCCTCCCCAAATGGTTGTATAGCTGGTGCTTTAACCCTTTGCTACTCACTGACGAAACCTTTAAAAAACATATCACTAACCAAATTTCTATATTCCTTGAGACCAATGACAATGGTGAGGTCAATGATTCAACTTTGTGGGAGACTCTTAAAGTGCACGTCAGAGATTTCCTATGAGGCGTCACAGAACAAAGCAAGGCGTTGTCGACTGAGATTGAAAGGGACTTAAAAAACACAGATCAGGTTTATAAAAACACTCGATTTCAATCTGACTATAACAATATTCTAAAGTTACAATATGAATACAACTCTTTGCTGGGGGAACAGGTTGGTAAAATGCTTCAAACAGAAACATTTTGAATGTGGTGGAAAACATCACAAACTACTGGCCAGGCAATTAAAAGGAGAACAGACTAAGAGGGCCATTTATAAAATCAAGTCCAGAACAGGAGCGATGTTAACAGAATGGCAAGATATCAACGAATAATTCAGAGAATTCTACTGTGATGCTTATTCTTCCAGGTCATCTACCACACAGGATGACCTTGATCATTTCTTCAGCTCTCTGTCCCTTCCACAAATCAGTGTGCCCTACAGGGATTATTTAGACTCAGATTTTACCCTGCTTGAAATACAGGAGGCTATAAAATCATTTCCTACTGGAAAGGCCCCTGGCCCAGACGGGTATGGCCCAGAGTTTTACAAGGCTTTTGGGCATCTGCTCGCACCTCTGTTACTGAGAATGATTTATCACACCCTCTCAAGCAAAATACTTCTGTCTTTTTTGGGCGAGGCCAATGTCTGCGTCCTTCTAAAAAAGGGTAAGGATGACCCAGACCCAGGCAACTACAGGCATATCGCCTTGTTGAATTATGATCTTAAAATAATAACAAAGGTTCTGGCCACAAGGCAGGGTAAGAGTATAGCAAACATCATTCATCCTGACCAAACGGGTTTTGTCCTGGGGCAATATTCTTTTTGTAAAGTACGTAAATTTCTTAACACCCTGTATGCAGACCATAGTAAAGAAGATGGTGCAGCTACATTGTCTCTAGATGCACACAAGGCCATTGACATGATTGACACTGAAAAAATTTGGCTTCAGTAACACGTTTATTGAATGGGTCAGAATTTTGTACACAAATCCCAAATCTTCCATTCTTACAAATGGGAACAGATCTAAACCATTCGTCTTGCAACGGGGAGTGCGACAGGGGGACCCGTTGTCTCCACTGTTGTTTGATATGGCACTTGAACCCTTAGTTGTAGGGATCAGAGCACACCCAGACATCAAGGGCATCAGACTGGGCGATATTGAGACCTGTGTGACATTGTATGTTGATGGTCTTTTAATTTGTTTAGCCGACCTCGAAACGTCCATTCCCGCCCTTCTGGATTATATTAACTATTTCTGTAGCATCTCTGGTTACACAATAAACTGGGAAAAGAGTGAATTTCTATCCTTAGTGGATAATTTTCCTGTAGAATTTCTAGAAAACGTGCCTTTCAGAGTAGTAACTGATCATTTTACCTACCTGGGGCTAAAGTTGACAAAGCGTCTGAAACACCTTTTTAAGACTAACTTTGTTGAGGCAGTGGAAAAGCTTAAAGCCAATATTGAGGCCTGGAGGACACTGCCCCTATCAATGATTGGACAGGTAAATGTGATCAAAATGGTTACTTTGCCCAGATCTTTTTCAAAATCTACCCATTTACCTAAGTGCATCCTTCTTTAAAGAACTTGATTCTATTATATTGCGCTTTGTGTGGGGCTACAAAGCACACAGGATTTTCAAAGCCCATGTACATAAATCAGCAGAAGAGGGCGGCCTCGGTCTCCCAGTATTGAAACATTACTACTGGGCAGCTAACTCCAGAGCTCTCACCTATTGGAATCATGGAGACTCCTCGGATGAGAGACAAGAGAACATTCCCTCTTGGGTAAAGCTTGAAACATCATATTTTGAAAATGCCTCTCTTTGTACATGGTTGTTTTCTTTTCCCACTCTGGATAAATCAACTCAGTCAAATTTTGTGTTAAGGAACTCACTGCGAATTTTACGACAGATTAAAGTAGCCAATAGGATTCATAGAGAGTCTACACATGCTCCCATCTGTCAAAACCCCTTATCCAAACCTGGCCAGGTTGTGTACGCAATCTGGAGGAGGAAAGGTATTACAACTTTGTCAAATCTGTATATTAATGGGTACGTTTGCTCAATTATGTAACAAGTATGATATCCCAAATTCACATTTCTTTCGTTACCTTCAAATAAGAGATATGGTAAAATACAGGTTCGAGCATTTTGAATTTCTTAGAACCTCCGACCAACCTTTCTATGACAACTTATTGCTTGCTCCCGACTCCAAACATTTAATTTCAAAATTTGTAGACTGATTCACTGCTCCGGTCTCCTCTGATTATCTTCGTGAAGCCTGGGCAAAAGATTTACATGCAGACGTACCAGTGGAGCTTTGGGCGAAAGCCTCGAGTCAGGTTCATTCTTGCTCCATTAATACCCGCTACAAACTTATTCAGTATAAGGTAATTCACAGGCTGCACTACTTAAAGACAAAACTGAGCCAGATCTTTCCATCAGTGTCCTCTCAATGTGATAAATGTAATTCTGTTTAGGGTTCTTTAGCTCATCTCTTTTGGTTTTGGCCACAACTGTTTGGATTTTGGTCTTTCATTTTCAAATAGTTTTCTAAATGCTATTCCAGGGACATCAAACCTAATCATGATCTGGCAATATTTGGATGCTCCACAGAGACCCCTGGACTTGCATCTGACATGCAGACAGGCCTGCATCTTGGGATGGTGGCTGCGAATAAATGTATACTGTTGACCTGGAAATCCACCACCCCACCCAGCTTTGAACATTGGCTAAAGGAAATGGTGTCTATGATACAAATGGAATGCCTTCGCCTGGAAAGGTCTGGCAAACAAAATAGACATGAGAGAATCTTCTTCTTGACTCAGTGACACATCACCCCAAACCCACGATGACCAGGGCACTATATACTGACATTAAAATATTATAGTGCTGTGAATGTGCAATTAGAGCATGATTGTTATGGGTCGGCTTGCACCTAACCATCACACTGTCTGGCAGCCTTTTGTTATTGCTTTTGTTTGTCCTTTTTATCTTGTTGATTAAATTAAATTTAAAAACTCAAATAAATACAATAAAATAAAATAAAAAATAAAAAAAAGCTGCAGCCACCTCGGAGGACTTTTCTGTCTGCGTACAGGATTATGCTGAGTACATGACAGGGAATATTAATACCTGTATTGACAACATTGTGCCCACCATACAAGTCAGGAGGTTTCCCAACCAGAAGCCCTGGATAAACAGTCAGGTACGCCACATGCTAGCTGATGTTCTCACACCATCTTCAATCTCTCCCTCAGCCAGAGCATCGTTCCCACCTGCTTTAAGACCACAACCATTGTCTCCCTTCCCAAGAAGAGCCCAGTCACCTACCTGAACGACTACAGGCCAGTGGCACTCACCCCAATCATTATGAAGTGTTTTGAGAGAGTGGTGCTGACCCGCATTCAGAGCAGTATACCAGGCACCCTGGACCCCCTGCAGTATGCCTACCGGCCCAACAGGGCCACCTCAGACGCCATCCGCGGCTGCCCTCC
>NW_018128008.1:132254-150467 GCF_001952655.1 Monopterus albus | reverse complement strand
TCTTTCCCTCTGCCATCAGACTCCTAAACAGCTGCCAGGAGTTTATTACCAGGAAATACGTCATGTACTGACAACCTGTACTGTTTACATTCTCAGTTTGCACATGCATAATTGCACATTGACTGCTGCACATGCTGCTCCCATGCAGCATACATTCTCTTATTATATCTCTGGATTTGCTGCTTAAAATGCCTTAGATGTTGTTACTTATTTATCTACTTTATATTTCATTTGTTTTTTGTGGCATTCATGTGGACGGCAAAGTAAGAATTTCATTGTACAGGGAAACACATTTGACCTACTTTGTGGAAGAAATTGCTTGATAGAAAGTCACTTTCGGCCTTTCCTGTTTAGGGGTTGCCACAGCGAATCGTCACACTGACGACTTGCATGTTGACATGTGGCATGTGCCGGATGCCCTTTCTGACGCAACCCTGATTTGAACCTGGGCCGCAGCGGGGAGAGCGCTGCGCCTTAACCACTAGCTTACCAGGGACGGTCGAGAAACTGCTTGATAATGGACACATAATTGCATAACTTTGCAGCAAAATGAAATGAAAGAAAAAGAGGTCAGGCTACAACTCTCTCGAGTGTTCACAGAGATTTGTGACAATTGTGCCTTCTGCAAAAAAGCATCAAATAAAACCATTGTGACTACAGTGGTTCTCAGCAGAAGAAGAAAACAATGCAGGACGAGTTACAAAGCCTTTATCTTAAATCCATAACAAACGCTCATCTACTATCAACAAATGGTTCAAAAAATTACTGTTATAGCTCCATGTTATAGCTGTCATTTAGGTCATGTCAGGACTGGAACTTTTGTACCAGAAATCAAATCTCTTCAAGCAAAGCAGCTGCACTGCAGGAATTCACCTTCTGTTGACCTTTCTCTGTTGCTACACACAATATTGTGCAGGTTCCTGAGGCAAAAATAAAGAATGAGCTGGGAACCAGATCCCACAAAGAAAATGCTGGGGAGAAAAAGGATAAAATCTTACAAGGGGAATGTTACAGTTTTGTGAAAAACCTCATTTGGATAGCATTTACAACGGATATAGAGCAGCTATAGCTGCTTCATTTTCATTGTTCTCACATTACTTACTGAATTAGCATGAATTAATAACACTGACATGCCTTGTAGCTGGCAACATTTGTCAATTAAACAGGAGAATGTGACATTAACTCCAACTGAAAAGCTAATCTTGCTCAAGTGATATTTTCATTAAAGAACCTCACACTGCACTAAACCATGTAATAAGTAAGTGAAAGTACTAAAAAAATCAATTTAAACTGCCAAGCCAAATGGTTAAGAACTGAGCCAAATCGCAGTAGTAAGTCTAGCAACTCGCAAAACAGGAGACAAAAAACACACAAACAAAAACGAACACGTTCCCAAAATGTTGCATGATATAAAAAATAACAATTCTGTGCTGTAACCCCTCCAGAGCTGTGCCCTTAACAAGGTGAAAATCCTAAGTTAACCTTCACACCATGTGAGACTAAAGTAAAACCCACTCTAATGCATTTACTTTAGTTGAGTTGCATTTTCAGTTTCCTTGCAGGTTTCAACCTTAATCCTTAGAAAGGAAAGAAAAATCAGTTTTCCCACACAAAGCTAATGAGTACTCTGGCTAAGTGAATGTCAGACAAAAAACCTCATATCAGTCATATCAGAGATTATCTGATTTTGAAATGAGAATTTCAGTTCATTGGTGTTCAGGCAGTCACTAGAACACTGGGAATCATCCTCCGAGAGCCATGAATTTCTATGCCAAATTTATTGGAGCTCTGACAAATGTTTGCTCTTACCAACCAAAACCTACTGCAGGTTTTGTTTGCTCTTACCAACCAAAACCTGCAGCAGGGGCAAAATCACAATCACACTATAAAAACAATCTCTAACCTTGGGTCATGTAGACCAGGCTTCCAGTGAGCAGAGCCACACAGTTGGTGGGCTGGTGGTTGTGCAGGTACTGAAACCCCCAGCCCCGGACGTAGGACTTCTCGTACATCAGGCGTGACGCGTTGCCGATCACCCGGAGGAAACGCTCCTGTTGGCTCTTGTTCAAGTACTCATACAGGAAGTCGTAAGCAGTGGCAAACCCTACCAAAGAGTGTGCCAAAGGAACTTCATCCCAGGGGGCATCTTTGACCAGCCTGCAAGACAGATAATATCACAAGACTGAAGGCGAGGCAGACATTCGTGGATCATAAAAACAAAAAGGTAAGAAGATGAGAATGTTCACCCTTTAAATAAATCCCTGGTGAATGCTACATCATGCAAAGCCTATGTTTGCAAAGCCTTGAAAGTAATATACACATACAGTAGCTGTAGACCAGCTGTTCACTTTGAAAGTAAAAGTATATATATCTGTTGAGAACTACAACAAAGCTGCATTAAATCTAATCAGTTTGTTTAGATTATCCATGGCTTGACAACTGTTCATTTTGCACTGCATTAGTCTACACAGTGGTATATGTCTAGCTAACTAATATTAATATGACTATATTACTATAAGGGAATGAGTTCAGTATCTGTAGGCATCTCAGTACCAAAACACCTTATCCTGTTGCTAACAGACTGGGTACTTCTCACTAATTGTTAGCAACAGTGAAGATGACAAGCAGCAGTTGTCAGGCCAATCTGATCTAAATGTGCTGTTTGGATTCATGCAGTTTGTTTGTTTATTTTGAACAATGTTGCATTTTCTTTGACATCCCTTAAATAGATATTAAATGTTATCAATGCCATTTAATGTCCCTTTAATTCAATAGCATATATTTATAATTATTTTTTTATTATTATTTTGTTTTCTTTATGACACCTGCCAGAGACTATACAATACAACTGGGTGAACAAAATAATGTACTGTTGGGAAAGTAATGTTGCAGGGCTGAATCTTGTGTAACTGTATTGTTACCTCTGCCAAGGAGGCTAATGTTTTTACCGGTGTTGATTTGTTTGTTTTGTACCAAACATAATTCAGAAAGTAATGAATGGATTTTGGTGACATTTTCCAGGAGTAGGGTATGGCCCACAGAACAATTCGATTGTCCATTTTGGTGCTGATTCAGATCATAGCCAAGATACACAAATTTTTTAATAGCATTATGGGGAAACTGAGCTGCGTCGGTGGAGGTTTGCACTCTCTGAGTGTTGACTCGTCGCAAATATTTCTGATTTACCTCTTGATAGGAACTCTTTAGCTCTGGTTTAACTCTTCAGAAACACTACCTTCTGAATGTTTCCCTGGAACTACAGCTGCTCAATCAGCTCTTAAAAGTAATTAAACACATGACTGAGTATTTAGATGTTTTCATCCTGTGGGTAATACACTGGGCCTCATGCAAGAACATTTTTGTTGTCTTGTCCTGAATTTCAGCTACATTTTTCTGTGAGGCTCTTGTATGTTAAAGAATTACATCAGGTCTTGACCACGTGTGAATTTTGTTTGATCATACCTAAGGGAAAACTTGGGTAAGTACAATAAAACCAGTGAATACCACAAATTCTCTTAAATATTTTGTACATGTCACTTGTAAACAACCTAAATGTTTGACTGGTTATTACATGAAGACCATTGTTTTGCCTTGATAAGTGTTGAGGCTTAGTTGAAAACCACTTCCTTTGTGATCATGCAAATGAAAACCTAAAATCTTCTTTGTTACAATTTGCCCATATGGCAAAAAGGAAAACAGTAATGAAATTGCTGCCAAATCACTGTTGGACTGCATACTGAACTGTGCCAAAGTACACAAAATATCACTCCTCTGTGTTTGCACAGTGTGTACAAAGGAAAAAAAGGAGCAGGCACTAGTATGCCACAAAGTAGGAGCTCCAAGTCGGAGCATGGTTCGCAGCATTGCTGCAGACATAATTGAAAGTCATGAACACCACAGCTGACTGAAGCCCTCAGAGGTTCAGTGACCATAGTAAAAGTGCAGCCAAGGATTAAACTCACAGCATATTGTTAAGACATGAAAACACATGTGTAATGGCTTCTAAGTTCTGTGCCTTGGAACGCATACTGGTACTGTTCTGCAAATGGCACTAATACTGCACATCTAAGCAACTGGAAAATCCCCTTCCTCCTCATCCTCCTCCTACAAGGGAACTTAGCAGCCATGTAGCAAAATGAGAAAGATTAAGCTGCTACACTGTGTAGGGGTCACGTGCAGGCATTCAGGTTTATAGCCGATACTGAAATGGAAATTTACTAACACAGATTTGATGTAATCTTACAAAAAACTCCATAACTAAAATGTTACCTAACAGCAGCACAAGTAGAGGAGACTGGTAAAGGCAGTGGACACAGTAATGCCAGTATAATTAGCTAACATACCAGATAAACTAATGCTTTATTACTTATGAATTCTACAGGAAGACTTCCTCTTAATAATGCACATCGTCTGACTTTAAGCATGGATTTTCTCATAGCACAATCAAAGATGTAAAAATGATCAAACTTAATCTGAGACATGCACATTCATCTTCCTGTAAGAACTATGCTAGACGTCATAATGAAACTGGTTTAAACAGATCAAGCATTAAAGGTAGCAGGTTTTCTTCTTTAGTTCAGTTATGTTTACAGTCAGTATTTCTTACTAAAACGCACATGTGTCCTGGAAGCAGGGCAACATGCTTCCCATAAAACACTTGCAAAGCTGCTTTCTTAAAAATCTTTTGTCGGCTAAGCGTCTTCTTTCTTGCCTTTGATTTGCTATATTTCCTGCCAACAGCTGTTGACCAGTGGAACCAGAGACATGTTTTATGTCATACATAAAAATGGAAACCATCCAGTAGTGCTCCACAGGGTACCTTTAACCAGTTGGGTATAGGATGCATGGACTTGCTAGAAGCACTGTGTATACAGATGAAAAAAATTGCATACTTGCAATAGTTACAAATGTAAAGGCAAATGAATCTGTGCACATTTACTGTATAATTGTTTGTTTGTTATTAGTATGTGGGGAACAGGGAGTAGAAGAACTTCTTTTACTTTTTTCAGGCATTTCTACACAGTTATTTAAGAAAAAATAGATGCTGTTTATCTGTGGGAACTTTGCCTTAGATAATTCTAACAATTAGAGCAGAGTGTGTTCAGTCACTGTCTGGTCATCAGCTCATAAGTGAACATTTCATTTGCTTTCATTGGGAGTACATGTTCAGCAAACAGCTGCTAAACATATTTTCTGGAGAACAGACCTGTCAGAGCAGAGTGCATCTTTACCAGAGCTCTGAGAAAACTGAGAACATGCCGGAGATAAGACTAGAAAGCCTCTGACGTGTAGGATTTATCATTAATACTTTATCTAGAGTTCTATTTTCTCTGTAAAGTGCTGTTTCAAATGTCTTTAGTAGAAATTTACACAAACTGTTGCACATGGCCTCAAACCTTACTTTGTCATATGAGATAATAAAAAGACAAAAAAAAAATCTACCAACTAGGCTGAGCGGCCATCCTCTCCATGTAGTCCTTGGCCAGGTTGAGGGCCCCGGCCCGGTGGGGGTACAGCAGGCAGAACATGGACAGAACACCCAGGTTATTTCCATAGACCTCATTCCAGCGGGCACTGAATTCTGTGGGATTCCACGGTGGCAGGTACTCCTCCGGGTGCTCCAACATGGTTTCCCCAGCCTCGCGGATCCTGCTTGCTATGTCCCGATGAGTCCCTGCTGCTCCATACTGCAGGCCCTCGACATCCCCCTGACTGAAGTACAACATGGGATGCCCATCGTAGTTGCCTCCCATAAAGTGGATTCCTCTGCTGGGGTCCGCCTCCGCCACCACCACCTTTGGGGGGAGCAGGGACCACAGCAGAATTATGAAGAAGACTGTGGGGGCCCCACGGGTGTGGGTTGTCATTGTTTCATCAGAGAGGGGACTGTGGCATTGCCAAAGGAGCTCAGCTGAGAGGGAGCAGTGGAGGAAAGAGAAGAGTTTGAGAAAGCCGGCCTATATTCGCCACAGCTTTTTCCTACAAAAGCCCTGCATTCCTTGAATAATTGGATGCAGCTGTAATTCTGATGATGCAGGCTTTCCATACTGATGTAGGCCATTACTAAGCAGCACAGTTAAGAAGTAATCATAGCACTGTCAGATAACGTTATTAAAACATACACACATGGTTGACATTTCTTGAAAACTGTATAGTTTTATAGCCATATAGTAAAAAAAAAATTCACAGAGACCCCTGTGGCATTTACTATATCCACGCCACAGTCAAATGTGTGGAGATTGTGTTACAGGTCTGCACACAGCATAACCTAAGGTTCACTGCCCAAGATTTATGTCCGAGTGGCTATTGAGAGACAAGCCTAGCCATGCACACCCAGATGTCCAGACCTGGACGCCATAAATGGCCCGTTACTGCTGTAACATTACTCTGGTCTGCTGAAACAAGCTTGAAACCGAACTGCTGTGCTTCACAGAAAGACAACAGCTGGCCTCACATCTTTCTTCTGAACATTGGAGTAAATTCCATGACCTTAGTGGAGATTTTGGCAAAGGCCTGGTGGAAAAGCATTTGGTAGTGATTTAAACGATGTCTAGACTGAAGTCCATTCTAATATGTGGGTGCTGCCCAGGGTGTACATGTATTGTGCACTATGTTTAATAAACTAAGAGATGTACAGAATAATGGTTCAGCTTGCCTAAGTTACTTTGGAGATTTGACCTTAGGAGGGGTTACATTCCTCTGTGGTGAACAGGAGGATGGTCGGCATGTAGAGAAGACAAAACCATCAAGACCCTGTTTATACTGGAGGATGTAAGCCTGAATTAGACTGACCTCAACTTGCTTTAGGCTATTTCACTAAATACACTGGGTATTCGGATAGCGACTTACTGTATCTTAAATCTGAGCTACCAAATGGCACTTAAAGACATTTGAATCAACTGTATCATCAGGGCCTCCGCTTAAGTTCTAGAAATACTGAGGTTCCATTATTCATACTGTTTTATATTATAAGAGGTTAAATTCTGATTAAAAATCTAGCAAAAATGCCAAACATAAGGTTGCAGCACCACAAATATGGGGACATACAGGTCACTGTACACCAAAACAACCAGACACAAGGACAGTTTCTTCCCCATAACATCACTCCGATGAACACGTAACCCATTACTGTACAACACGACAGCAACCCTCAGTGCAATGCACTGGTAAATTCAATGTGAAATGTGTGTATATACAAGTACTGTATATTTTATAAGTACTTTTATTTGCTTTTTTCAATTTGTTTCCTCAACGCACATTTCTTCTTGCCTACTTGTTGCTTTATGGAAGAACATTGTACATGCACACTAAGAGTCATACCTGGCCAGTAAAGCTGTCTCATTTGTTGAGTTTCTCGGTTTGATAGCATTGTAAATTAAATAGGCTTATCTTAAAAAGGGTATACCTATGTTTATATACCCCAAAGCAAGGTATAATGTGTGCACCACAGTTAATACCAAGCTCTCATTCTGTGCTGAGCTATTCTGTGTAAGCCTTTTGATTTGAGCATATCAAGTATAATGGAATCAGCTGGTAAAATATCCACCATGTGTATGATTTTAAATGAAGAATATACTCCGACATTCTGTGTCAGAACAAATAATTGGGACTGTTATATGTCAGTCAACACTGGCACAGCTGTAAGAAGCCCCAGGTTATAGTTACTGATAGAAGGAAGGGACTCCTCCCTTTACAGATAGGGTCCTGTCGCGGGGTTAAGATCTTATTTTAAGCTTTTCAAGATTTAGGCTATACAGTACGTTTTCCTTTACCAGTCTTTAAGTTTTACTAAGAAACCGCATTCACACTCGTTTCACTCTTCTTCAACAAATGGTGACGTTATTGTTATTATTATTATTTACAAGAAATCAGTTCGTTGATGGTATTGACTTTCTAAATCTGCTCACAAAAGCAGCCTTGTTCCTGTCGACGGCAAAAAAATAAAATAAAAAAATAAAACACTCGGAAGCAATGAACGAAAAAGACTTTACCTGTCAGAAGCGCATTCCCGCCTTTTTAGCCACCTCTTCTCGTCACGGCACTGCTTTTACAAAGATTATCAAAGTAGTTCAATTTTTTTGAGGAGCTAAACAAAGTGTGAGTGTGGAGGGAGCGTCATGCCGACGACTGGGGAGGGGTGGCAAGGGACGGAGGCTTAAAGCAGACCTAATGAAGTGCCCGCCCCTCTCAGCGAGCTTAACGGGTTACTGCAGGAAACAAAACCAGCTTGTTGTATTCTGCTATACAGACAAAAAAAAAATGGCTCTAACCATCAGGGGCGACTGTGGTTCAGTGGGGGAGAGCAGCTGTCTCCCAACCGGAGGGTCGGAGGTTTGAATTTCGGTGCCTGTGGTCCACGTGTCAAAGTGTCCTTGGGCAAGACACTGATCCTCCAAGTTGCCCCCAATGATTAGAGCCATCGGTTGAGTTGGTGCCGCAGATGGCTGCCTCGGTTCTGTCCCCGAAACAAATTCCTTGTGTGTAACATACTTGGCCAAATAAATGTGATTATCCTTTAAGTACAAATCAAATAAAATTCTCCCAGAGTTCATTTCTGTGGCTTTTGGTTGACATTATCATGCTGATTTGTGTACAAGCGGTCAGTTTTCTAGTAAATTCGTTTTTAATAAGTTATTTGATAATATAAAAAGGGGTGTATTTCAGATGATTTGACAGCTTTGAATGGCAGTCCGATGCCATCACCCTACTTCTGGTCACTACTGTGCAGAATTTGGCTGCATAAAAAGCAAGATGACAGCCGCTGTATTTTAGCTTCACTTTTGGATAGGGGAGACTAGATTACCATTTCATTTCAACTGTATTATCAGTGTAGCGTATGTACAGTGCAATGTCTTTGCTGAAGTTAGCAAAGAACTCAAAAGAGAAAGCATCATGTAAGAAAACTGTAGAACATTTTATTTCATTGACAGTACTTCAACACTTGAACACAGAATTGAGCTTTCCCTGTGTTTTCAAGAACCTAAGACCACAAATGAATCCAACATAAGGCAAATGTACATGTCAAATTTTCCAGGTCTGATGAGAAAAGAATACAATCACTACAGCTGTATGCATAAAACACTTGCACAGACAGCACAAGTAATAATTCATTCTAGATGACCAATCTCACATCCTGCACATGCTGACAGCTGTATGCTGCTAACTGTCAATATATTCTGTTTTCACGATGAGATGATGGTCATCTTCAAGGAACACTGACATTTGGGAAATCCTTTTGTTTAAGGAAGCAGACTGAGACCAGTAACATCTTTGTGTGCTTAGAATAGAGATACAGTAGGTCTGGGATGTTTAGTGCAGCTTAGCACAAAGACGGGCTAGCAGGCAGCTACCTATAAGGCTGGCTTAGCTGTCTGAAGTATTAAATAAAAACCGGTTTTATTTAAACATGTTGAATTATGAATGAGTTTAGAATGAGCTTATTTCTGACCCACAACAGCTAAGTGCAGTGACTATACGCAGTAGTTTGATATTGAAACAGCAGTTCAAACGTAGAAAACAGCATTCAGTAGCCTGTGTAACCATCTATCTGAAACTAAAATTCACAGTGTATAAGTGCACAAGTTTACCTTGTGTTCCAGTGAGGGGCCTGCCTCCTTTGATGAAGCAAGTAAACTAGCCAACTGTGCTGGATAGATGACACCAACCCAGTTTAAATGTAACACAGAAGTTGTGGATGACGTTTAAAGTGTTTGCTGACTTTGTGCAAATTATCAAATTAATTATTTGTTACTTATCATTCCTTACAGCTGTTAATCAAACTTGACTTTTAGAAAAATAACAGCCTCATAGTATGTAGCTTCTCAAATGTTCTCTCCACAACTTGATCCTCTTCTAGGTTTACACCTGAATCTTCTAAATTTTGGGAGCAAACTCAAACAGAATTAGAAACCTGTTCAACTTTGACATATATTCATTAAATCTCAAAATAAGAGACTCAAACTGACTTAAGGACAGTCAAACTTGATCTAAATAGACTCAAGGAGCAAGCCATGAATGATAGATATTAGCAACCACTTGGATCCGCCTCTCGTTTGCAGATAGCCCTAACCCTGGTAAAAAAAAAAAAACATAATGTGTATGTGACTCTTGCTTGCTGGCTATCAGGACAAAACTATTTGTAACATTGTACTGAGTTTTTCCACTAATGCTAACCTATGCTAAACACTTCCCACATAATGATCTTCTGTGACAGCAACAAGTAAACCTTTGCAGATTTGTCCCAAACTGAGTGTTCCTTAATAATATGGCACAACTTGTCTATGCACACCGACAAAATAACCATTCAGAAGTCAGTTAAAGCATATCTCAGTCTGGTACTGCATATGAATGAAGCACAAGTAGTCAACATTTTTACACAGTCACTCAAAGAGCACATGTCACAGTTGCACCAAAAATAATACAGAGAACACCTAGCATAGTTTTCATCAACCATTATTATAATTATTGTTTCCCAAAGCTGCCATTTGAAACAGCCAACACAAAGGACAACATTGTGCTAGTTCTTTGAGCGACAATGACCTGAAGATTAAAACCTTCCACAAAACTGACAAGGGAGAAACATTAGACCTCATTTTAAGGTTACAAAAATGCATACAGTAAAACTGAACTCAAAAAGAAGACTTCACAATAACATTTTTATACCGAAATACTGGCACAATAATTCCAAAGGATTTTTGGGGACAAACACACTGTAACCATCTGTGTTTTGCTTACAGTAGAAAACATTCTTGAGGTAATAACTTAAGGGGAAACAGTAAAATGTCCAGGTTATTTCAGAAAACTGCAAAGAATTTAGATTTTTAAACAATCTACCATAGAAAATTATAAGGAGCTTCACGCAAATAATAAAAACACAACATCTTTTATTATTATTGTACAGACACACACTTATTTTGTCATATTTCCATATGTAGGGTACACTAAACCACGAAACAATGTTCAAATGTAGGAGTTATTACAGAGATACTGTGGCTTACATTCACATGGTTTCTCTGAATAGGTGAGGAGTGTATGCTTCTTGTGCTCCACAGATGGCAATGGGGTCAGGTGGGACACTATAGGCAAAAATGGAGGCACATTCCTCTCCTAAGGCAGAGGGGTAAGGGAGGACTTTTTTAAACTTTTCACTTTTTCTGTTTTTTTTACGACAGACTCTCGCACCTCTTCAGCAAGGAATCCGGGGGTCTTGGGAAGTAGCCAGTGGTGCAGGGCTTGTCAGGAGAAAACCTGGGAAATTTGTAATCCAGAGGGAGATCTGGAAAGGGTAAGATCAGACAGGAAAGTCAAGTTTAAGTTATCCAGTACACGAACAGGCTGCCTGTATGTTTATTGCACTATTAATGCTTAATATCAACTGCAGATGTTCAGGAGTAATAATTTTTTACGTAGAAGCACAATTTGTTCTACACTGTAGGTGATAGTCAGTCCAGGAACGAACCAGTGCTTAATCTTATACCTCTTAAAAGCCAACTCTGGTATAAAAGATATGGGTTTTTCAGTGGCCAGTGCCGATAACTGTAGAGCGGGGAGGCTGACTGATGACGTGTAACACTAATACTCAATTGTTGTTTTTCTTTTTGCAGATAAAGTACAACAATTTAATAATAACAAATAAGACATATTTTCTGTATTTAAACGAACATTTAATTAACACAAATTATGAAAACCTCCATATCAACCTCGTGCACAGACATCGGCAGATACCGATGCCAATTATCTACAATATTGGCCCAATTAATCTACCAACCAATGAATGTGTCTATCACTAACAAAAAATGACAAATTCTAGATCTGCAGACTTACAGACGTTGAAAAATATGACAGCTGAAGAGTCACAGAACAGCAACACTATATTCACTGGCCTTTAGAAGTGATCAGAAAATGCATCTTACAAGCTAGTTTGTTTCAAGCAGACTGACACCTTAAAGCTGTCTGACATGCGTTCCAGCCAAACTGTGTTGTGTGCAGTCAGATTTCAATCTGTACCCCCGCACAAAAATCATGCACAGATGGTCACGATAACATCATTGATAGCATCCTCATCACTGTTACGCCACAAGACGCCACAGTTGAGATTTCCTGGTTTGTTAATACTGATATTGCTCACTTTGAAAAACACTGAACTGTCCATATGAGCCTTCACATAATCTGAAATGCAAAAATGGTGGCCTCTTATCCATCAGAGTCCAGGCTAAGGACCACGAGTCTAAAGCTTTCCTGTCAGGGCACCGTTTAGCAGAGCTGGAACATTTTGCTTTATTTTGGATCTTCTCTTTTGCTTTCTAATCTCCAAGCAACCACTACAGATCTGCAAAATTATATTCATGTTTGTCCAGTGTTTTTTTTTCTCCTTCTACATACAGTACCTGCTATGTGCTCAACACTAGGAATGGCCATGGTGCTGTATTTGTGAATGCAGTGGCAGCACCAGGTCAGTTTCTGGCTCTCCTCGTCCTCTCCTCCACTTCTATGAATGTCGACAAAGTAAGATCCCCACTGGTTGGACACAGCAGAGGGTGACTTCATGCCCTGCTCCTGTTGAGACAGTTGACACACAAAACAAACTACCGTATGTAACTGTGTGTTATGACTCAGACACGTGCAGACCTGATATTAGGAAGAGAAGATTCTACCCAGAGCAAAGGAAATACAGGGAGACTTCAAACCAGCATTAACCCAGGCAGCTCTGAGACTTATTTTCAGAACTGCAATGATTTCTGAGAAATCACTCATAGATAATCACTCATACTCAGCAATCCTCATGACACCATGATGTGCTAATCAAAAGATAAACTAGTGCTTTGCACAATATCAGGAAATGTTGCAAAATAAAGACCCTGCAAGTAAAATGTTATATACCAGGCTGTTATAGAGATTTACACACATCTAAAATTAATATGTGAAAAGGAACAAAATACATAATTATGTATTAAGATTGGGAAAAAATAAAATGCAACATGCTGAAGCTCAAACCTTGGATGTAATTTACCTCAGATGACAAAGATCAAACTCATCACAAACTCAAAAACCTTACATGCTGCTTTTTCTTTTACCTACATACAGTACGCTCTGTGCAGTATTAAGTGCGTGCATGTAAATTAGACCAAGGAGTTGTTCTTTCTGGATCCTGGTCTTTCTGGCCAAAACATATGCTGACTCCTCACTTTTGACAGTCAGGATCAACATCCATGTGGGTAATATTCTTATCTGCTCTGTGAGAGGGAGGGCAGAGTACTCCCTCTGACTTAACATTGCCACTCACATTAAAGAGTAAAAGAAAAAAAAGGGACCAAAACTGATGTGGCAGAGCCTATAAACTCGACTAGAGATGAGGGAGGAGCTACAGAGGTCTGGGAAGTTAATTTCTCCAACTTCAACAGACTCAAGTGGTGTCACTTAAAGAGGAGCTACAGCCTAAATGTACACATATTCAACAGTTTGGTGGTAGTGACACTGATGTAGGTCATTTCTCCAACATAATTCATATTGTGTGTGGGGAAAAAAGGCTTTTTCTGCTCAAATCTTGCTATAGTTCCTGTCTTCTTGGATTTGAAAGTTCAGTTCAGCTGATTCCTTTGGCCCCTCCCTCACTGTGAATGTCAGCACAGTAAGAACATTTATCAGATTTCACCTCGCTCCTTCTGGGGCCACAAAATGCTTTATACAACTTTGTTCATGCACAATATGCAGTAGTATTGCAAAGCACCTGCAACAGATTTTGACGTGTAAAATCCACAGATTTGCCCTTTAAAGTGTCATTTTTACATGCTGGAAGTGAACATGCCTGTTATGTTGCATCTTCCAGCACAGCTTTTACATTAACGTGCAGCAACATGTCTGCTTTTACATGATTCTCCATCAAATCAGAGTGTCAGTGCTTTCTGGCAGCCAATATATATACACACAAACACACACTCAATGATGACAAAGACTCTTGAAGGAATGCAGACAGCCACAGAGGGTCACAGAGGTCAGGGTTGTGTTAGGTGGACAAACAGGAACTTACTTCAGACTTGCCCTTTTTCTCCAGCGGCTCCACTTGGGCCTCATTGGACATTGCTGCGCTGCTCTTCGGAACACCCTCTCCCTCCATTTCCTCCACTATCATCACTGTCTCCCACTTTCCAAAGCTGCTGGCAGGGAACATGTCTGACCTCAAGCTATCCCCAAAATACACTACCTGCAGGGTGACAGAAAAGGCAGCTTGTTTACTGTTGGCTCCAACACAACAGTTTAAATGGTAACATCTCACTGGATTCTTTTCTCAGCAGCTGTCACAGCCAGTAAGGCTGGCATGTGTCTTATGGCCCCTCAGGGTGAACCAGACCAGGTACGGCATGTCTGCAAAACTCATCACAACCTCTTTGATCATCGCATCACGTTTGCACTCCACATCTGGAAATCTTTGATTTTCTACTTCTATGATGTGAGCCTTCCTTTGTTTTTGTCTTCCAATCCTGGGCTACCAACCGTGGCTCTGCTGGCTGCAATGACTCCTGTTAAATCCTCAGATTGATCAAGAATTAACTTCAGAATGCATTTTTGGACAGAAAAAGACTGTGGACTTTGGCGCTTTTACACTGAGGCTACACTACAAAGGGATCACTCCATAGCCAGTATGGAGAGGAGGAACGGCTACAACACTCAAAACGTATTTCAGCAGGCACAGAGCCCTGACTGTTGTGTGAAGATGGCTCTGAAATAACTATGCAAGCCTATTTTTTAACTTTAATATTCTAGTTTTGAAATTTGCTAGCCATATCTGAATGCAGTGGATACAATTTGAGGTACAGCTATACAGCATTTGCCCCGCTGTGCCTTCCACTGGATTTCATTCATTTCCAAACAACAAAACCAACAGTCAATCTTAACAACATCTGAAGACCTGGACCTTGGGCCCACTAATCTCTGTGCAACTCATGTAAACCTTTTCTGGACATCACAAACAGGGATGACTCATGTTTCTGATTGGGGGTTTGTGTGTTTGTGTAACTTCATCTGACTTCTCTACAGGTGTTAAAAGGCCATAAACAGGATGTAAGACATTCCAGGAGCAACCCTTTCCCCTTGCAGAGCTTAGCTGTGTCTCAGCCCGCCCCTTCACGTGCACACCGTCAGGCTAATTGGGGCTGCTGATGGCTGAGCCCAAGGGGACAGGGCTGCAGGAATCACATTTCCACCAGATTTTCCCAGACCTGGCCACATCTGGCCCTCGTTCCCCCCAAAATGCTGCGGCTCCCATTGCTCAGCAGTGCTGCTGCCAGAGTCAAGGGATAACTGTGATAAATATTTACAGAGGCCAAGGATTCCAGCACAGAGACAACATATCACAGAAGAGACTCACTGTTATGCCAGCCTAAACCAGTCTGGGGTCTGCATAAGGCAAACCAGTGTGAAGTGAATCAGACTGCAGGCCACAGTTAAATCAGTGGGGCAGACGTTCCTCTGTTGCTTCTCTGCACATAACATAACATGGCGCTCTCCACTTGTTCTTTTATCCTTAAACTTAAACAAGACTTGGTGTGCCACAATGCAGCTTACATCAGTGTTATCAGAACGTTCCTCAGCAGCCCCACAGCCTGCTGCTGGGCAGAGTTCTAACTGTTACTGAATGGATTCAAATCAATTCCAACAGTATATAAATCTTAACGCTTTGATACAAAATGTATAAATAATGCATGTAGCAGTAGGCCTAGGTGTTCCAGCCAAGATGTTTCTACTCCCAAGACCTTTATTGGAACACAGTAAAATATCCTGGATGTACAAAGGAGAAAGAGAAAAAATAAAACAGTGACGGGCGGGACTGATTTGATCTTAGTTACACTATAAAACGACTTAAATTAAAAAATGTGCCAAAGTTACATTAAGCACTATCTTTGGTCTTAATTAGACATCTCTAATGTAAACGGGCTGGTGCTAGTGAACCCATTACGAATCAACAGCCCAACTTCAGCTCAGTAAAGCCTTCATCAGCTTTCATCTCATTGTTTTGGTTTGTTCCTGGACATTTGACCCAAAACAGCATTGCAATAAAAACATGATGGGCTGTGTTGGTTCTGGTACAAGTGACAGGAGTGGTGTGGTTACAACGATGGAGCTTTCCAGATTCTAAGACCAGTTTATTATACTGTAAGGAAGGACCATACTGTTCTAGACAGTCACATGAATCATGATAAGAAGCATTTTATCCTTTATTTCAATGATCACTAGGTAAATAGTAGAAACAGGCTGCCCATGTTACCATGTGATCCACCAGGGACATAGGCTGTGACAACACCATTGTGTCAGTAAAATAAGTGAAGGGGCAGTGTTTTTTCACAGTGTTGTCAGTCTGATCACAGTGGGTTACATTAATTCCCCAGTGAAATGACAGTGGAGACTGCTGAAACTGAAGCTCAGTCAATCAATCAATCACCTTTATTTGGCCAAGTATGTTACACACAAAGAATTTGTTTCCAGTACAGAACCGAGGCAGCCATCTGCGGCGCCACCTCAACTGATGGCTCTAACAATCTAACCATCACTTACACCCTAGCTTATTTGAGTTATGACAAGCCCAGTTTTTACTACAGTATCAGCTGTATACACTCACTGCAAATAAATGATGACCATGAGCTGATCTCGCTTGGAAAGCCTCAGTCTTAAAGTAATAAACCGTCCAAGTGAAATTCTTCTAAATAAACTTTAATGGCCAGTAAATGGAAACTGAAAATGTTTAGCATGCAGAATAAGAAGTCGTTTCCAACTGAAAAGGGAGTGTCCAGTGTGTGTGGAGGCCAGAGGAAGTGTGTATGCTGGTGATTGTTTCTGCCAACGTGGCAAAATTCATGAAGAGAAATGGAAGAGAGAGCAAGAGGAGAACATTTCAGGATGTAGCTCATGCTGTCTTCATACATAATACGTCTCCAGTGTCACTATGGGGAGGAAGACAATCCAGATGAGGGGAGCATTCCATTAGACTGCCCCCTCACATTAAATAAAGTACCTGAAATTATAGCTGAAATGATTCCCCATAATACTATAATACACAAACACTAAAATAATACAGGGGTTGTACTATTAGAGATGTCTGAAAGGCAATGCTTCATTAAATGATAATAGATTTGATTTTATTTACCCAAGATAAAAGATTTCTCTGTCCTCAATACACTGAAGGTGAATGGAACTTAATTTGTGCTGCACAAAGTTAATAAATGGGACTGAAAAGGAGAAACATTTTTTTAATTTTACTGTCATTGTGACACATACAACGAAATTTCGCTTGGAGCCAAGGGCCCCAGCATTCGTACGCGCCTCCATCACAGGCAAGTTGGGGGGTTTGGTGTCTTGCCCAAGGACACTTCGACATGTGGACTGCAGGCACCGAGATTCGAACCTTCAACCTTCCGGTTGGGAGACAACTGCTCTACCCACTGAACCACAGTCGCCCCCAAGACTATGCTACAGTGGACATGTCAGAGACCAGGGCTCCAGTGGGATGCCTCTGTGGCTCACTGCTGAGTCCATGCTACTTTCTCTCCTCCTACTGTAGCTTTAAGACGACATATAGTCTGGGCTTGTGGACTCCCATGTTTTATCAAGTCATCACTCAGAGGAATGGTTCAAGCTGAAGCTAAGCCCAGGAAAACAGAGCTGCAGCCATGCAACGGGGCCTTCATGAGTCCATTGTACTGCACACTGTGTGGGGCCCAGAGTGCACACAGAGGAGGGGGCAACAAGGCAGCATGGCAAAACCCCATTTTATCTCTGATCCAGTACAGTTCAGCTGAGTCCAACAGATAAGACACTAGTTTTAATAAAACTAGGAAAACTTTGTTATTAATTTATTTGCATTTAAAACAAGATCAAGTTTGCTATAACTTTAGGACTGTTTGACTACACTATTTAGGATCAGTACTGATTTTTTTTAACTAAGACATGATATGGCCTTGACTTGGACTGAAAGATCCAGCACCATTTGATATTTTGGAGACTAAATTATCCTTCCTTTTAAACTGTCAGTAAACTAAGCTTTTTCTCAAAATATCTATGACTCACAATGAAAGTGTTACTCCATGGGCTTCCAAGAAAACTATTAGGAAATAACAACCCATGAAATAACTTTTAAAAATTCAACCTGTTTTTCAGTGGCTTGCTAAAAGACAATTCTGTTATCAGCTGTGATAGCACTGAATCCAAATAGCAGCACAGGAA
>NW_018128008.1:129159-132146 GCF_001952655.1 Monopterus albus | reverse complement strand
TCTATTTAGTCCATCTGCATTAAGTCCTGTCGGGTGAAAGTGGAGAGAAGTGAAAACACAGAGCACCTCAGGTCACCCCAGAGAAGTGTTTAGAGCAGCTATAAGTGCTGACTGACACTGAATTCAGTGAGACCAGCAGAAGAGCTGGGGCACTGAGCTAAGGACAGGGAGGAGGGGGAGAGGAGTTGGAGATGTGGATGATGATGAGTTACTGCTAGGTAGACTTCTGAATGTGCCTGATCAGTCAGGTTTTATAACAGTTATGATTCCTAGCCCTGCGACATGCTATGATAGCAACAATCGTTACAGTTTTGAAATGTCACTGCTACAGTACCAGAGATATTACCTGCTCCAAACCTGAGCATGGTTGGAAGGTAGACCAATGAAGTATCAGTGAAGTAACATTCATTTGCAACTTCCTGATTAGAGCTCTGTCACACCAGAATGTGACACAGCAAAATGAATTTAAAGTCAACTTAAAGGTGCATTAATTAAGACACACATTGTCTGATAAACCAAATAAAAATGGGACAGAATGTGGTCTCTCTCCATTATACTATTCCTCTCTATGCCACTTGTCTGCCTGCAGCCTCTCTGTTGTTATTCCAGTTTTTCTCTCTTCGTGGCTGTGGCTCACGAGGTAGGGCAAGTCGTCTTCTGACCAGCAAGTTGGTGGTTCGACTCCCGGTCTCCCCGCATGCCTAAGTGTCCCTGAGCAAGACACTAAACCCCGAATTGCTCCCGGTGGCTTGACTAGCGCTGTTGTGTGGCAGCCTTGTCGTCATCGGTGTGTGAATGGTGTATGATCTCCTGTAAAGCGCTTTGGCCAGTGCAACACACTGTGAAAAATGCGCTATATAAAATACAGTCCATTTACCATCCTGTGTTGTCAAAATCCAGTCCATAAATTAGCCACACCTACCACCTAGTGAAAGCTACAGTAAGTGGTTTTTGACCTTGAGTAGTCATTTCAAACAGCCAGACATGGAGGGGCCCTCGGCAGCTAAAAGTCCAAAATGGTGCTGTCAGACCAGAGGGGTCATGCTCTTTTGCACAGACAGTGGACAAAGAAAGATCAAAAACCAAGGTTAACATGACTTTTTGACATGGAGAGAGTTAAAAGCAGCCAAAGCAGTCAAATTAAATTCAGATATGACATTCCAGTATGGGAAAACTACAAGAGCTTTCATTCTCCACATAAAGCCATATGCCAAGGAGCTTTCAGTGGACTGTCTGTTCTAGGTTTTTGTGCTTGGCTCAGGTTCAAAATACTGAGGGCTCAGATGAATAAGTTTTTCCTGGTTAATGTGACTGATTTTCTTTTTTTAATCCTTCTATTTGTATTTCATGATGTTCTGTGCCTGGTTTTTGCTGAATGTTTTTTTATGTTTTATAGCTCTGTAAAATATATTTGAAAAACTTGTAATACAACAAATACCAGCCAAAATCAAAGGTGATATAGTATTTAGATCCTGAAATCAGAATTTATATAACTCTAATAAGCAAGACTCCAGAAAAATGCAACCTTGCTTTTAGCAAGTAAGCTGAACTGTCCTAAGAATGGGCTGTGCTGTATGTAAGAATGAGGGGAGCTGGCTGCATTACTTGTCTTCTTTGATCAGTGAACTCGCAGCATGCTGGTACATGGGAACTGCGTCGACAGTTATGCCAAGGGCCACGTTCTATCACACCAGTGTGAATCCCCCTGAGCTGATTTATCATGAATCTCTAATCTCTTTCAGCCTCTGCCAAAAACCAAAGTTGGTCAACCTCAAAGTGAGCCAGAGATGTCCTTCAGCCCGAGGTCTGACTGCTTGCTTCTGTAATATAAAAGGTGGCTGGCCTACCTTGGGCTCTGGTTTCCCCGTCATGGTCTTGAGTAGCTTGTGCAGGTGCGGCCAGTTGCCCTGGGAGTACCAACCGGGTTTGTCAAGCGACGGGAGCCCCTCGCTCTCCTCCACGTCGTTCACTGAATGAAAAGAAATAAAGTCAGACTACTCGCTCCCCACAGTTAAACCAAACAGTCAGCTGCTACATGACCACACAGCCTCCAGTCATCCAGCACCAAACCTCACCACAGCAGCAGGGCCACAGGGAAACAGAGCAGCAGAGGCAGAGTGTGAATAATAAGGACAGTGAGACTGCTTCCACTATTCCCAGTAAAACAGCTGTTCCTAATCTATGGGTCAGGAACCCTCCTGGGGATCAAAAGGTTGAATCCCAGAGGTCATTTGTTCATTAACACGTATACAAAAATAAAACTATTCTTCAGATTTTGCTCTTTTTTAAACGACAGTTTATGTCCTCAGGGCTCTAACAATTATATGATATTCAAGGAATAAAAGATTGGCAACCACGACAGCAACAATAACATATAATGATATTTGCTACTGCAAGCTGGCTTTAGTCTTTATGAATCATCAGGAACCACTTGTTATAGATCTATAGTTATTTTGGGAAATGCTGTCATTGAATGCTGTGCTTATCTTTTTTAACTCTATCTTACTGTGCATAGTTAATTTCATCAATAACTTTTACCAAAGAATATTGTTAACCACCCTATTTCCACAATGAAATTGAGACAAAATTAACAGGAAAACTAAGTAAAAGTAAATTTTAAAAACAAAAGTTATAGCAATGTATGACAGGTTTCATTAATAAATAAAAACTAATACCAATGTGAAGATAAATGAACTCATGAACTGATTACGCTTAGGTGTTGTTTAACACCTTAGTGCATCTGTGGAGTCACACACTGCCCATCCTGATATTATTAAACCTGCATCCATCACCGTTTGTTCATGCGCAGTGCTGACTATAGGTTATCTGCATTTTGGCAGTACTCAGAGTCCAACACAGTCACTGTAGTTCCATCCATCCATCCATTTTCCTCCGCTTATCCGGAACCGGGTCGCGGGGGCAGCAGTCTAAGCAAAGATGCCCAGACTTCCCTCTCTCCAGACACTTCCTCCAGCTCCTCCGGGGGA
>NW_018128008.1:75136-128557 GCF_001952655.1 Monopterus albus | reverse complement strand
ATAAAAATAATGAACAGAATCAGTGACAAAGGGCAGCCCTGCTGGAGTCCAACATGCACCAGAAACAAGTCTGACTTACTGCTAGCAATGCAAACCAAGCTCCTGCTCCAGTCGTACAGGGATCGAACAACCCTTAGCAAAGGGCCCTGGACCCTGTACTCCTGGAGCACCCCCCACAGGGCGCTGCGAGGGACACGGTCGAATGCCTTCTCCAGATCCACAAAACACATGTGGACTGGTTGGGCAAACTCCCATGAACCCTCCACCAGCCTGAAGAGGGTATAGAGCTGGTCCAGTGTTCCGCGGCCAGGACAAAAACCGCATTGTTCCTCCTGAATCCGAGGTTCAACTATCGGTCGAATTCTCCTCTCCAGTACCCTGGCATAGACTTTCCCGGGGAGGCTGAGGAGTGTGATCCCCTATAGTTGGAACACACCCTCCGGTCCCCCTTCTTGAAAAGAGGGACCACCACCCCGGTCTGCCAGTCCAGAGGCACTGTCCCCAACCGCCATGCGATGTTGCAGAGGCGTGTCAGCCAAGACAGCCCCACAACATCCAGAGACTTAAGGTACGTGGGGCGGATCTCATCCACCCCCGATGCCTTGGCACCGAGAAGCTTCTCAACTACCTCGGTGACTTCAACTTGGGTAATGGATGAGTCCACCTCCAAGCCCCTGGCCTCTGCTTCCTCATCAGAAGACGACGCTGGGGTTGAGGAGATCCTCGAAGTATTCCTTCCACCGTCCAATGATGTCCCCAGTTGAGGTCATGTTCACTGTAGTTATGCACATAAAAAAATTAAATATTGGCTGCATTTGCATACATGTAGCAGGAACACAGCTGGATTGTTTAAAACAGAAACTTCTTTGGTCCTTCAGATGCACGGACAAGTGAGACAGGCAAGTAAGAATGCAGGACTTTCTTTTAAAACACTTTTAAGTTAAAATAAATTATGAGTAAACACATTTATATATGAGAAAAAATTGTACAAGATCACAGAACAAGTGTAAGTGAAGTGTCTTTAATTTAGCGTGCTTACTTAATTTTATGTATTACTATCCATACAAAGATACTGCATCAAAGCTGCTGGGAGAAACTGTATTCCAGCAGCCTTTACTACCTCAGTTCAACTAAGCAGTGAATGAGAAAACCAGGCTATGAGAGGAAAAAGAGCAGTGGTGGCCGAGCCGTGTCCCTCTCATCTTAGCCCAGCCCCACCACGCACCATGTCAGCCAAGAATGCTTCCAAAAGCTCACATTTACTCTCTGTGTTCAGCTATGTTAAACACCCAGTCACACTGAGCTCACCAAGCTTAAGAATAATTACTGAGGATATTCCACTGGTTGTTTACATTGGGCGAGAGGTGGGGTCCACCCTGGACAGGTCACCTGTCTGTCACAGGGCTGACATGTAAACAAACAACCACACACACTCACTCCTACAGGCAATTTAGAGTCGCCAGTCAATCTAAACTGAATGCCTTTGGGCTGTGGAAGGAAGCCGGAGTATTCGAAGAGAACCCATGCAGGCACAGGGAGGACATGCACACTCCGCACAGAAAGGCACCGGGTTGGCCGGGGGGACTCGAACCTGGAACATTCTTGCTGTGAGGAGACAGTGCTGTCCACTGCTCCACTGTGCTGCCGTATCTGAATTCTTAGGAGGATTTTCACTAAGGTTCTATGGGTCATGTTTTGGCTGCATGTGCGCAACAGCCTTGAGGCAGCAAATTTGAAACGGAGGTGTATTCAAATTAACACAGCTGTGGCTGTGCTCATTTACCTCATCAATGGTAAATATGCCTCTAAATACAAAAACTGCGGTGCCTGTCATGTTCCGCTCTGGCCTTCCTGTTAAGGACATTTATTCTGAAGGAGATTTCCTATTTAGCCTAGGATTGTTGCCTCCTTATTACTGCCAATCAGTGGTGAGTGGTTACACCTGTGCCTTGTTACTTGCCTATTTGTCTGTTTTCTCCTCAGTGCCAGATAATTACTTACAGTACTTTCCAGCCATTCTCATGTTTGCTGGTCTACCTGAAACCAGTTCATGGACCTGACACCTACTTGCTTCTGGTTCTGTGTCCTGGACTTGGCCCTGTCTGTAAGTCTGCTGCTTTGTTTGACTGCGACCTGTCTCTGAGGACTATGCCTGTCTGTCTATTGTCTGCTGGACTGCAGTAGAGGAGCCATTTCGTGTGGAGTTCTTTGGAGGAGTGTTCTTATTTTTTTTTGTTCTGAACTAGTCCTGCTGTTTGGAGCGCTCTGTACTGGACTTCCAGTCACTTTCAGTTGTTTGTCTTTTCGTGTATGCCCTCTGGGAGTATATTATCAGACAGCACTATTTTGTACAGTGTCTTTGCTCTCCTGTCTCTGCCCTATATTAATTTCAGTGTGCATTGCCATTCACAAGAAGAGCTGTTGGAGAGATGCTCCGTCACCGACCATCAGTCCTGGCTGTCCATCCTGGTCCTGGCTCTCCTCCATTGCCTGCTGTATGGTGTCCGCCAGACAAACCCAGCTACAAAGCAAGTCATCACAGCACCATTGTGCCCGAACGCACCACCACCGTTTGCTAAACCTGTTGCTACTGATCTCCCCTGGTGTAGGAACTGTACTAGGAGAATCACTGACTGCTCTCAGTCTCCAGGACTGCTTTGCCCTTTTCTTAACCCAATAAAGATAAAAAGTACTTTTGAGTCTGAGTTAGCATTGGAGTCTTCCTTGTCTTGGGTACCTGATGGTGCCAGATTATTTTCCACACCTGACGGTGATTTGCAAAAGGTTTAGTAAACATCCCCCTTAGTGTAAACCTATATACCGTAGTGCTCTCAAAGTCCACAACTGCCTATTTACAGAGCAAGCATACAATGAGCATCATTATGTGGGGCGGCTGTGGCTCAGGAGGTAGAGCAGGTTTGAAGGTTGGCAGTTCAATTCCTGGCTTCTCCAGTGATATCACTGGTGTGGGAGTGTGAATGGGCAAATAGTGTGAAAGTGCTTTGAGTGTGCTCTAATGCATAGGAAAGAGCTATACAATTAATGTACCATTTACCATTAGCAGCTGGTTTTCACTGGTTTCCAATGCATTTGTTGCGATAAAAGGTAAAATTGTTGCTGAGAGGGCTTTGCTGTCTGACTGTTTTGGGTAAAAGTCAGGATATTGTACCTCAACCTCTGCTGCTTCCATTTTGACAATTTTTTAATTATTTTTTTAAACCTACCTCTTGTGAGTTTCCCAGCTTCATAGAAGTGCAAAACTAAATTGCTGGCTTGACCCTTTAATTGCCTTGTTTTTCTAGGTATTTGTTACTGCGCTGCCATTTTAGCCAGGAATCTCTCCGAAAAGAGAAAAATGTATGGATTGGAATTTTCTTGGCAGATTCCAGTTTCTTTTAAATCTGACCTGCCAATTCTGATTTTGAATTGTCCTTCTAAGAACTCTAATCGACAGCATACACAGACATTTTTCTAACTTCTCTTTAATGAACAATTGTATTAGAGTTCTATATTTTCTGCCTTCAGGTTGACTGACCAGCAGCAGGATAAAAGAAGATTCTCACTCCCACAAACAAAACCATGATGTTCTACCAAGTACAGGGCACTGCAGGTTCAAATAAGGTTAAATAGGCTACAAATATTGTGACGGGGAGAGTGAAAAAACAGACATGAGCACCTCCTCACATGGGAGTCTATGCACACTTATAACAGTTGTGAGCACACTGACAGGAAGAGGAATGAATGGTATGTGGTGTGGAGTTCACAGAAGTGAAGAGAGAATTGTGCAGCTGAGATGAACAGCAGCTGAGAAGACATCGTGTGGCCTTGTAACTGAGAGAAAAGAGGATCATGTACAATCTTTTAGAGCCCGAGGTTATGAAATAATTTACAGTCAATCAGCAGACACCTTCAGTTCCTGTTTGTTGTGGGTTCTCCCTGGAATGTTTGCTCAGACTGAGATCAGGTGACTCACTCAGCCAGTCGAGCAGACTCCTCCTCTTCAGCCTAAAAACTCTTTGGTTGCTTTGGCTGGATGATTGTTGTCCTGGGGAATGATGAGACATTATCCAGTGACTTTTGATGCATTTCTCTAAATCTGAGAACTTAATGTTCCTGTATGAGTATAAAGGAACATTGTGTCCTCCTGTTGTGTCTGTCAGAAATCAGAACTGAAAATCATCAATAAATACCAATGTGCCAGTTCCAGTGGCAGCCTTACATGCCCAAGCCATAACAGAACCAGTATCATATTTGACAGATGAACATATTAACCTAATGATAGAGAAGGGGTTTGTCCCGTGGTCTCTCACCAATTTGAAGTACTACAATGCCTCCAGGAGGCATTCTGATCAGATGCCCAAAACACATCTTGTGTCTCCTTTCATCATGAAGCTCTGAGCTCCTTACCCTATCTCTAAGGGTCAAGTGAAGTGAATATTTTGTCATTCTATAAGTCACTATCCAAAGTTGATGACCATAGATGAGAGTTGGAGTATAGACCAAGTGGTAAATCCAAGGCCTACTTGCTCACTGTCCTTGATGGTCCAGTACAACACCAGCATTACTGCTGAAATGCCATATTTTTAAGTTTCTTTTTAATTGTTAAATGACTGTAAACCAGTGCTCACTTACACCCTAGCTTATTTGAGTTATGACAAGCCCAGTTTTTACTACAGTATCAGCTGTATACACTCACTGCAAATAAATCATGACCATGAGCTGATCTCGCTTGGAAAGCCTCAGTCTTAAAGTAATAAACCGTCCAAGTGAAATTCTTCTAAATAAACTTTAATGGCCAGTAAATGGAAACTGAAAATGTTTAGCATGCAGAATAAGAAGTCGTTTCCAACTGAAAAGGGAGTGTCCAGTGTGTGTGGAGGCCAGAGGAAGTGTGTATGCTGGTGATTGTTTCTGCTAACGTGGCAAAATTCATGAAGAGAAATGGAAGAGAGAGCAAGAGGAGAACATTTCAGGACGTAGCTCATGCTGTCTTCATACATAATACATCTCCAGTGTCACTATGGGGAGGAAGACAATCCAGATGAGGGGAGCATTCCATTAGACTGCCCCCTCACATTAAATAAAGTATCTGAAATTATAGCTGAAATGATTCCCCATAATACTATAATACACAAACACTAAAATAATACAGGGGTTGTACTATTAGAGATGTCTGAAAGGCAATGCTTCATTAAATGATAATAGATTTGATTTTATTTACCCAAGATAAAAGATTTCTCTGTCCTCAATACACTGAAGGTGAATGGAACTTAATTTGTGCTGCACAAAGTTAATAAATGGGACTGAAAAGGAGAAACATTTTTTTAATTTTACTGTCATTGTGACACATACAATGAAATTTCGCTTGGAGCAGGCACCGAGATTCGAACCTTCAACCTTCCGATTGGGAGATGACTGCTCTACCCACTGAACCACTGTCCCCCCCACTCACGACCTTCTTCTTTCTTTCCAGAAACTGATCAACAAAAAAAAAAAAAAAACCCAGAAGAAAGAAATTTACCACTAGATGTTAGGACCCCTGGCCATTTCCAGGTGCAAGGTTGCATTTTGAAGAGGCTCCCAGTGGTGAATCTATCTCACATGTCTACACTTCCTGCTGGCCTCTTGCAGCTGTTCTCTATCAACGCCTCATCAAAATTATTGTCTGTGTCCTGCCACCAGTTTTCGTTAGACCGTTGTCATTCATGTCTTCCCCAGCTCTGAACTCTCTGCCGCTGTGTGGGAATATCTCTCCAGGGCTATAATACCTTGGCTGAAGCTGATTCACGGAAGGACCACAGCCTACAGGTGTCTCTATGCCTGCTTTCGCTCCCTCCATTTAAGCTGCTGGGTGAGCTCCATTGGCATTAAATGTGCCCTGGTTCAGCCTTGAGCTAAGAGCTATTTGTATCTAAGAATTGTAAGTACCATGGTACCTGCTCTGTCAAGCCTAAATCCTCTGGTATATTTGCCTTGGGTTTTTCTGCTCCATTTTGAGAGCGTGATTTTCTGTCCTTACCTTCTGCGACTCTTTTAGTTGTGTATTCAACTTGTTAACTTCTATAAAACAGCTCTGGTGAAGTATTTAGAGTAGTACACTTGGAGAGCGGTGGCTTCCTCTGTGGTGTCCTGCCATGGATACCATGCCTGTCCAATATTGCGTGCATGGTTGACTCATGAACATAGATGTTTACCAGCTACAATGAATCCTTCAAGTCTGTAGTTGTTACTCTGGGGTTCTTTTTTTGACCTCACTGATCATTCTGCATTGCATTTTATGTGCAACTCGCATGCCCCTAACACCACACGACCCCGGGAATGCAGTTTTTATTATTAAACGAACCAACTATATCTGACAATAATGGCCAAAGCATATTAATCCCACCAGACCCCTCATTCATGGTGCTCTGGCCCAGCTAGCCTGTGCCAGCCCCCTAATGCCAACATTCTGGCACACACCAACAGAACATAACAGTAACTCTGAAACAACACACAGTCTCTTAGCTTTAGATGCTAACACATCCAGAAGGAAGAACACCACATCTGAACCAAATAACCCTCTCTATCTCACAAAGCCAAACTGATGTTAAGCCTGGTTTTTGATCTTTCTTTGTCCCACTTTGTGCACATGAACATGACCTCTTCAGTCTGGCATCCACTGTTTCAGACTTTCAGCTGACAAGAGGTCTTTCATGATTTGAAAGTACTACTCACAACACTTCTTATAACCTTCACTAGGTGACAGGCAGGGTTAATTTATGGACCGTACTCTGAAAACTCAGGCTAGAGAAGCTGGAATAACAACACAAGGGCTGTAACTAGCAGTGTGTTAAGGAGGGAGTTTCAGTCTTTGGGTTTTAGACAGTTTGTTGGACAAAAGAAGTGATCTGAAGACATCTAGTTGAGTACTGGGGAACCTCAGTTTAATTATTTGTTGACAAAGAGAGTGAGAGTGGTCATTAGGTACTCACCAAGGGTCCTGAAGGGCCTCTGGTGAGGTACCAAGGAGAAGAAACCAGGCTTCAAGGCATTAGTGATGATGACGTCAAATAGCTCCTCAAAATCCTTCCTGTAACAGCGAGAGAAACAACATTAACCTCTGTGATAGGCGCATGGCCACTGCGTGAAGGACAATGCTGGACAGCATCCAAATACAAGGAGTAACACAAACACAAATAGTTCAGTGAAACTAAACACTCTGGACAAACGATGGAAAACATTGAGCAATAAACAGTGTACACATGCAGCACTGTAGGAGGAATATTGGTAAACACTCCCACAGGGCTACAGATATGCAGCCAAATGAAAGTGAGCATGTTGAGAGCTGGACGGTGTGTCTAAGGAAACCTACAGTCCAGTGTATGTACAGTATATGTAGAGTAGGGCTGCCTTCAGCTGTGACACTGTGCAATGCATGGATGTATACACTTCGATGACACTATTTAGCAAACTACTGCCCAGAACAAGGAAAAAAAACAACAAAATCCACCAGGACAAGACACATTTAATTACCAGTGTTGGGCACAGATCTTAAGAGTGTTCAAGAGTGGAGCTACCATCAGGCACCTCCTCTACATGGATGACCTCAAGCTGTATGCCAAGAACAAATGAGACATTAACTCACCGATCCACCTGACACAGGTCTTCAGTGAGGACATTGGGATGTCATCCAGATAGTAAGAAGAGGGAAGGTGATAAAGGCTGATGGGTTCAAACTATCAGGGGGCCACATAGCAGACATACAGACCACCTACAGGTACCTTGGTATCCCACAGTCACATGGGAATCATGATGAGGAGGCAAGAAAGAGAGCAATGTTTAAGTACCATCAAAGGATAAGACAGGTCCTGAAAAGGGAGCTCAATGGGAGGAACAAGATCCAGGCCATCAACACAAATGCCCTGCCAGTCATCAGATAGCCTGCTGGCATAGTGAGGTGGCCAAAGGATATGGAGACTGCTGATGTGAAGACCTGGAAACTCCTCACAATGCTCAGAGGATTCCACCTAAAGTCCACATCCCAGAGACTGTACATCAAAGAGGGTGAGGAAAGAGGGTGAGCGGGGCCTGGTGAGTGTGAAGGCCACTGTCCTGGATGAAACCCAGAGCATCCAGGAGTATATAAAGAAGAAGAATAAAGTCACACTAAACAGCCAACTGACAGTTGACTGACAAAACCTTTAGTCGGGTACAGCCATGATGCCTAATGTAGCATTTCTAAACAATCTTCCATATAAGATAAGAAGCAAACGACAGCCTTATAAAAGTTCTAGAAACGTATAAAAGGACTTCTATCACCTCGTATGTACAAAGGTTTTCAGTCCTGTTAACACAGTGATACTTCTCAATTTTTCCAGGACTAGTTCATTTAAAATCTCTATAATGATATTATGACTTTAATGACTGAAGTTAAAGTATCTATTACATTATGTGTATCACATTGTGTTTAGCCTTAACTTGTATATGAACAAAGGAAAATAACAGTAAAACATATCAAATTATTAAAACTATTACTAGTCACTTTCGGCTTTTCCCGTTTAGGGGTCACCACAGTGAATCGTCACACTGATGACTCGCATGTTGACATTTGGCACGTGTTTTACGCCGGATGCCCTTCCTGACGCAACCCTGATTCGAACCCGGGCCGCAGCGGCGAGAGCGCTGCGCCTTAACCACTAGCCTACCAGGGACGGCTAAATTATTAAAACTATTACATGGTGCTAAGAGGGTTATACACTATCTACTGATGTCAAGATTGTTAAATAGCCCCTGCATAATTCTCTCTATTCATGGCTAAATTATCAAAAAATCAAAGTTATAGTTCAGAAAAGCAAATCCTACATATTATTTGTTAATAGTTTCATCTGCTTTTCTCCTGGTCTTCTGTTAACATTAAGATATACTGACATGCTGTCAAATGTTATGAATAGGTATGAGATGTGCAACTAGTTCCCAGTGTTTAACAACCAGCGCTAACTTTAGCAACATTTGGCTAACTGCTTAAGCTAACAGTTTACCACGTGCTAATGGTTAACTTAGCCACAAGCAAAAATATATTGATACTGATACACTATCAAATATTACGAGACGCTATGTGACACTGCAGCAAAGCACAGATACATGCCAGGGAAGGCTAGGCTTGGCTCACTGTTGAACCGAGTGCTGACATTCTGGTCCTGTGGTAACTACCAACATTAGATTAATGCTCCATTTTGGATCAGCTGAGATCATAAAGAGATACTGACAGTTTAACATTATTAGATGGTTTTTTTGAGGAATACCTGTTACACTATATAGTGTTTATAGTAGAGTATTTTTATATGCAAATATAAATATTAAAATGTGTATGGAGTGGAACTTTATAATCTGCAAGCTCATAGATGATAAATATGGAAATCTTTGTTCTGAAATAACCAAAGCCGGTCAGAAGCTGACTCAGAGCATGAGTTTTTATGGCCTAATAAAACACACGGACCACAGTTGTTTCAGTTCGGAACATTATTGCTATCAGTTCAAGAATGCACGCAGTGTGTTCTTTACTGTGTGATCTGATCTGACACACTTCACCGTATGTTCTCCTACACTTTACCGAAACCTGATCACGTTCATCACTTGTACTTCTCACATTGTATCCACGGTCAAGCAGTGAAACTAATTTCACACAGCTGGAGAAGCTCCTTTGGCTCTGTCTGAATAGTTACAGATCACTTCATTTAAGGCAGAAAAAAAGCTCAACCCATCCTGCAGCACTCCAGCAGTAAATGCTCTAATCTGGTCATGCCACATAGTAACAGCGGTTTGTCTGGACACACTGTTGGGTGTTGGCTGGTAGTCCAAAAAACCCAAGGTGGTGTCAGACAGCTCTCGCCTTGTTGTACAGCTTCTGACAGCCAACTGTGACTGGCCTGCAGCCGGCTCACCACTGGTGGCTGTGGGCCAGTCGGGGTTTTCTCTGAAACAAGAAGTAGAAGCTGTCATTCACAAAAAAGTGCTTTCTGTACAGCGAAATGCTGACATGACACATGACACACTAAAAGAGAGAGAGAGAGAGAGAGAGAATTTTTTGCTACCATGTTGCCTGATTTTAATATTAAGTGCTTCCCTGTACATACACAAGCATTGGGTGTAGTTAAAACAGGAATAATCTTTAGGCAGGCCAACTTAATCTGAGACCAATATGCATGTTCACATACAACCTCTGACAAGATGAAGCCAGCTTACTGCAATTTCCTCTTGTGGATAACACGTTATAATTCTGTATTGCCTGACCTTGTAAAGCAGTGGTTTGAACATGATTCTGAGCACACAGACACTTATACACAACAGGGCTCAGACTGCTATCCCTGGGGGGTGACAGGATTGAAGGGGAGGGGGCAGCCAGTGAAACATGATGGGCGCAAGGGAAAGGGGTGAGGAACAATGAGAATGAACAGGCTGCTCACATCTTAACAGGAAGCTCCTGGGCTGTAGAGGCCCCGTAAGAGAACCTGGCATCCAGAGCAAAACGGCTTTACCACAACCTGCTGTTGCTGGAGTGCAGAGAACAATCAGTTCAGAGCATGCAAAGTGAAAAAGCAGACCACCTCACCAAACAAGTGCAGTGGAAGGTAACAACACCACAAAGAACAAGAGAGGCTTATGTTGGTTCAGTCACAGCAACAATATGTACTCAGTGTTTCTTCCAAGGCTTGACCGAGTGTATAACAGAGCTTAGGCTGCAAAAACAAACCTAAACCACACAGTGTGTGCAGCAAACCAAGGGAAGTCAGTAATGCACAAAGCCTACCAAGACAAGAGTCCTTTTTGCTGCACACCTACAGTTATAAATGAAGTGCTGCAGACCCCTCACATCCTGGACACAAACTGTTTGAATTCCTCCCCTGTGGATGGTGTTACAGGTCACTGTACACCAAAACAACCAGACACAAGGACAGTTTCTTCCCCCGGGCCATCACACTGGTGAACAGTTAACCATGACTGTACAACAACCCTGATAAATTCAAGGTAAAATGTGTGTATACACATATACTGTATATTTTATAAGTACTTTTTTCTTTTTTCATTTTCTTTAGTGCACATTCCTTCTTCTTGTTTCCTCATTGCCTTATGAAGAACACTGTGCACATTGAGAGCCAGTGTACCAGAGTCAAATTCCTTGTGTCCAATATACCTGGACAGTAAAGCTGATTCTGAGTGTTGCTCTAGTTCTTTTGTTGTGTTCCGGTCAAATTTGACGGAAAATATAGTTATAGTTATTTGATCAGACTGACCTAAGATTCTATGTCTTTGTCCACAAAGAGGATTTCAACACACAAAATAAATTGTATTAATTTGCACACAATTTAGTGTGTTTTATTCAACACTCTTGGTGTTCCTTGTTAAAAATGACCAGTCATTAGAAATGAATGGGGGAGACAACAATTAGTGTAAAAAACTGAGCATCCTCATTTGTCAGATGGACACACGCACGCACACACCTTGGGTTCCCTGGCAACCACTACAGGACCCTTTGCCCAGTAGAGTCTCTCTCCCATGTGAACAACACCTGTGTTGGCAGTTCTCACAGACAGTTGCAACACTGTTTCAATAACATTGAACTTTTCTCATAACTTTAGTATACAAGGCTTTTTGAGGCCTTGCTAACAGTTCATTGTGTGGCAGCACCATGGCAGGTCGATATACTGTAAGTGAGGCTCTTGATTGCATATTTGATCACCACACTGGTGACCAGGAGAGAGGCCAGGAAACTGACAGTGAGGATGGATTAGAGGAGGAAGTGTCAGAAGATGAAGACGACATGGAATATAATCCAGACCAAGAAATAACTGATGAGAAAAAATTCAGTGATGAAGAGGATGGCCGTGCTGAGGCTGCTGTCGCATTCAAGTCAAAAAATGGGAACTTATCCTGATCTTCATCCCCACCTGAGAATCCAGGTAGGCTTTCAGCTGAAAATGTCATCAGGATGACCCCAGGACCTACAAAATATGCCATATCCTGAATTGATGACATCAAATCCTGCTTTGAACTGTTCCTGACTGAGTCCATCAAAACCATAGTGGTAAACATGACCAACTTGGAGGGGAAACAGATTTACAAAGACAATTGGAAGAGGTAAGCCAGACAGACAGACATCGAAGCATACATGGGTCTTTTGATTTTGAGTGGTGTGCACAGATCCAGACACGAATCTTCCAGCAGTTTATGGGATGCAGAGTCTGGTCAGACAATGTTTCGGGCAACCATGTCACTCTTACTGTATTCTATTACATATTAACTGTAGTTTGTTTGTTTCAACCACTACACATCCAGCATACATGTAGCAACATTAGCATTCACTTGGAGTCCAATATTCATTCTGAAGAGAAATATCTGACTCTTTGACTTCTAAATGCTCCACTATGTTTGCCATCTAGTTACTAACTTTTAGTTTTAGTTATTTGGTTCTGGATAGCTAGATGCTGACAAAATAATGTTAGCTCAAGGTACATTAACTTTTTTCTGGAACTTTAAAAATTTAAAACTTAAAACTTAAAGCTTATAAGATCAAAAGTGGTAAAGCAAATTTTGTCAAACTACTATTTCCAAAGTTAAGAATGAATTTTCAGTGCAGTGTTATTAATATACCCATACTGTATGATCAAACAGTAGAACCGGTGCTAATGCACTAGGGCTCTACAGGAGCATTTTATCAAAGACCACTGAGTGAGAGTAGAAATGTGATTTTGGTGTTTGAATGAAAGCAAGCAGTGCTCAGCTCCTACACACACACACACACACACACACACAAAGCATACAGCTGCTGTCACAGCAGCAGAGACAGGCCCAGGAGAAGTGAAAGTGAAACTAAAGTTTACAGCACCTATGCTCATTACTGTATGTACAATAAAGCCACTGCAAGTAAAAAGCTAGTGGGAGTAATTACCCAAACACTGGCTAAACAAGCATAAACATGCAGAGAAGCAGAAATTTCAGCTTTGCCCACAGACTGCAAGATTGTTAGGCTAACAGCTAAGAGCTAACAGTGGTGACCTGTCCAGTGCAGGAGCTGCATAGCCCACTGTGTAGCCATCATGTCTCTAGTGTCTCCTCCCTCCACCAACTACAAACATGCTCCAACACATTCACTGTTCATGTGTTCCTACTTTTGTCATTGTTTAATACTGAGGCAGCAGCATTAATGCTCTTTCTATTAAAAACATAACTGTGTAAGTTTTGTCTGTCCCCAGTCTCATGAGTGCCAATAAAAACAAACGTGAGCATAGAGCTCTATATGTTGGGGGGTAGCATTATGTTAAGGATGGCTCCATTGCGTCATCAAGCCATGCTTTCTGCCCTGCCCAAACAATCCTGAACCTAAAAATGATGAATAACTGTTTAACAGTCCAAGTCCACAATTCAGCACCACATAGTCCTCAGTCTTTTTACATGTTTTCAGGAACGTTTTTTTTTTAAACATGTACAGAGGCAGCCAACTAGAAGTGCACATCGCAGATGAATGGAGTGCAACTGGCATGCAGTTCCCATGAGCCTTACAGGAGCCCCCCTTCTCCGGTTGCCTGATAAGGCATATCTAGATTCCCCAGTAAACATGCCATTCCTTGATTTGCACTGTGTCACCATTAGATGGCGCTTGGTTCTCAAAAAACACATTAGCCAGAGTGTGACTGCCTGAAATACTGTATTCACACTGCAGAGTCGTGTTTTTGTTTAGACCACAGTTAATACATTAGAATTGTCTGACCATAATCCTTATCATACAGGTACTGCACCAGATAAATAATTATTATCTGTTAACTGGGTTTCACATTTCTAGTCAAAGGTCTATTAATCATGGTTAACATGCTTAAAGAACCCATGGCATACTTTTTCTCATTTTCTGACTTATCTACAATGTTACAATAGTGAATTATCATCTTAAACATGACCTAAAGCTCAAAAAATGAGCTGTACGTATTTTCTAGTATGTCTATGCAGAAGCAACTTGGTTTATACACCTCCCGCAAACTCTCGCTTGCAAGACTTTTTCGCTAACAAAATCAAGTCTTACGTAATAGTTTAAGGATCTCCTTGAATGGGCATAATCTCCAGGCAGTTGCTCATTCATGTGAGCTTGCCTGACATCCACTGGTGCCCCCACCATATTGGCAAAATGTTATATTGTTTTGTTTGTTATGTATATTTTCAATACAAATTGTTAAAAAAAAAAAGACATCTACCGATGCCATTGTAAAAGCAGAATGGATATATTTTACCTCCTGCTGCCTGCACTGTCACCAGAGGATATGGAGAACAATACAGGGCCTGAGGTTACTGCATGCCAGGAATGTTCATGTATGGGGGACTCGCTGTTTTACCTGACCGGGTCTAACCTACAAGCAGCCAGCCAGTGAATCCCCTGCTGCAGAGAACGATCAGCTCATCAACTCTGGATTCCCCCAGAGCAAAGTAACTGTTTCTTTTGACTGCTTGAGGCCAGTGAAGCCCCCCGCAGCAGTGAATGATCAGCTCATCAACAATATACAGATATTATACAGATGGCTGCATCTGTATAGTGTGCTTTACCCTGACTTTAAGGAGGCAGTCAACCTGTGGTCCCAGTGTGGAGAGCCTTACCCCAGAATGTGTTCACAGATGAGCCTGCAGTAGTCGCTGTGTGAGCTGGTGATAAGGAGAAGGACCTTCCCAGCATTCTTCATGCTGTGCAGCCAGGTCTTGACAGAGTCTGAGCAGGGCTGCAGGTACTGGCCTGGGTTCCTCTTCACACTGGGGAAGTAGGTCCCCGCGTCCTCTGTACAGAGACACAAGCACAGTTAAGACAACTGGATTTGATCTTAAAGACATAAAAATAAAAAGACTGGCACATGGCTGAAAATAAACCCAGTGAAAATCCTGAAATTACTGAAGTTAAATATCAGCTTTGGAGTTTAGGACGAGTCTTTAGATGAAATAAACCAGTACAGTGGATTAGTTTTTTCAGAGAATCCCATAAAACCACTCACAGTATATATTAAAATTAAAGGGAACATGCTTCCATTTATTTCTGTTGCAAACTAACTGTTTATAGGTTGAGTGAAAGGGAGAACAGATGCTACAGCTTAAGACTTTCACCTAAGCTACTAGGTTATGCCAAACAGGCCTGAGAGGATATTCACAGAGGGGACCGCCAGGTCATGTTCCCCACTTCTGAGACACCATCAGTGGGCTTTCTCTTTGAAGCTCCTAGCTGCCCTTCATCCTGCCAGTATACTGTACAGAGCTAAATATGGCAGCAGTCTGATCTCTGTTACACAATCCCAGTCTGGCACAGAATATAATTCTTGACCTTATGCTCTGAGCTGAATGTAAAAACCCATGAATAAAACATAACCAATAAGAACAATAGCCCCTTTTCTACTGCCTGGTACCAGCTCAACCTGACTCGACTTGTTTTTCCATCAGTCAAATATTGGGGATGGTACCTGGTACCTGGTACTATTTTTTGTATCACCTCTGTCGAGGTTCCAAGTGAGCAGAGGCGATACCAAATGATGACGTGTAAACACTGCAGTCTAGTAATTGGTCAAAGAAATCAAGTCATCAATGTGCGAGATGTCCTGGAACAAAGAAAGTGCCATTTTTAAAAGAAACATTATTTAACACCAACCGCTACTCTACTGTAGTTACTGGACTAACTAATACCAAGAATCAAGTGCAGCTTCAATGTCCCCCCAATGTTACTGTATGGGTTGCAGTGTAATGCAGTGTCGCTATGACAAACAGCTACAATGAGAGAAGACCATCTGCAGTGGAAAACCAAGCAACCGGTACCAAAAGTGAGTAGAGCTGAGTCGAGTTGAGCTGGTACAAGACAACGGAAAAGGGGCTTAAATTTCCTTGGTAATGAAAGGAAATGTAATAAATTAGTATCTTGAGGGTTTGTACTAAGTTTGTAATAAGTCAGTTTTGTACACCTGATGAGTACAACCCCCTCCTCTGCTGCTGTATGTGATTACATTAAAATGGCATGAGCGGATGATGTGAATCATGGAACAAAATTTGAGTTAAACTCTGAGAAGTGCTACCTTGTCCAAACAGAAAAATATGTGACCTACATGTCACTGTTGCGTTTGAGCTGAATAAGGTAGCGAATATGCAAGAAATAAGAGAAAACAGGGCTTAGAAAAACAGGGCAGGGTGTGGGTGAGTGGCAAGTATTCATGGGCTGAGGTGTTTATCCTGGCAGAAAGCTCCGGTTTCTTAGGGGCATCACTGATCAACAAGATACAGTCTCAGACTTTGTTTACACCATGGCCCAAACTGTCCTAATTCTGTTTTTTTTTTTCTTTGCTGAATATATTATGCAGTTCTGATATTTCTTATATGTGTGAATAGCAAAACAGTTTCATTTTTAAAATTCCAATCTAGGCCACATGGATATACAGCAAACATATAATATAGATTTGAAGTTCTAGAAAGAGCCCATTAAAATGATCCCATTTTAACTCACACAACACACTGGTACTGCTGCTACTGTATTCTTAGACAATTTCTATTGTAGTATTTGTATAATAATAATAATAATAATAATAATGAATGCTTCCTGAAGGTTTGTCATGAGTAAAGGTTACTAGGTCACTAAAATCAAATGAGTTTATCCTCTTGGGAACCAAACAACGATCTATTCCATTACAGAATGGAGTCCTCTGTTTACTGTTGACATATACCCTAAGAGTGGTGCTAGAGCAAAGCTTATGGTGTGTCCAAAATGGTATGGGTTCATCCTTTTGGGAACATGAATGTGCTCAGTAAATGTCATGGTAATCTGACCATGGTGATCTCTTGCTGAACAAACAGGCTTGAAGTGTTAACACAGCCAGACAAAACATCATCAGAGAAAATGTTTAGAGGCTGACTGTGTCTTTTTCCAGTTTGTGAAGCTGAACACGATGCCCTCACTTTCTTTGACGTCAGAAACTACAGGCACAGACACTTGGCTTCTGTGAAAAAGCTAAATAACAACTACTCAGATCTTGTGCACAATTCAAAATTCAAGCAGCTCATGAAAATCTTGCATTGAGACTTTGAAAAGTTTGGACATGCTGCCCTCCTGTGGTGTAACACGTGCCTGAAGTGACAATGGAAAAAGCTCCTGTGTGTCCTCAGAAGGTAATAGAGCATTCTAACCAGAAGGTGGCGACAAGGACAAAACAACAAAAGATTGAGATACCAATCAGGAGCCTGAAATGCACACCTTTGAAAACATCCCAGATGTGAACATCTGGGTTTGATTTTAGACAAATTTCTTCAGAAGTTTTGATCATGTCCCCAGGCCATTTCACCTTCAGTTAATGGAAAAAGCAGGTCACGCTGACTAGCGTTTGGCCTTCAGTGGTTCCTTCTCTGGGACCCTGCAGTAGAAAGCTCATCTTGCCTCATTACCCACAGTCAGGGAGGTCAGCTGAGGGAGGCTCAAAGAGCTCCCCTGCCAGCAAAATCCCATATCATAGTTGTGTGTATGAGAGAATAAACAATAACTGACACCACCACCATAATTTGTATTACATTTGATTACACAACATCCTGCAGAAACCGTTTTATTCCAATAGGAAGTTTACCACTCAAGTATACAGCTGAAACATAGGCCAGGTCATAGAGCATCAAAATACGCTATCAAGGAACACAAATGATAAAGGAATGAATGGACCCACCAAACTGCAAGGCTGTGATGTTCAGTGGAAGTGTTGTGTATCCATTCATTCTGACATGATTTCATCAGGTCTGCCTCTTGGATAAGTGATGAAATACATATGTTCAGAAAGCAGTCCCCTTAACCTAGATTTCTAATTTGTGTCTTAGTGGTAATTAAATTGTACTTTTGTTTATTATTATTTTGGGGAGCGTTTGCTTCTCTGACGCAGGTCGAAATAAAGATTGCATGAGACATAGGGGAAATGTACTCCTGGCTTAGCAGTCTAAAATGTTTGTGTATGCCTGATGGACAGATCTCTCAGCCTATCACAGTCAGCCATATTGACTGCCCCTTGGTTGATAAGTTTTATCCAGGTGCTCCACAGAGTGGGGAAATTAAATTAGATATTTATGGTGCTGATGAAAGATGGGAAAGAAAGACAATGCAAGAATATCCAGACATAATGCATGGGCACTTGACTCATGCTTATTTCAGATGCTGTAAAAAGTTATGGCCGTTCAGAGATGTTTGGACAACATCTTTTTTTAAAATATCGAACTGACGATTCCTTCTGCGGCAGCAGGTGATAAATCCTGATCACTTATTGCTAGAGAGTGGCACCTTTGCTTCTTCTATCATTCATTCACTCTGTCTGCAAAATGGTCCAGCCTCTCTCTCTCTCATATATATGTGTGTGTGTTTTTTGTAAACAGCTTCCGTGTGTTTAGTTTGGTGTCTCCAGCCATGATGATGCCTCAGGATAACCTCCTGGAGAAAACGTCTTGTTTGCCTTAATGTTGTCCTATCATTTATTGCCCTTTAGGCTGAGAGCAGAACAAGGCAGGCTAATACAGTGGTGCACTGTGGGACAGAAACGTGATCAATCCACATATACCAAAGAAGAGCATATAATGCTGCTCAGTCCATCACCAGTGCCAGCTCACTACACCACGTGTGTGGTGGAGTAAAATGCAGGCTCTGGCTGCAAAACTAAGACTGAAGTGTCCCCAGGGCTCGCATGTCTGTGGCCTGGACGGCTGGAGAACTGCCCAGTGTCAGAGAGAGAGCTGCGTCCGGCAGCAGCTCAATCTCTCTCACACATCAAAGCAGCCTTGCAGGATACATATGTAAATAAACAGTCGCAATGCAAATTAGGGCAAAGTACGGAAGTATTTCACAAACAGCCACACCAAAAGTGATGAGAGCGCAGAATCTAGCAGCACTTTCTTTTTTATCTTTTTTTAAATTAACTTAGTTTTTTGCAGACCAAAAATTGCTACATCATGTCCCTCACGGTGCACACAGCATTTTTATTTCAGTGACAAAACTATAATGTTCTATACATATCATATGTATGATATTTTCATATGCAGTTATATATAATATGTAGTATTAAGATTTGCTGCATTTTTGATAGTATATACTGTAGGTCGATGTCAGTGGGAAAGAAAATGCCAGTTTGGAAAGGCATGGAATATAGCAAGCCTGTTTTAAATCCCACCTAAAGAACTCTAATTGGCTTGGCTGTCTCTTCAACTGTGTGAAACAGCAATGAATGAGCCCAAGCCCAGGCCCATTTAAATCTATAAAAATGAAAATAGCCTGGTCTGAAACCAGGCAAACATAGAATATACCTGGACCAGCGCACCAAAATGTTCCATGTGGTCTCTCTTTGAGCTGCTGTACTGCACTGGGTGTGTCATTTTGATAAAGGTGATAGTATGAGACGGAGTAGAAGTGGCAGGAGGAACTTTCATGAGTTCACCAGCAGGCAGATTTTGTCTAAAGGATTTCTATCTTAAAGAAATGCTACAGAAGAAGAGAGAAAAGACCAATGAAGCAGAGAAAAAATGGGTTGGTGGCTTTTGGACACGCATATGCAGATCACTGAGGGGGACAGTGACGCCAGTAGTAGTCTCTCCCCTCTAGGCAAATGTGAAGGACACTGAAATCTATCATTATACCAAACCAAAGCTATATTTATTCAGAGCTATCTTAGGAAAACTGTGAGGATTCATACTTCAAGGTCTGATCTCAGGAGGATCATGCAGGGTTAAAAAACCCAAATCACATTCTATATCCATTTCTGTACCTTAATAGGCACACAAGTATCTAAAATACACTGAAAAATGCTGATTCAAAATTATCCTTGTATATAAAACAAAACAAGTTCAAAAGCCCTTCCACTTAAACATATTAAGTATATCCATGATGGCTGAATCCTGCTGACTCACAAAAACATAATAAAAAAAGCACAGAAAGCAAAATGTGTAAAACCCTGAGCTGGTCTAGCCAGTTCTGTTGTAATCACATGGATTTTATGGCGCTTGCAGTGATGATCCTCCCATCTAAAGGTGTAATCTTTATAAACAAAAGCTTACCATTAGAATGTCAGGGGTATGCTGGGAGTCATCAGAAACTCTGGAAAGCTTTACTTACGTTACTGCATTTATTTGCAAAGAGCATTTTCACACAAGAATCTTGTGACATTTTAGCTGTCTCACAACTGATCCTCCGTGGGGCAGTTCTATGGCAAAGCATGGATATATCAAGTTGGATAGTAAGAGACAGCTTCCTCTGTTTTGGATTCTAGATGTCCATTGCCTCAATGGTCAAGGCAAATTACAGCTGGTCAGTGACACAACTTAGCATGTCAAAGGTGAATTTCACAGCTTAATCTATGTGCATCCTTACAGTTCAGTTACATTTTGCCATGCTGTAGCTCACCATGGCAACCACCTCACACATTCATTGCACTGTTCACAACCATGGTAACATTGAGCCTGGTATTACTGCCAAGGCATATTTAGCTGACTGCACCTATTGTCTTCTCAGAGAAGAAGAAGCACATTAAAAGGGGTCTTTGGTATCGCTAGCTTTCCTTAGACTCTGTTACTGCAGAGTTCCTGATCTAAACCCATCTACCAGTTCATCAGTTTTTTGATACTGTACAAAAAGTGCCTCAACTGTTAATGTTAAACGCAAAACACAAATTTAGCTTATCTAGGAGCAAACAGGCCAGATCAAAGCACAGGCATCCCTATGACAAGTCAGACATAACAGTGTACATCCCCACCCTGAGTTGAGACGTTTTACCATGGGACATACTTATGCACACATTTATCAGATACAAGAAAATGACAAAGGGACTCGAATACCAAACAGGTCATTTTATACATGAAACTGGCATTTAAACCTCACTTGTGGATTTGTGGTGTTTATATATAGCTATGTCCTCAGAGACAGAGACAGGAGGGGTGAAGGTAAATGTTGCCTTTTCTGAATACACATATTGAGTATTGGGAGCAGCAAAATGCAAACAGAAAAACATCTAACAGCATTCATCAAATGATGGATGGTGTGTAAAGCCAGCCTGACACTGAGCTGCACTACTTTTGTTTTATACTTCTCTCTTGTCTAAGCACTTAAAGGACATTGAACTTGAAGATGGCTCAACTTCTGCTGGACTGCAATGTGATGTCATGCAGCATGGCACTATGTAGCTAATCACATGTGTGCATGCTGCTTGAGAAATCTGACGCTAAACTATGAATAAAATAATTTGCCACAGGTATCTACAGTGGTACTATTAACCCTAACTGTCACAATAAAACCATCTTAACATTGTTTCTAGAAAGCGATATTGATGTTGAATCTTTAAAATGCCATTGTTCAGTAATCATTTTTCAGTTCAAAATTATCTAACCTTATTGCTAGATTATTCTGTCTTCTGTTTTCAAGGATAAGAATTAACTTTCAATCTCAATTTAAAAGCCAACCAGGGCTGAAGAAATAGCTGATTAATCAATTAGTTTATCAAAAGATTAAATGACTGGCAACTATTTTGATGAATAAGTAATTGCTAGTCAAATTCAAAATTACCAATTCTTTTTTCAGAAGAATTAGAATCAGTTTTATTGGCCAGGTGTGTCGGACACGAGGAATTTGACTCTGGTTCATCGGCTCTCAATGTGTATGTACATATCCCTATGCAAGGGGCAAGTAAACAGTAAACCAGCATAAGGCTGTGTAAGATAACAAAATAAGCAGTATTAACAAGCAGTGCAAACAATGCAAAATAAGCAGGAAGTAAACAATGGAGACAGACAAAGGAATGCTCATTGAAATGAGATAAGTAGGAATAAAAACAGAGTACTTAAAACTAGAGACTTGTATGGATCTGTATAATCTGTACAATGTATATTTACAGGTATTGCACCAAGGGTTACTGTTCATCAGAGCCACAGCCTGGGGGAAGAAGCTGTCCCTGTGCCTGGTTGTCTTGGTGCACAATGACCTGTAACGCCGTCCAGAGGGGAGGAGTTCAAACAGATTGTGTCCCGGGTATGAGGGGTCAGCAGTGATCCTCTCCACCCTCCTTTTGACTCATGTACAGGTCCTCCATGGAGGGCAGGCTCACACCAATGACCTTTTCTGCAGTCCTGATTGTCCGCTGAAGTCTCTACTTGTCCTGTTTGGTTGCTGAGCCAAACCAGACAGTGATGGAGGTGCAGAGAACAGACTCGAAGATTCCTCTGTAGAACTGTATGAGCAGCTCCTGGGGCAGGTTGAACTTCCTGAGCTGGTGCAGGAAGTACATCCTCTGCTGTGCCTTCTACGGTAGCTATTGGATGTTGGACGTCCACTTCAGGTCCTGGGAGATAGTGGAGCTCAGGAACTTGTAGGACTTTACTGCTGATACAGTACTGCCAAGTATTTAGAGATGCAGTCGTTGGTGTAGAGTGAAAACAGCAGAGGGGAGCACACATCCCTGGGGGGCACCTGTGCTTATTGTCCCGGTGCTGGATTTGGTTTTCCCCAGCCTCACCTGCTGCTTCCTGTCTTTCCAGCAAAAAAGCTTATTATTTGTGAGGATTTCATGCCTTGCATAAGTGTAGTGCTGCTTTAATTCACCAGAACCATGCTCCGCTAAATTATGCATAATCTGGCTGAAAATCATAAGGCTACATTATTGTGAGCACATGAAAATCCAGTCATCAATAAAGTGTATGCCCTGCAAAATGGAATGCTTTAAGTTGTGATAATAAAATTTAAGGTGTGGTGATTGATTCGCAATGTCAATTTAAACAACACACGCTCTGATGTGCAACTGGAACCCGGAAGTGTTTGTGTGTTTTGTTCAACCACATATATGAAGACATGGATGGCTCACAGCAACACAGTTTAGTATCGACTACAGCCTCAGCTTACAAAAGACAATTGACAGAACAAAACTCAGATTATCCACTCTGATAAACTAGGAGGGGCCGTGGAGACGAACATCAGATGTGACGATCAGCAGCAGAAACAGACTTTACCTTTAACTTAAGTGATGCTGAGATTTAACCAGACTGTTTTACCTGTGTACCTGTGAGTGATCAGCTGTAGGTTTGTATAACACAAGCAGGTCACAGGATGGCCAAAGTTTGGCACATGCTGACCCGTGCACCGCTGATGTGTTCACTGTAGCTGGCTGACATGTAAACCAACATGAAGCAGGAGGAGCTCAGTGAACAATCAGAATGTTTTGGAGTCAGTTTAACACTGGAGCAAAAGTCCAAAAGATTTAGGAGGCATTTGATGACTGGTCATGACAAATATGTTATTCTGCCACACCAGAGAATAAATTCATTTACCACCATTGGAAAAGTGTTTACAACGCCCTTGAATCAAGCCACAACTTAACCATGCACGTGCACACATACATCATAGATGCGGTCTAGTGCTTCATCAAATAGCACTATAACTCTGGAATGACACACAGAGCAAGTGGAACATGCCCAAAGTATGATTTTAGATACTACTCATCCCTTTATATACCTGTACCTCATCTATTTCAAAGCTAGCAGGCCTGTTTCAAAAGCAAACAAGGGCACCAAAAAAACTTTAATTGCCACTTTCCAGACTAATTTAGGTCAGAGGTTTGTGGCATGGATTATTTCATCTAAATTAAAACTTTATGAAGCTGTAAAAACATGGATACAGTTGCTATGTCGACATATGAGCAGCACATATACAGTATATGCTCACTTTTAGCAAGATGACTTAACCCAGCATTGTGTGTTTGTGATGTATAGAAAAACATCTACTGTGACACATACTAGTGACAATCACCGTAGAGATGCAAGTTTTAAACCAAAAATACGGCAACTGCTTATGATAACAGACTAAGGCCAGGCCTATAAAACAGAGCAAACTGCTGATTGTAAGTTGTTTCTAGAAAAGGTACAACCTCTAAGATTGGAATTTGTGGAAAATGTAGCAAAATAGCAAATGTATTTTACTGTGCAGGGGGAGAATCAAACAACAGACCACAGCTTTATGATTAAAGTAACCTCTACTGCATCCAGAAAGCAGCTGGGCTAACAGGCACTGGATGCTCAGAACATTTACTCTGAGTGGAGCCAAACAAATTCAGCAGTCAATTTAACAGTGGATGTTGAGGTGAATGAGTGGTTGGAGACGTGGTCGATCTGATGAGAGCAATCTGGTATTTTTGCAGCTTAATGCCATGTTTGAAATGAAACTGCTGATTTTAAAGTTGTCTTATTTTGGATTTGCTGGATTACCATAAAATCTGTGCACATGTCCCTTCACCAAGGTTGTCCCCCCATTTTAATGAGAAAATTAGGCCTAACCTTTGTTCAGTTGCCTGAGATATTTAAACTGTGACAGCTAAGTTACACATGTGCATGTTGCTCTTAAGATGGTCTTAAACAATTTGGAAACAAAAGCAAATGTAGTGGGTTTTAAAATACGTTACATATAAAATCAGTTCCTTGTACTACTTCCTGTCACTCTCAGCAGCAGCTACTTAGTCTTTTCCTTCAAGCATGCATCATATGTGTGTTGACTACATATATAAAGTCAATGGCCCATTATTGATTTTGATTTTCCCTCTCAAAAGTCTCAATGAATGTGGTTTTAATATCCTCACAGTAATTACAGTGTAGAAAAGGGGTGACCAAGGTCACCTAACCAGTGGTTACTGCAGTTGTGCAGAAAGCCCCCAGTATGATCCTCCATGGGATTGTTTAGCTGCTTTGCCAAATGATGCAGGACTTAATTTAAGTGGAGGTGAGGGACCTTCACACCAACTGAAAAAAGTCTGAAATATTCAACTTACAGCCTTTTTGCAAATGCAAATTTTACAAGATAGGTGGTGCTGAAAGCTTGGTGACATACATGTATTGACTACTTCTAAAGCTGTTATTATTAGTGATGCTGCATGGACAACATCCAGATCTACCGATCAACAGAATGACTTGCAGAATTTTAGGCACAAGCAGAAGCGCTGCATCAGTCTTATTAAAAAAAAAACTAATCTGACTATTAATTGTGCTCCCTTGCAGGTAGCCACACCACCCTGGTGGTACTCAATCTAATTTAATCTGAGAAGCAAAGAGGTGTAGGGCTTTGATTAGTACAACTCCAAATAAGAAAATATTTGGATAGTAAACTGTAAATAGTGATTTGTAAATCATCTGTGTCCTGCATTACATTGAAAACAACACAGCAGCAAATTATTTGATGTGATATCTCATCAATTTTATTCTGTGTTCCTGAAACACATTCCAAAAAAAGTTGGGACAGTAAAGCATTTACCACGGTGTGATGATGTTGTTCTTTTTCACAACACTTAAAAGACATTTAGGGACTGAGGACATTGAGTGATTAAGTGCATCAGGTGTCATTATGTCCCATTATTCCTGTAAACAAGTCTTACGGTCCACAACAGTCCTGGACTTCATTGACACAATTTGTGTTTCAAAATGCACCACTCATTCTCTAATGGGGACAGGTCAGGCTGCAGGCAGGCCAGTCCGGTACTTGCACCCTTTTCCTCCATAGCCATGTCTTTGTAATGTGCAGTATGAGGTTTGGCATTGTCTTGTTGGTAAATGGTCTTATACTTGTATAGTGCTTTTCTATGCTTTACAGCACACTCAAAGCGCTTTCACACTACTTGGCCATTCACCCATTCGCACCCCCAAACGCTCACACAGTGGTGTCATCACCAGGAGCAGCTGGGGGTTCAGTGTCTTGCTCAAGGACACTTGACTGGACAAGCTAGGAATCGAACCGCAAATCCTCCGGTTAGGAGACGACCCGCTCTACCTCCTGAGCCACAGCGGCCCCCAAATACTGTATGTTGAAATATGCATGGGCGTCCCTTTGGTCCAGAGCACACGGCATCCATTCCTTTGAAAAAAAGACCTGAAACACTGATTCGTCTGACCACAGTACATTTCCACAGTGTGATGGTCCATCCCAGACGTCTCTGGGCCCAGAGCAGTCGAATGCGCTCCTGGACACTGTTGAAATAGGGCTTCCTTTTTGACACAGTATAGTTTTAAGCTGCATTTATGGATGTTAATTACACATTGTAGTGTCTGACACAGGTGTGAATATGTAATCCTGAGCTCATGTGGTTATATCACTTATAGAAGAATGACGATTCTTGATGTAGTGCCGTCTGAGTGATTGGAAAGCACGGTCATCCAGCTCAGGCTTGTGCCCGTTACACACTGAAATCCCTCCAGATTCCTTGAAACCTTTAATTGATGTTCTGCACCGTAGAGGGTGACATATCCAAATCCCTTCCTATCTTCATTGTGGAACATTGTTTTTAATCCTTTAAATAATTTTCTCACACATATGTTGGCAGACTCTCGGTCCTCATCCCATCTTTGCTCCTAAAGGGCTTGGCATTTCCTGGATGTGACTTTTGTACAAAATCATCATTGTAGTCACCTTTGACATCGGCTGGTTCAAAGGGAATCATCATTTCATTGTTTTACCTCATTACTAACCCTGAAATGCAACCAGCCCGACTTTTTGGAATGTATTGCAGGAATCAGAATTGAAGTGAATGTTTATTTTGAATAAAGAATAAAGTTGATGAGGTATCACATCAAATAATGTGCTGCTGTATTGTTTTCAATGTAATACAGGACACAGATGATTTACACATCACTATTTTCTGTTTTAATTTTGATTTGACATACTGTCCCAGCTTTTTCTGATTGGGGGTTGTATATGGATGGGGTTTAACATAAAGCATCCCTTCCCTGAATCCTGTCCTCACCCAAGCAAAAGGTAGATATTTAGTGACTTGACGTATAATATCTGCACTGTATTTGCTCAGATAAAACAGTGGCTGGCCCAACTCGCTTGGCAGACAATCACATCTGAGAGCCAGGATCATTTTTATTGGCCAGGTGTGTCAGACACACGAGGAATTTGACTCTGATACATCAGCTTTCAATGTGCATGTACATATCCCCATGCAAGGGGCAAGTAAACAGTAAACCAGCATAAGGCTGTGTAATATAACAAAATAAGCAGTATTAACAAGCAACAAACAGTGCAAAATAAGCAGTATACTTCCTGAAGTCCACTGTCATCTTTACTGTTTTGAGCGTGTTCAGCTCCAGGTTGGTGCGGCTACACCATAGCATCAGAAAACTTTAGGAGCTTGACAGAGGGGTCCTTAGAGATGCAGTCGTTGGTGTAGAGTGAAAACAGCAGAGGGGAGCACACATCCCTGGGGGGCACCTGTGCTTATTGTCCCGGTGCTGGATTTGGTTTTCCCCAGCCTCACCTGCTGCTTCCTGTCTTTCCAGCAAAAAAGCTTATTATTTGTGAGGATTTCATGCCTTGCATAAGTGTAGTGCTGCTTTAATTCACCAGAACCATGCTCCGCTAAATTATGCATAATCTGGCTGAAAATCATAAGGCTACATTATTGTGAGCACATGAAAATCCAGTCATCAATAAAGTGTATGCCCTGCAAAATGGAATGCTTTAAGTTGTGATAATAAAATTTAAGGTGTGGTGATTGATTCGCAATGTCAATTTAAACAACACACGCTCTGATGTGCAACTGGAACCCGGAAGTGTTTGTGTGTTTTGTTCAACCACATATATGAAGACATGGATGGCTCACAGCAACACAGTTTAGTATCGACTACAGCCTCAGCTTACAAAAGACAATTGACAGAACAAAACTCAGATTATCCACTCTGATAAACTAGGAGGGGCCGTGGAGACGAACATCAGATGTGACGATCAGCAGCAGAAACAGACTTTACCTTTAACTTAAGTGATGCTGAGATTTAACCAGACTGTTTTACCTGTGTACCTGTGAGTGATCAGCTGTAGGTTTGTATAACACAAGCAGGTCACAGGATGGCCAAAGTTTGGCACATGCTGACCCGTGCACCGCTGATGTGTTCACTGTAGCTGGCTGACATGTAAACCAACATGAAGCAGGAGGAGCTCAGTGAACAATCAGAATGTTTTGGAGTCAGTTTAACACTGGAGCAAAAGTCCAAAAGATTTAGGAGGCATTTGATGACTGGTCATGACAAATATGTTATTCTGCCACACCAGAGAATAAATTCATTTACCACCATTGGAAAAGTGTTTACAACGCCCTTGAATCAAGCCACAACTTAACCATGCACGTGCACACATACATCATAGATGCGGTCTAGTGCTTCATCAAATAGCACTATAACTCTGGAATGACACACAGAGCAAGTGGAACATGCCCAAAGTATGATTTTAGATACTACTCATCCCTTTATATACCTGTACCTCATCTATTTCAAAGCTAGCAGGCCTGTTTCAAAAGCAAACAAGGGCACCAAAAAAACTTTAATTGCCACTTTCCAGACTAATTTAGGTCAGAGGTTTGTGGCATGGATTATTTCATCTAAATTAAAACTTTATGAAGCTGTAAAAACATGGATACAGTTGCTATGTCGACATATGAGCAGCACATATACAGTATATGCTCACTTTTAGCAAGATGACTTAACCCAGCATTGTGTGTTTGTGATGTATAGAAAAACATCTACTGTGACACATACTAGTGACAATCACCGTAGAGATGCAAGTTTTAAACCAAAAATACGGCAACTGCTTATGATAACAGACTAAGGCCAGGCCTATAAAACAGAGCAAACTGCTGATTGTAAGTTGTTTCTAGAAAAGGTACAACCTCTAAGATTGGAATTTGTGGAAAATGTAGCAAAATAGCAAATGTATTTTACTGTGCAGGGGGAGAATCAAACAACAGACCACAGCTTTATGATTAAAGTAACCTCTACTGCATCCAGAAAGCAGCTGGGCTAACAGGCACTGGATGCTCAGAACATTTACTCTGAGTGGAGCCAAACAAATTCAGCAGTCAATTTAACAGTGGATGTTGAGGTGAATGAGTGGTTGGAGACGTGGTCGATCTGATGAGAGCAATCTGGTATTTTTGCAGCTTAATGCCATGTTTGAAATGAAACTGCTGATTTTAAAGTTGTCTTATTTTGGATTTGCTGGATTACCATAAAATCTGTGCACATGTCCCTTCACCAAGGTTGTCCCCCCATTTTAATGAGAAAATTAGGCCTAACCTTTGTTCAGTTGCCTGAGATATTTAAACTGTGACAGCTAAGTTACACATGTGCATGTTGCTCTTAAGATGGTCTTAAACAATTTGGAAACAAAAGCAAATGTAGTGGGTTTTAAAATACGTTACATATAAAATCAGTTCCTTGTACTACTTCCTGTCACTCTCAGCAGCAGCTACTTAGTCTTTTCCTTCAAGCATGCATCATATGTGTGTTGACTACATATATAAAGTCAATGGCCCATTATTGATTTTGATTTTCCCTCTCAAAAGTCTCAATGAATGTGGTTTTAATATCCTCACAGTAATTACAGTGTAGAAAAGGGGTGACCAAGGTCACCTAACCAGTGGTTACTGCAGTTGTGCAGAAAGCCCCCAGTATGATCCTCCATGGGATTGTTTAGCTGCTTTGCCAAATGATGCAGGACTTAATTTAAGTGGAGGTGAGGGACCTTCACACCAACTGAAAAAAGTCTGAAATATTCAACTTACAGCCTTTTTGCAAATGCAAATTTTACAAGATAGGTGGTGCTGAAAGCTTGGTGACATACATGTATTGACTACTTCTAAAGCTGTTATTATTAGTGATGCTGCATGGACAACATCCAGATCTACCGATCAACAGAATGACTTGCAGAATTTTAGGCACAAGCAGAAGCGCTGCATCAGTCTTATTAAAAAAAAAACTAATCTGACTATTAATTGTGCTCCCTTGCAGGTAGCCACACCACCCTGGTGGTACTCAATCTAATTTAATCTGAGAAGCAAAGAGGTGTAGGGCTTTGATTAGTACAACTCCAAATAAGAAAATATTTGGATAGTAAACTGTAAATAGTGATTTGTAAATCATCTGTGTCCTGCATTACATTGAAAACAACACAGCAGCAAATTATTTGATGTGATATCTCATCAATTTTATTCTGTGTTCCTGAAACACATTCCAAAAAAAGTTGGGACAGTAAAGCATTTACCACGGTGTGATGATGTTGTTCTTTTTCACAACACTTAAAAGACATTTAGGGACTGAGGACATTGAGTGATTAAGTGCATCAGGTGTCATTATGTCCCATTATTCCTGTAAACAAGTCTTACGGTCCACAACAGTCCTGGACTTCATTGACACAATTTGTGTTTCAAAATGCACCACTCATTCTCTAATGGGGACAGGTCAGGCTGCAGGCAGGCCAGTCCGGTACTTGCACCCTTTTCCTCCATAGCCATGTCTTTGTAATGTGCAGTATGAGGTTTGGCATTGTCTTGTTGGTAAATGGTCTTATACTTGTATAGTGCTTTTCTATGCTTTACAGCACACTCAAAGCGCTTTCACACTACTTGGCCATTCACCCATTCGCACCCCCAAACGCTCACACAGTGGTGTCATCACCAGGAGCAGCTGGGGGTTCAGTGTCTTGCTCAAGGACACTTGACTGGACAAGCTAGGAATCGAACCGCAAATCCTCCGGTTAGGAGACGACCCGCTCTACCTCCTGAGCCACAGCGGCCCCCAAATACTGTATGTTGAAATATGCATGGGCGTCCCTTTGGTCCAGAGCACACGGCATCCATTCCTTTGAAAAAAAGACCTGAAACACTGATTCGTCTGACCACAGTACATTTCCACAGTGTGATGGTCCATCCCAGACGTCTCTGGGCCCAGAGCAGTCGAATGCGCTCCTGGACACTGTTGAAATAGGGCTTCCTTTTTGACACAGTATAGTTTTAAGCTGCATTTATGGATGTTAATTACACATTGTAGTGTCTGACACAGGTGTGAATATGTAATCCTGAGCTCATGTGGTTATATCACTTATAGAAGAATGACGATTCTTGATGTAGTGCCGTCTGAGTGATTGGAAAGCACGGTCATCCAGCTCAGGCTTGTGCCCGTTACACACTGAAATCCCTCCAGATTCCTTGAAACCTTTAATTGATGTTCTGCACCGTAGAGGGTGACATATCCAAATCCCTTCCTATCTTCATTGTGGAACATTGTTTTTAATCCTTTAAATAATTTTCTCACACATATGTTGGCAGACTCTCGGTCCTCATCCCATCTTTGCTCCTAAAGGGCTTGGCATTTCCTGGATGTGACTTTTGTACAAAATCATCATTGTAGTCACCTTTGACATCGGCTGGTTCAAAGGGAATCATCATTTCATTGTTTTACCTCATTACTAACCCTGAAATGCAACCAGCCCGACTTTTTGGAATGTATTGCAGGAATCAGAATTGAAGTGAATGTTTATTTTGAATAAAGAATAAAGTTGATGAGGTATCACATCAAATAATGTGCTGCTGTATTGTTTTCAATGTAATACAGGACACAGATGATTTACACATCACTATTTTCTGTTTTAATTTTGATTTGACATACTGTCCCAGCTTTTTCTGATTGGGGGTTGTATATGGATGGGGTTTAACATAAAGCATCCCTTCCCTGAATCCTGTCCTCACCCAAGCAAAAGGTAGATATTTAGTGACTTGACGTATAATATCTGCACTGTATTTGCTCAGATAAAACAGTGGCTGGCCCAACTGGCTTGGCACAATCACATCTGAGAGCCAGGATCACTCAACTGTCCAGCCACTGTCACTATTCTGCTAGTGGTGTAAGCGGGTCCAGAATGCCTCCGTAAAATGAAATAAGTCTAGTGACACACCTGGTGTGTGGGGGTGGAAATGTGCGCCAGGATTTGAACTTCTCTCTCAGTCCCTCTTTTATCTTCCTTGAGACAGCCCCTTCCATCACTGTAATGTTTCTTATGGAAACAGCTAAGCAGGAATTAAGGACCCAAATTTAGGACACTTACAAGGCTGGTAGGTGAGGTTTTATAGCTTATTACATATAACAAGACCTAATTACTTTACTCTTGTTCAGGCTGACAAACCAGGTAGGGAGAGGCAAAGACAAAACCAGAGTACAAACCAAAGCAGTGAATCCAGGGGATGACATTAAAGGCAAACTCCAACAGCAAAGTCAAAACCAAAGAGAAACAAGAAACACCTAGGAACATAGAAATTAGGAGTTTAGGAACACAAGAAGACTGAGGCTATCTAAGAGCATAGAGCTACAGGATGCAGATTAAGTCTGGCAGCAAGTGAATACTGGTTGTTATTATCAATGCAGACTGAATTATTACACGGATAGAGAACAAGTGCAGTGAGTGACAAAAGCAGGAAACCTGAACAAAGATACGAGCGTGACAGGAAACAGGAGGCAGGGACAGGACCGGGCTAGAGAGTGTGACAATCACCTTTTCAAAGCAACAACCAAGTGAAAAACATGACTGTTTATGAAAAAAGATCCCAAATTTGTGTTCCTATTTCCATCTATAAAATTCACTACATTGACTCTACAGAATTTGAACTTCTTTCTCAGTCTCTCTTCTCTTCCTCTTCCATCACCTTTCACTAACCAACAACTGAGCACAACGTGAATGTTTATGAAAAGACACTGAAAGTGTGTGCTATCATTGCCATCTATAAAATCCATTGCACTGACTCCACAAAAAACACATAAGACAGTGTTGCGGATGAGAGCTCAGCAATGTAGTGCGAGTCAGAAGTTGGCTTTTCACCCTGTGTGTGATCCATCAGAATCACCCTTGTGTTCAGAGATGGTTACACAGCGTACCATAAAACTTAGCACATTTGAAGCTTTTGTCTGAGATCTACAGTGTAAAAAGTGTCTTCTGTTTAACTGTTAGCATTTGTTTTCTTAATCCAGCCCTTTCTTGTCTATTTGATCTTTGTTCCATTTCCACTGTTATCCACAAAAGTGTAGCACAGAGAATAAGTGGGTTTAGAAACAACACCTTGTAATTTATACCACTCAGTGTTGGTGTAAACAGTGCACAATTCAAGGCCATGAAACACTAACTTTTGGAAACATGAAGGCCCCATTTTGGGAAGAGCAGGAACCTTCAGAGTGTGTTTACATGTCTCAGCACAGCTGAAAGATTGCAGTGCTAGGGCTTTATGTCAATGTTCCACAGCCTCACTGTGTTCTTTTTCAAGCACCCTGCAAGCAACACATACTTTGATGTTTTTATTCTTTTTTTTTTTTTTTTTTTTTGAACTGTTTAACTGACTGCATCCAAAAGCCACAGAGGAACTACACAATCATTTGAAATATTTCACAACCATGCTGATAAAATAGATTTAAAAAAATCTGCCACTTAACTGCTAAATCCAGATGTTGCCTTTTCTATGATGCTGAACCCTTCATGAAAAAAAACACTATTCAGCTAATTTTGCTCTATGCATATTTACTCTGAGTGCATATTAAGCCTTACTTAAACCACTCTAATAAGGTATATTTTACTATATCCAAATGCATGTCTATTTGTACTATCTATTCATCAGCTGTGGTAGGAATCAAACCAGAGATATTTTTACCGCTGGTGAGATAAATGCCATTTTTGACTTGCTCCTTATTCATTTTGACTGAGGGATGCTGGGTTTCTTTGGATTGGAGGGGGGAAAAGAGCCAAGGGCTAGTTAACTTCATTATGCATTCTTCCCACTGTACTAAGAATGGTTCTCAGGGATCCCTCCCAACCCAACACCTAAAATAGAAGTGAAACCAACAAAAACAACAACAGACCTGAGCTTAGGAGAGCAGTACCACAAAGCAAGTTCAACTTATTCTGACTAATTTGGGGGTTTCTGGCTTATCTGGCCTGATGCCTAACATTGGCCTTCACTGATACCCAGTACCACAAAGCCTGTTATCAACTGGCTCTTTCATGTCTGGGTTTTCCTATCGGTCTATAAGTGAATTCATATGAAAGAGGCAGTGTTGTTAATTAGGAACAACCATTAATGAAGTTATAAGGGTCCAATTCAATACGTATCTATATTTTCCTCCTTTGTGTGATGACAAAGAAATTATTATGAATGGTAAGAAGAGGACAGTGGAGAGGAGTTACACCTAAAGTCCTATGCTCATTCATAACAATGGGAAATATTTAGTGTGCATGGATTATTTTTCTAATAAGTGGCCATCATCAGTGTCTTCATGCTATTCTGAGCTTCAGTGATGGAAGTCTGTAAAAACACAAATTCTGTCAAGGAATTCAGACAGGAATCAAATAGTCTTTGAGCATTTAAAACAAAGCATTGATCATTATGTATCTGTAGAGTCCCTCAGTTTGTTTCACTAGCAGAGACCTACCCTCACTCAGTACAAATGGAAGAATCCATCCAGGCACAGGAAGAACATGCCAACTCAGCACAGGAAGACCCCAGGTTGGCCCGGAGTCAAACCTGGAATCTTCTTGGTGTGAGGTGACAGCATCAACCACCGTACTGCTGTGCCACCCCAAATGGAAGTATAAGGACAGAATTCTTGTGAACTTGATGGTTTTGATGAAGGCTAAGGAGGTCCTATTCACATCACTCCATTTTATATCAACCTTTGTATTTTACATGCAATTTACAAAGAGATAAATGTGTACTATGATCTGGCATCTTGATTATTCAGCTCTATATCAGCTGTATAAGGGAAACGGCATAACAACTGCCGTTCCCTGGATTAGAATATGTTTTGACAGTGCATGAAGCTCAGTACAAAGCAGTTATAATTTTGACATCTGATCAGTCTTTTTTTCTTACAATGATTTTAGTCAAATTTTAGTCTGATTTCAATGAGAATTGCACAGTTGTGGGATAGGGATGATCTTTTTTTTTTTTTTTTTTTTAACCAGTGCTGTTTTCATTTCCATTTAGAAATAGGCTTGGAGACTGAACATTTAAGTGCTGACAAACATGTTTCAGAATTTTCACCTTAGATTCTCTGCACAGAATCGATAATCTGAAAACAGCACACTGTCTGTCCAGTGTTGGATCAATATGACTCAACCCTTGAACCAAAAATTCAATCCTATGACATTTGCCTCTATGGAGTCTCACTTTTATGTTTCTAAAGCATCTCAAAATCAATTACAAATATACACAACTCTTAAACGTGTTTACTTATGTCTGTAGGAACTCCCAGCGTAACTCTTTCCATTTTTGTCTTTGTGCACCATAATTGTGAGCTCTGCGTAATTTGGTAAACAACAGCACTCCTTCCAGAAAACCACACACACATAATAGTGTTGGTACTGTTTAAGGTGTTTGGCTTGGCCTCTAACATCGTTTCTCACCATAAACACCATCTTAGTCAGTCAAGTCTGAGTCCACTGTGCTTCCCAGAAACACTGGAGTAAGGAAGGACATGCTTTGACAATGATGAACTTCTGATCTCAGAGCAATGGCTGAATCCCTGCAGTAGTAAACACTGGCATCCTCCCATTGAGTTATAGTGGACAATGAAATCCTGTACATGTTCCCAGTGTCAAAACCACAGTAGCAGATGGTAAAGGCAGGATCTCAACTCTTAAACATAGACTTGTTTCCTTTGTAAACATGTTACATCTATTGTAAAACTGCAAAAATATCATAGAAGAAATGTGCCAATCATTTGTTAATACTATACAAACAACTCCACACTGCTGTGGAACCCCAAAACTGCCAAATGAAATAAAATAGTCACATTTTTTTTAGTTGGCACACATTGTCATTTATTTATTTATTTTCCCCATGCAATGTTTCATTTTCCTCACCACATTTCCATTTCCAGCTGCATTTTGCACCAGTTGGAGGCAAAAAAATTGAAGAGTGACTGAGTCCTACATACAGTGCATTACAATAAAGGCATGAACGACGTTCTGAAGGTATCTTTTGCTAAGAAAACACTTGACCTTTGCAAGCACACAAAGCTGGAAAAAGCCAGGTTTTACCACCATGCTAATTGTCTTATCCAACTTCAGCTCATCATCAAAACACACCTAGATTCATTACCACAGATTGATAAGGCTTAGAAAAGGTCCTAGGAACCAGATCCAATCCCCCAATGTTAGCAAAACAGCCAAAAAATATGTAGTCTTACTTTCATTTAGACACAAAATATTTTGTGCCAACCATAATTTTATTTCATCTAAGCAGTCCACCACACATGCTCCTACGGGCAATTTAGAGTCACCAATCAACCTAAGCTGCATGTCTGTGGACTGTGGGAGGAAGCCGGAATACCCGGAGAGAACCCAAGCAGGCACAGAAAGAACATGCAAATTCCACACCGAAAGGCCCCATGTCAGCCCGGGCGCGAACCCGGAACCTTCTTGCTGTCCTCTTCTTGCTGAATATTAAAATCCCCACAAATCAGAATCTTGCCATATTTAAAAACAATACTTGCTAAAAACTCACTCACTCAAAATCACAGATAAATTCTTGCTTGCTTTAACAGGAGCCATAAACCAGTGTGCATAGTATTGGAGAAGCACAGTCAATAACAAATAACTACAGTTTAAAGCTCATAAAACACTCCAAAGAAACCATTCATTCATTCATTCATTTTCTACCGTTTAGTCCCTGAATGGGGTCACGGGGGGGGCCGGAGCCAATCCCAGCCGGCAATCGGGCGAAGGCGGGGTACACCCTGGACAGGTTGCCAGTCCATCGCAGGGCTAACACATAGACGAACCAACACACACGCACATGCCCTCCTATGGGCAATTTAGAGACACCAATCAACCTAAGCTGCATGTCTTTGGACTGTGGGAGGAAGCCGGAGTACCCGGAGAGAACCCACGCAAGCACGGGGAGAACATGCAAACTCCACACAGAAAGGTCCCCGTTGGGGCCCGAACCCCGAACCTTCTTGCTGTGAGTCAACGGCGCTAACCACTGTGCCACCGTGCTGCCCCCAAAGAAACCAATCAACCAATAAAATTATCTTTAAATATCGCAGCTAGCCCTCCACCCCAACCTGAAATACAGGGAGAGCTGAAATATGAGCAGCCAGAAGGGAGTAGCTCTGAAAAAGTCTCATCATACCCCTCCTTCAGCCATGTCTCAGTCAACAGTAAAAAAAAAATCCAACTCCTGCAAAGAGAAAAAAACCCTTGATTATAGAAGTCTTATTTGCCAGCATCCTGGCATTAAGCAGCGCTAGATGAACATTGCAAGAATTTGTTTGCTGCCAGAAAACATGGGTTAAAGAGCAAAGATTCTCCTGTGGACAGCCCTACCTGCAAACCCTCAGGGAGACTCAGTGGGAAAGCAAAGCCTCAGCATCAGGAGAGATCAGATTAAGAGTAAAAAGGGCACTGCATATCATCATGAAAACATCATCCCAACCGTAAAGTATGGTGGAGGAAACATCATGATTTGGGCCTGCTTTGCTGCATCAGGGCCTGGGCAGCTTGCAGTCATTGAGGGGAAGATGAATTCCCAAGTATATCAAAAAAATTCTTCAGGATAATGTGAGAATGTCTGTACATCAGCTGAAACTCTGTAGAAGTTGGGTGATGTAACAGGACAATGACCCAAAACACCGGAGCAAGTCCACAACAGAATGGCTTCAGAAAAACAAAATCCATCTTTTGGAGCGGCCAAGTCAGAGCCCAGACCTCAACCCAATAGAGATGCTATGGAATGACTTGAAGAGAGCCATACATGGGAGATGTCCAAAGAATATGACAGAGCTAAAGCAGTTCTGTCAGGAAGAATGGGCTAAAATTCCTCCTGAACGATGTGCAGGTCTGATCCACAGCTACAGGAATCGCCTGGCTGAGGTTATTTCGGGAGCCATCTTTATGCTCATTCCTAATGAATTCATCAGCATTAATAATCTACATGAGCTAGTGTAGATTGACAACTGTTTCAAAAAGTCAAATTTGAACAAACTGTAACCTCTCATTTCCACCAGATGCAGCTGCGTCATGTTCCATCTGTAATGCTGTTGCCAGAACTGATTGCTGTATTGTATTTTTAACAGCTAAAAGAAACACAAATCTTTGATCCGTGTTTCATAACAATTTAACTGTAACCATTAACTTAACTGTAGCCTAGTTTGTAGGCTACAGCACAACAATAAACACAAAAAAGAAACCAAAACTAAGAAGTGTACCTACTGTAGAAACTCAAAAACAAGGAAAATAGCAAATGCAAAATATCAGCACAACAAAGAGCCCTTCCTCAGCTGAAGTACCGCAGAGGACAGATGGAAATAAAGAGGAGATTTTTAATTCAAACAGGCCATTTCATTGTGAAATTTGTTCTCACATTGAAAAATGAATGAAAATTTGAATCTCAAATAAAAACTCACTGTCCTAATGCAGGCAATGCTAATCATCCATAGAAACTACTTTAACAGCAGCTAAAGCACTTAAACTGGCAAGCTAATGGCAACAAAGTCAGCTAGCTAACGTTAATTACAAGTTCACTTACACAATGCCTCTCTCTATTCAAAATCATCTTCATCCTTAAATGCATGCCTTTTTTTTTTTAAATCAAGGGCTCGAACAGAGGCAAGTCTTGGACTTGTAGTGTAGCTGTATGATTTAAAGCTACAGTATGTAACTTAAGGTAGCACTAGCATGAAACTCCAAGTCAACCCACTCTGCTCCACCTAGCACTCCCTCTCCTTGCTCCACCATGCTCTGCCCAGCTCTTCAGATATTTGTCATTATGTAATTACAAGAAATGAGAATGCAACCAAACTTACTGATCAAGCAAAAATAAATGACAATCTGTGACTGGTTAGAGAGGTCAGTCCAGCTAAACAACCTTTTAGAAGCTAATATGTCTGCACTGCGGCCAGAATTGTTCAATAAGTCTGGGTCACACGAGGCTTCGACAGCACCTCTCCAATTAAGACAAGTTTTTGAGCAGATTTCCACAACAAAAATATTTGGAAAAAAACAAAACAAATATATTGTAGCTTTAATGTCTCCTCTCTCATAATGACAATCAAACTAAACTCTGAGTAGCATTAGCTTGATAACTTTGTTAGCATTCATTTTTAGGATATAGTTGGAAGTTATTGTTACACAGGGTGATCAAGTTAAAAGAGCTCATCAAACTAAGCTTTTCAGTTTTTTGTGCAACTCACTGGAGGTCACAGGAAAGGTATTAATTTTTGTAATGCTTTTATACTTCATTTAAATTTTTTAACTATCAGTCTTATTTAGTGATAAAAATCAATATATAATAATTTCACTCTGATAATGTTATACTAGCTTTTTTAAGTTTAGGGCCGCCATAGTTTCCATCCCAAGCAAAATGAAATATGTGCGCAACATATAAAATTTCAAAAACCAAGATGTAAAATTGAGTAAGAGTATTAAGGATCTTCTCCAGCTGCTGGGATAGACGGATTACAACACCACCCCTGTAAAAGCTTCTGATTATGTGTGGGAAGTTAAAATGAAAAGTACTGGCCATTATAGCACTTATTCAGCTTTGATTAGGATAATTTACTTCAAAGGAACCAATTACCTGCTCTTAAAATAAATCCTAAAATGAGAGCAAAATCTGATTTTGTAACAAAAAGAGAGCACCTCCAGCTTTAATTCTATTTCTCATGAGACCAGCTGTTCCATAATTTTTTAACTGAGCAAAATGTTGTCAAGACAAAAAAAGAAAGGAAAATCCAAAAGTAGACAGTGAAGGCTTTTGGTTGCTACTCTGAATTACAGCTGGCCTCAGGCTGGTCAAGCTTCCAACCATGATTTTGTCTTTACGTTCCTGTAATTGCAGACAACAGTCAGCCAGGAGGTCCGGCTTGGCTCTTTCCATTCATAAAGCTCTAGGTGCCTCTTAGTGGCATATTTGGTTTATTAAAATGTTCAATCTGAGTCACCATCACTTCCCAGCTCTATCTTTAGCTCCTGCTTTCCACTCTTTCTTAGGCACATCAACCTGCAATTACCTTCTCCTTTCTCTGTGGCACCATGGCATCCTCAAATCACTGGGACCAAATGGACAGAAGACAGAAAAATACAACAACACAATGTTAAAATAAATAAATAAATAAATAAAAATCTACATTGTGTACATTGGCAATAAGCCATAAGGCTACCAAGAGGTTCATATGGTATTTTTAGAGATTTTCATGTATATGTTTTTATACAGGACCATGTATGAATTTCTACATTTAGATTGTCAGAATTTTGTCAATGTTGACCTATAACATTGTCACAGGGAAAAAACTGTATTAACATAAGTGAAAGTTGCTGTTTTCTGCATGTGAAGGCCTACTGGTCACACAAGAACGACATAGCCAGAATTATTAATTCACAACAAGTTCAGTATAGAGAAAATCCAGTGAAGTTCAGTAGAACACTATGTAAATACAGTATATCATGAACACAATACTGCAAGTATGACCATTGTGCAAAATCCAAATTAGGCTAGTCACACACTAGTTTATGCACAGAGCCCGGTACCAAGCTACAACACATCTTTGGAAATGAACCAAAATGTGTAGTGACCAGCAAATGCCAAAAACTGGCACAGAATATCTGTTCAGATTTGTAGTCTTGTTTATAAAATATATTTATCAATTTAACTCTACATTTTTAAACCAGATCATATTCAGGCACAATCAGATAATGTTATAGAAAGCTACAGAAGAGCTACTAAAGGGACCTTGTGGTGAGGTTGCTTCCTCAACTTCTGTTTCCAAGATTAAGAATATACTCTGAACAACAGCTGCAACTAGGAACAAATTTATTATTTTGTCTGTTATTGCTTTGATTAATTTATTAATCAAAGTGTTCAATCCAATCAATCCATCCATCCATCATCTATACCACTTATCCAGAGAGAATCCACGCAGGCACAGGGAGAACATGCAAACTCTGCAAGAAAGGCACTGGGTCAGCCGGGGCTCGAACCTCAAACCTTCTTTCCGGTTAATATAAAAAGCTTAAACATGTGCAGCTGTGAATTACACAGGCTATACAAAGCAACGTCTCGGCCAGGGCCTCAACCCGGAACCTTCTTGCTGTGGTGAGACGGTACTAACCACCATGCCGCCCTAATCAAATTGTTATAGAACATCAAGAAATCTGTTTTCAATGTTTCATTGTAAAAATCCAAATGTCTTTCTTTCAACAATACTTTTGCATTAGATATTCAAACTGTATGTTTCAATACATCAGTACAGGAATACACATACAGTATTTAACCTTATACATGTTTTGTCCTGATATGTATGAACATGTATATAGAGTTGGCTATATTATTATATATGGACATGGACACAACTATATAGTTTAGTGCGGCATGTGTATTGTGTATAATTCCTGTCTATTTACACATTTCTTATGTTTACACCAATAGAATTCTTGACTAAGGACATCCTTTATTCTGTTTTCATCAGGGGCTGAATGTGGAAAGTGATAGTACTGTGTAAGAATTAAAAGACTCCTGCGACTTATTTTTATGCCTGACAATTAAACAGGTTTGAAATATTGCTATAGTAAAAAGAAAGAAGTATATGTTTTTTCTGTGCTGGGATGGGACTGACCACCTCACAGCAAAAAACAAGAACTAGTCAATGTAAGCACATTTGCACCACCACTACCCACATTAACATTCATGTGTATACAATTACTTTATTAGGTAACTCATAACTTAAGTTTGCTAGTTGTTACATTTCTTCACAATGTGTAAAGGTAACATTGCCGAGTTAGCATGCTTCTGAATCCCCTTTGTCTATAACTTCAATGTGTCTTCTCTTCAGGGGCTCATAAATTAAGTTACAGTTGTGCTCCTTTGTCATGACAGACCAGACGTGTATATTTAGTACTTAACAGTCTTCTCTTTAGTCTCTAATACAAAGTGCTACAGAACATTAGACAACTTCAGTCATCTGAAATGGACATTTGAACATCTACAATTCCATGATAACTGAGCAATTGGTAAAAGTGGAGATGGTCACCAGGTCGCGGGGGACAAGGTCTGGGCAAATGAACTGAATCTGTTTTTTAATAGATTTGAATCTACCCAGTCCTCAACTGATGTGCAATACTCAAATCCTGGGGTGAAATGCATGGTTAATATGCACATATGTAAATTCTGTTCTTGATTATTCAAATACTTGATTCTGTCTATTTTTGAGTACTTGGAATTTATTTATCAGGATGTGTGTGCGGTGCTGGTTCTCATGGTGTTATGCTGTCTGTTCTCTATTGCTGCTTGAGGTACTGAAATTTTTTTATGAAGATATGTGTGTGGTGTTCGTTTCTCATGGTGTTATGTTGTTTGTTCTCCACTGCTGCTGAAACACTGAAATTTCCCCATTGAGGGATCAATAAAGTACCTACCTACCTACCTACCAATTCAACCTAGAAAATCACTGAAAGCTCCACAACAGCTAGAGTATGTACATCTCATCTGAGAAAAGCATTAATAAATGGTCACGTTTAGCCTTCTCTCCACCGATGACCAGGATGCAAAATTTAAATCTTGAGAATCATTTATACAGTGATGTGACTTGTGCATATACCGTACATTGTATCAAGATAATGTGGAAAACGCAAAGCCGAGCATGTTGGGGGACAATCCCCGTCATCACCAGAGTTAATTAAAGCTGCTGAAGTAGCATTAAGTCACGTCTGGAGAGCAGCAGTAACATGTTAAGATGTTTGGAGGGGCAAAACAATGGTTACAGCAGACCCTTCCCAGAAATATCACGCATCCTGCCATCAGGAGATGTCTGGAAAGAGACTGAGGACAGCGCCATATCATACTCTGTCAGCAGCCTACTGTTTTCCATGCAGTTAATCATCCCTCCTAATTATGTGTTTATGTACTGCGATTGCCTTTACAGCATGTGAATCTAAGTAACCGTTTACAGTGAACCTCACAGTGGCCAGATTTAGATAGTGAGGCATTAATTTTGACACACTAAAAAGTTAAAAAAATAAAAGATACAAAATAAATAAAAAGCAGCCATGCCTTACTGTGGTCAGAGCAACATTCGTGGTGAGATGCAATGGCTTATCTGCAGCTTAGAAAGTTGTTAAATGTCAGCTCCACCCCCACACTACTCTGTCATTTAATTCAAAGAGTTTACCAAAGATGCCCACAGCTCACTGAGCGCTCATCTGTGGCTGCTGGGACACTGGCAGTTTAAATAATATAGGGAAAGGGGAAAAAAGGCTTTTCCAAAACCAGCCGTCTATTACACGGTGGCTGGAGCAGTCAGGACCGTTATGCCGTCATTCCACTGCCACCAGGAACTGTTCTGTACCCATACCGTACTGGGATATGCCTGTTTCCACTGTCTTAGAAACAGAAACTGCCCAGGCTGTAAGCATGCTGAAAATTCTGGCCTTGTTCAGAAGCAAGTCCCACAGCATGCTACTCTGCCTCCAACCTGGCTGTCTACATCACGTTTCCATTGGCAGAGAAAACCTGAGCAACAAGAAGGGCCTCAAGAGAAGAAATAGACCCATCCTCTCTGAAAAAAGAACGAAGGAGATGGCAGCCAATTAAGGAGAAATAAAGGGAAGCCAATAGAACAGCTATGTTTGTCAAATCCATGTTTGCTTTGTTGCACGCACGCTGCTGACATCCATTCTACTCACACAGAAGAAAGCACCGTCTCTACAAGAGCAATGCTCACACTGTGCAAACATGTTGGTGCCAGGTAGATCACATTTGATTGGATGCATTTATATTACTACTCCTGAATTCAAGCGAACTTATCAAAGATATCTTTGCTTCACAGGAAAAAGAAAGGTATTTAGATAGAAGAAATAGTCAAATAGATTTTTAAACCCAAATTTAGCATCTAACAAGAAACCGGGACACAGGAATAGAACTTGGAAACTATATCTTTCACTTCAATGCTTCTTTAATTCCTTTCATGTTTCATTTTGGAGGAATTTGTTCATATGTTTCTGTTCTTAATCGTGAATTAAGAAACACTGATCCAACAGCAGCCAGTATTAATTAACTGCCAAAATACTGGTATTATATTAAGTAAAAATGCTTAGGAACATTGTTTTGCCTTGAAGTAGGTGATCCACCAGAGAACACCCTTGACTTTATTTTTGTCCTGCTTAGTAAATATTGCATTTTCATAACATCCTGTTCAGAAGCATTTTGTTCACTTGTTTATGATGACAGCTGTTTATTTAGACAAAAGTAGAAAAAAAGAGGAACGAAAATGGCCTTTTTTAATTAATAAATATCAACCGTGGAATCAGCCCCAGAACTCAGTAACACTCGGACTCTGATGTGGACAACAAAATTCTGAGTACTTCTATCATCAATCATCAATCTATCATCGTTTTATTAAGTATGACTGTATGGAAAGACAGCCCATTCTGATGAATGAGCCTGGTTTCAGGCCCATGTGAAGAATAATATATCTTCTACATTACAGTTCTAGTTACAGTTTCTGTGTATCCATGCTGTAAAAGCCTTCAGATCAGAGGGTGACGCGTATACACACACTATGTCTACTGTACTATATGTTCCTTCTGCTGCTGCTCAGTGCATCTGAACTGCAGACCTGAGGGTCCTCACAGAATCTAGAAGGTAGGAACTTAGAACTAAATCTCACTTCTGCCTCCTGGTGTCTGAAAGCTATGAAGCACTGCAGTAAACCACATGCCACTTGACAAAAATCACAGAGACAATAGATCTGCCATCATCAAGTTAGACTTTTCTATGTACTGTACAATTTAAATCTGAACACAGATCAAGCCAGTGTTCAGTTTAGAAATGCATCTAAACTGGGGGGCAATTTCAGAATGAACCAAGACGGAGTGAAAATAGCCATCTGGTGTATACAGTACAGGTAGTCTACCACAGCCTCACTGGTTTAGAGTCTTCAGACTGGAAGAAAATATTGTCAGACTCACAGTGTCTTTACTTTTCCAGAATAACATCCTCTCATAAGCCACGCAGTCAATAACGTGATGTTTTTAGACTAAAAAGAAACCACACGTGTTTGAGCAGTTAAAAAAAGGACACTAAGACAGACAGTTAAACCAACCCTGGCTCATCTGTCAAACAGTGCAAACAGTGATTAAGGTGTCAGATGTAAGACTGAATAAAGCAGTGGTCCCCAACCCCCGGGCCGCGGACCGGTACCGGTCCGTGGATCAATTGGTACCGGGCCGCACAAGAAATCATTAATTATTTCCGTTTTATTTATTATCTGAGTCTGAACGATCTTTTATTTTGAAAAATGACCGCATTCTCTCGGTTACATCTCGGTCACTTGAGCGCCAAAACTGGCTTACTTGTGCGACATATTCAGCCTGCTCAATGAACTCAATCTGTCACTTCAGGGGAAAATGACAACTGTCTTCAAGTTGGCAGATAAAGTAGCTGCATTTAAAGCCAAACTCTATTTGTGGGGACGGCGCGTCAACAGAGGCATTTTGGACATGTTTCAAACTTGCCATTTCCGACATCCTATCTGTGTGAAGCGGGTTTTTCTGCAGTGACAGCAACCAAAACAAAACAACGGAGTAGACTGAACATAAGCAACACACTTCAGGTGTCATTGTCTCCTGTTACCCCCAGATGGGACCGTCTCGTTGCAGAGAAACAAGATCAGGGCTCCCATTGATTTAGCGTTATGGGGAGTTAAAAATTTCAACACAGTGGATTCATGTTTATTATTAAATTAACAATATAAACAATCTACGTACCCCCCCGGGCCGCGGTAAAATTGTCAAGCGTTGACCGGTCCGCAGTGAGAAAAAGGTTGGGGACCACTGGAATAAAGGATGTCATCTTTGTTATCTGCACAAACACCTGCCACAAATGTAACTATAGATCACTCGAAAGACATAAATTATGACAGTAAGTTAAGGAAATGTCACCCAAAAGGATGCGACAAGAATCCCCACACTGCTACTCTGTACACAGAGAGAGAGCGAGATGAAGGGAGAAAAGGGAGGACCATCACCCTGAAGTGACAAGCTTACTGAGGACATGGCACCCGTCATTAAGGATGACATCAGAACAGGGAGGGCCTTCTACACGAGGTAGGTCCTTCATGATGCTGGAGACTGGTTTGGTATAAATACCTTGAGCCCAGCACCCTGGGACGCAGCAGCTGCCGCTCAGACATACAAACTCCACAACTAAGGATATAACAGCAGTGCACCAGGACATCAGCCTCCCAACACCCTCACTGTTTCTTTGGAGCATAAACCTTCTGGTAAGATGACTTTTTTCTGATTTCAGGTTAGTGCACTAGGGGAATCCCAACTGCAGAAAGGTACTCACTCAGGGGAGGGTCGGTGGTAGAAGGCTGGGGGCTGCTGGTATTAGGAATGTAATGAGCCAAGTGCTATGGCTGGGTTTACATTAGGGCAGAATTTGTGCCTCTGACTGTTTGATTTCAATCACAAGAGAGATTCCTCTGTAAGCCAGGTTGGTTGTTACATTATGGGGGTGTTATGGACAAATAATGGATCAATTTTGTTGCAACAGAATTTACAGAATTAAAAACACTTCTAACAGAGGCGTTTTCGATTTGACTGTAGCTGTTCACTTTAGTATGGATGAGTACAACCTGGCTATCACTTCATTTTAATTGTTAGAATCACTGATGCACCAACTACACAGTAGTTCTGCACACTGCACCACTTTCAAATGTGAGTGCAGTGCAGCCACACAGGTCCCGTGCTATTTTTTATATCATCGTGCATGGTCCCTTGGTTGCTAACTATCACTAGAAACAAAAATAGCAGCAATGCTTTTTGTCATATGTTGATTTTGTCTTTGCAGGTTTAGCTTCACAAGATGGACCTGAGGGTAACAGGCCTTCTCCTCGTCCTCTTAGCTTTGGCAAAGGCAACTCCCGAGAGATACTACCACCATGTATCAAAAGTGAGCAAGAATCCCTACCCCGTCAAGAGTGCTCCTGGTGAGTTGCATAAATCTTTGCTCACAAGAATTGTTCATGTTTATGTGAAAACAAGAAATATCAATCATAATACTCCCGTGATATGAGAGATGCTGCAATTAATACAAATACAGATAGTTGAAATTCAAATAAGGGAAATAAGCAGCAATATCATCTATCATCAGTATCATAATTACATTCCTGCCAAGCCAGGTGTTCATTTCAAATCTGTAGTAAAGCTGCTTTCTGAATGTATTTGCCCCATAATTCATCCGTTTTTGTATAACATTAAAAATATCTACACAAATGCAACTACAAAAAATAGCACCTGATGACACCAAGTTGCTTATGGTGGATTTTATAGGAATGACGCTTACAGACTAATTGTAACTCATGAGGGTGAAAGACAAGGTAAGAGGCACTGACCACAGATGTTTTAACGTATTCTAGAAGTAAAAGGTAGAGTTAGATTTGAAATAACTGCACTTGTTGAAAATAATCATACACACCCTACACATACTTTCCCTGGGATGACTGCACAACTCACTGTGACCTGCTGTCAAATCACACTGCATTATACCCATAACTGTAATTATTAATATGAAAAGATGAACCTTACAAATACAGCAGCTTTTTTCATCATCATCAATATCATTTCTTAATGAACTACAAACCATTATTCAAATCATCATTATCAACACCACTCCTCTGACCTTTTGCTAAAATTCACTCTTATGCAACCTGGCAGCCTCAGTAAATGAAAGCTCCACAGCACCACCTTCCTTCATTAGCTGTCTTCAAGATGCACACCCAACAGGTCCAACACAATGACACATTGGTTGGGAGCAGAAGGCTTTTGTTGAACCGCTGTGAATGTGCACAACTGTATATAATTGTGAGGTGGGGTACAGCTGTAAAGGAGGACTTGTACCCTGGATAAATACTAGTTCAAAAAGGACACTGACACTTTTGAATGCCTCATTAAAAATCAAACAAAAAAAAAAAAAAAACAGTGATTCAAATTTTGTGCTTAACAGTTAAGAATTTATTTGTCCAGTTTAGTTTTTGAAGAGGTTCTCCTGTGGTTTGACTGTGCACTTTGACATAAAAAGCAGGCACGCCCTAACAAGCTGCCTTGATGAATTAAAATCTCACCACACAATTAGTGACCAAAAAAAAAAAAAAAAAAAAAAAAAAGACAGTGGAGAGACGTTTTCTCAAGTTCAAACAGTAAATATAAAGTAACAAACAAACCACAGCAAATTTAGTGCAGCCTCACTCTGTCGCTGAGATAATAACGCTAACAACAACAGAAGACTGGCCAACAACCAAATTGAGAATGCATATAGATATCACACCAAGTGTAAATTGCAATAGTGCTTTGAAGGTCACATGTAGTTCAGCTGCTTGGATAGCTAATGTGGCCAATGTCATCACCTCCAGTTTGTGGTGTTTCTGGCTGCCAAATGGCTCAGTTCTGGCAGAAAAAACCGTCTTTAGGGTTTTGGACACTGCCTTATGTGGTTTGAAAATCACAGTCCTCTTAAAGAATTTTCTTCTCAAGACACAATTTTTTAAGAGAGGCCAACACCAGTAGATTTGTTTCTGTGGCAGACATCATACTCCTGTTTTGGCAATGATGCATCAGGAATCAAGGTGTATAAAGGAATGCAGTGTGACAACAATTTTATCACATGCTGTTCGTGCGTGTTTAAAACATTTCAATAGTTTGTAGCCTCTATTCTCGATGCCTTTTTAATGTTAAGGTCCTGGTACAGTAAGTTAATTTACATTTTGTTTGTTTGCTTTTAATTTTATTACAATACCTAAATAGTATTTGTAAAAGTATACTTAATATGGCTACAATTTAATATATGGGTATTCTCTAAGATTGTGACTACACATGAATTACAGACATGTTCAATGTAACAAATTTACTTTGTGATATGTAAACTAGCCTTATGCTAACTAGCAGAATAAAGCAAATGGGAACATTCAAGTTTAAATTCATAAAACATCCCTCATAAATAAAATAACATCCTGACAAAATGTTGTAGAGAAAACAACCGGGTGCCCTGTTGGTCTAGGTGTTGAGACACTGACCCTGAAACAGTGCGACCAGGGAACTTTGCTGCAAGTCATTCTCTCTTTGACCCCACCTTTCCTGTGATCTCTACTGTCAAATATAAAGCATAACATAGAAAACCACTGCCACATGCTGGTTTTATAATGCAGGGTTATCCTTGTGTAGACTTTAGTGATAAATGTGAATTAGTGAGCAATAATGAGTAAAGTTACAAACTGATGTCACATACCAATTTAGTGCATATATATGGAATCATTTGTCCTTGGTCATAAACTCTACACTGTGTAGCAAGAAGTGCATCGCGGTACCATTGACAACTTACAGACCACTAACTATATACATTTATGGCCAGGGGCAGTGCAGGAAAATAAAGAGTGCCATATAGTCCAGGCAAACTAAACTGAAATGCACAAGAGCTGGTGTACAGGGTCCCACACCAAAAGACATAAGCTTGGTAAGAACACTATCTCAGACCAGCAGTGCTGTTAAGACCATCCTGGGAAAAAAGGAGTGCTGTCCCCACAAACCACCCCACACTCATAGGGAGTAGTATTTTAAGTCAGGTTGTGGTCCTAGGGAGTAGAATATAAAAGTTTGGGTTTTTCATGGACCACAAGCATATTTTATGCCATGCATTGAAAAGGATAGAAATGCTTCAAAATAACTGATCATGTAGCCTACACTTCATTTCACTTTATCATTTCCTTGGAGAAAACTAAGAATAATTTTGGTCTTACCATAATGACAACATCATGTGTACCTATATTTCTGTATTTCCTAGCTGCTGCAGGAATGACAGGTCCTCCAGGTCCTCCAGGTGAGCCAGGACCAATGGGACCACCTGGACCTCCTGGAGAGAGTGGTGTTGGATATACTGGACCACAAGGCCCATCAGGACCTCGTGGACCACCTGGCTATTCTCAACCAGGTAAACCTGGGACACCGGGTAGCCCCGGAAAGCCAGGAAGCCCTGGCCACCCTGGAGAGAGAGGTGCATCTGGCGCAACTGGGCCAATGGGTCCCAGAGGTGCGCCTGGTACACCTGGAACACCTGGACCTTCTGGACTCTCTTCTGTTGGAAAACCTGGACCAGCTGGCATCCCTGGAGCAATGGGACCAAGAGGAGAACCTGGTATTAAGGGACATCCTGGTATTCCTGGTATTCCTGGCCCCAAAGGAGAGAGAGGCATTGGAGTTTCTGGGGCTCAAGGACCACCAGGCCCAGTTGGACCCATGGGCCCATCTGGTATGCCTGGCAAACCTGGAGATGGTAAACCTGGCACCCCTGGCTATCCTGGAGAGCCTGGAAAAACTGGCATGCCAGGTAGAGATGGTGCTCCTGGGCCAATGGGCATGCCAGGGCCAAAGGGTCACACTGGAGCTCCAGGCACAGGGGCACCAGGAAAACCAGGCCAGGATGGTACTCCAGGTGTGCCTGGACCTATGGGGCCTAAAGGGCCACAGGGTCCTGCTGGTCAGCCAGGCTCACCTGGCATGCCAGGTACTGGCAAAACAGGTGAACCTGGAACACCAGGCAGCAGAGGATCTCCCGGTACTCCAGGAACCACTGGTCAGAAAGGAGAGCCAGGCCCAACTGGTTATACTGGTCAGCCAGGTGCTCCTGGTCCCATTGGCCCAGCTGGTCCACAGGGTGCAAGAGGATTCCAGGGTGAGCCAGGCCCAGTAGGACCCAAAGGTGACATTGGTATGGTAGGTGCACCAGGCCCAAGGGGAACCAAAGGTGACCAGGGAGCTCAGGGTTTCACTGGAAAACCTGGTTTCCCTGGGGCAGTAGGTCCTCCAGGAATTCCAGGTCATAATGGTCCTCAGGGAACAAAGGGTGCACAGGGTCCTTCTGGTGCCCCAGGACTCCCAGGTGCAAATGGTGCCACAGGACCAAAAGGACACCCAGGCCTCCAAGGAGCACCAGGAAAAGGTGGTGAAGATGGAAGGCCAGGACCCATGGGACCAAGTGGCCTCCCTGGCCCATCAGGTCCCCCTGGACTTAAGGGCCATCCGGGTCTTCCAGGTCCACCTGGCCCAGCTGGCCTGACAGCTAAGGGAATTGCTGGTCCTCAGGGTCCACCTGGAGTTCCAGGTGCCAGAGGTCATGATGGTCTCCCAGGCTCTACTGGTCCTCCTGGCCCACCAGGCCCACCAGGAGAGGTCATCTACCACCATGAGAAGAGTATGCCAATCAAGTCCCATGAAGTTGTGATGCCTCATGAGCTGATGAAGGCCCCCATGTCTGCCTTCAGTGCTGTGCTAACCATGGCCTACCCCCCAGCTGCAACCCCTATTCAATTCAACCAAGTTCTGTACAATGGAGAGAACCATTATGATCCCCACAGTGGTGTGTTCACCTGTGAGATCCCAGGCCTCTATTATTTCAGCTATCATATTCATGTAAATGGTGCCAATGCATTGGTGGCCCTCTACAAAAATGAGGAGCCAGCTGTTTTCACCTATGATGAGTACAACAAAGGCTTCCTGGACCAGATGTCAGGCAGTACTGTTCTCATGCTGCAAGCCGGTGACAGAGTCTATGTCCAGGTCCCTGATGAGGAGAGTAATGGTATATTTGCAGCAGATAATGTTCACTGTGCTTTCTCTGGGTTCTTGATTGCCTCAACGTGATTTCACAAATCCAAATAAACCTCAAAACCTTACAAACATTGAACTGCTCAGAGGAATACATTTGTTTACATGATTCCAAATTCAGGTTGTAGGTTAAACAAAATGTATTTGTAATTTTTTATAAGTTTACCTGCCTAATGCTGATTTTTTACAATGGAAAAACTCCTCAATTTGCTAATAAATTACTTGACACTTAGAGGTATTAATGCTGACAAAAAAATTTAAATATGGTTCCAATTGATACCTGGACCCAGTTCATTTTGTGTGTGCCCTGGTAATTTTAAGAAACATGAAACAATATTGGAAGATAAGTGGTATTTCACGGCAATGTCTTTTATTTGTGTTTGTTTTTATTGTCTGTTTAAGAATTTTCCTGTAATACACATGTAAAAGACAATAGAGATCGGCAGATTCTCAGAAGAACTGTGACCAGCAAAACACAGAATGAGAAATAAAATAACATCCTTGTTTTCAAAGCAACAATGTACCATTGGATGTGTTAAGTCATGTACCAATTACTGACCAAAATACAGAATAAAAGTTCTAAGTTTGAAAACTAAAATATACTCTGTGTATTGTGTGTGTTCTTCTTCTTTACAATATTGGTCCTTAACACTAAGAAAGCTAAATTTGTGCCATTGTGGAATGATAGGCATACCTTTGAATGCAGATGTGTTGTAATTGTGGTCTATGGCAGCAACCATATCTTTCCAAAAGTCGAAATTCACCTCATTTCCTCGCTGGTCACAAAACATAAAGATACATTTGAATATAAAGTTTTCCAGGTGAAAATATAAACCATTAATATGAAAATATCCAGTCCCTTTTAACACATTACCTTATGCATCATGTCGACAACTCTTCCACAGAGAAGAGCCCCAGGTAGATCAAAATAGTTGTCATAAAAATAGTATTTTTCTGCAAAGACAAAAAAAGATTTACAAATCAGTAAAATCCAGTGGAAAATAAAGGAAAGAGCTCCCAGATAATGCACCTTATCCTAAGTACTGTAAGAGCCAAGTGCATTCAGCTATAGGTAATGAAAATGGATATGAACAACATACCAGATCTTGTGAAGGAGGTACTAAGACTGTTAAAGTGCTTCCACTCTCGTTGAGGACCATAATGTTTGATGATCTCTTCTGTGCTAAGGTCAGTGGTTCCATGTGTTGCTCTAATCAAGCAAAAAATTAAGCTCTTATTTTAACGCACTTTAAGGGCCAGTAAAACATGGTAACTTTTACAAAGAGACAACAGATATTCTGGGAGGCAGAACATGTACAGTAAAAAGAGCATACCGTAAGACAGTCCCATCTTCAGCCAGCTTTACAATGTTCCCGTCTTCCAGATCCACCACTAGTCCTTTAAAACTAGACAAAATATTCAGCATGTTATGGATGTACAGTATAAAGACAGCAACCCAGATCATCACCACAGTCTTGTACTCAGCATGGACAACTAATTACCCTGATCTACTACAGTCACATTTGAGCTCACATAAAATGGCAAAATCAACAGTGTACAGTACATGAAACAAAGATCCCCAGTACGAGTCATGTGCCACAAAATTAATATCCAAATGTAGCTTTTTTTCTTTTAAATATTAGAGAAGAAAACATTCATGGGCTGAACTTCAAAGAGCCACAAGCCAAAATGGTGAGGAAGCACTGGACAGCAGGTTCTAGATCTGTGCAGGGTAGCTTACTGTATCATAAAGCTGAAAGCCAACAGGTAGTGCAGTTATAGCTAAAGCCTCCCAAAAACATGAAAGCTTCTGGTAGGTGATTTTATGAGCAATGGCATCCATCTAAACAACAATGGGACCTGAGCAATGTCGGCAAACATTTTTCACATCATAAACACATTTCACATCAGCTAGCTTCAAATCCAAAACAGTATCTCCT
>NW_018128008.1:68678-75095 GCF_001952655.1 Monopterus albus | reverse complement strand
ACTCTTTCCACCACTGCAAACACCACATTTGCCCCCTACTGGCCTGCAGCCATTTTCCCTTTCATCTCTGATCCCCTATCATTCATGGGGCATGGACTGTTAAACTCCCACTTAGCTGTTGTAAAACACATTCCAGTCAATTTATTAGTGATGGGTCTGGCAACACCGATGCGTCGCCACATGCGTCGAGCTCGTAGAGCAAAACCCCGTGTTGGTGCGCCTATCGCTTTAAGAAAGTCACGTGACCGATACAGGAACTGTTTCGAACTGACACTGCCGCGCCAAACTGTGTTTATAAGGAAGCGCATATGTCAACGGGATACATCTGCCAAAACGATTCTCTGATCTTTTGCGGTTCATCGTCACATTCATCAAGAATTATGGAACAGTCTCAAGCCAAAAGAAAGGTTTCCGCCGTGTGGGACCATTTTGATCTCATATCGGAAAATAAGGTATTGCCAGGTCCCAGGATCCTATGAGATACTGGGACAACCAAAAGGCAATCTATCCAAACCTCTTCTCATTTAGATTTTCACGTTATGATACATGTTCACATTATTTATTGACTGTATCTAAAAATATCAAGGAAATTTTAAATTTAAATGAAGATATGAAATAATACAATATAAAATACAATGACTTAAATTATAATACTGTATATACTAGGTCACCAAATCAGTGTCAGTTGAGTCTGTCAACTAGGTTGCCTGTAGGGATTTTTAAGGTCCAGCAGGTGTCAGTATTCAGTGACACAGTATCAATACAGTTTGGCAAAGTGTCGAAACGCTTCATGATGCCTCATCTACCCATCACTACCATTTATCCTGCACACATTGCAATCTCATCTCCAGAGTCTCCTGGTCACTGAATCCTGACAACCTTATTACATTATACCTATATACACTATCTATTATTTTATTTGCCAAGCACGGCTGTCTCCAGTGAGCAAGTCACATTTCTACCAAACAAAACTGCCTTCTGAACACATCTGATATTAGTAACGAAATTAATTCATCTCTTTTTTTTTTCCAAGAAGTGTGCCTTTTACACCTAAATATAAGGAGTTTGCTTCCACAGATGGATTTTGTAAATGTAAAGACTATTGAATGAAAGTGTGGAGGACATAATGAGACCTGGCTCAGTACTGAACTTTCTGAAGTCCTGTCCACAACTCATTTAGATGTGACAGAAAAAGCAAAGGAAGTGGTGTTATGTAAAAAACTGTTTCCCAGTACAACTAATCAATGCCTTGTCATTAACTAAGAAATTGGGTTACATTGTTTTGGACATCTGTGCTGAACTTTGGACATTGTCACCTTTACAATCATCGCCTTTATTAAAAAAAATATATATATATCTGATTATTATCTGTGTGCAAGGGTAACACTGCTCCCACCAGTGATCAAAACTGAACAAAACTGTTGGTTGAAGCTTTTTGCAATCATGCCATCACATCACGTAAAATATTTGGATGCGATGTGTTGCTGGTTAATAATCCATGATATTATCGAAGCTACACTACCTGCTGGAATTAATTTCACTACTTTTGGACTGTATGTGGTCATGTGGGGGGAGACACAGCGACCACCGGTTGGATTTAGCGACCTTTGAGCTACTTGAAAGGAGTGATGTTTCCACTACTGGGTGGGACTTAACGGTAAGTTAAAAAAAAAAAAAAGGGGCATGTCTGTTAATGCCTTTTTTCTGTAACGTTAGAGAGAATTGTTGTAAGGCTGGAGCAGTTACTATGTCCTAATTATGCCAGTTAAAATACAGGGTTTCTCAACTACCCACTTTGTTTAGAGTGTTACACATCTCTTTTCATCGGTACATACAGTGATGTGAAAAAGTGTTTGCCCCCAATGTTTCAGATCAAACAAATTTATATATTAGTCAAAGATAACACAAGTAAACACATCATGCAGTTTTTAAATGAAGGTTTTTATTATTAAGGGAAAACAAAATCCAAAACTATATAGCCCTGTGTGAACAAGTGGTTGCCCCCTAAACCTAATAACTGGTTGGGCCACCCTTAGCAGCAACAACTGCAATCAAGCGTTTTCGATAACTTGCCATGAGTCTTTTACAGCGCTGTGGAGGAATTTTGGCCCACTCATCTTTGCAGAATTGTTGTAAGTCAGCCACATTGGAGGGTTTTCGGACATGAACCACCCTTTTAAGGTCATGCCACAGCATCTCAATTGGATTCAGGTCAGGACTTTGACTAGGCCACTCCAAAGTCTTCATTTTGTTTATCTTCAGCCATTCGGGAGTGGACTTGCTGGTGTGCTTTGGATCACTGTCCTGCTGCAGAACCCAAGTTCGCTTCAGCTTGAGGCCACAAACAGATGGCCGGACATTCTCCTTCAGGATATTTTGGTACACAGCAGAATTCATGGTTCCACTTATCACAGCATGTCTTCCAGGCCCTGAAGCAGCAAAACAGCCCCAGACCATCACACTACCACCACCATATTTTACTGTTGGTATGATGTTCTTTTTCTGAAATGCGGTGTTACTTTTACACCACACATAATGGGACACACACCTTCCAAAAAGTTCAACTTTTGTCTCGTCTGTCCACAGAGTATTATCCCAAAAGTCTTGGGGATCATCAAGATGTTTTCTGGCAAAACGGAGACGAGCCTTTATGTTCTTTTTGCTCAGCAGTGGTTTTCGTCTTGGAACTCTGCCATGCAAACCATTTTTGCCCAGTCTCTTTCTTATGGTGGAGTCATGAACACTCACCTTAACTGAGGCAAGTGAGGCCTGCAGTTCTTTGGATGTTGTTGTGGGGTCTTTTGTGACCTCTTGGATGAGTTGTCGCTGCGCTCTGGGGGTAATTTTGGTCGGCCGGCCACTCCTGGGAAGGTTCTCCACTGTTCCATGTTTTCGCCATTTGTGGATAATGGCTCTCACTGTGGTTCGCTGCAGTCCCAAAGCTTTAGAAATGGCTTTATAACCTTTTCCAAACTGATAGAGCTCAATTATTCTCTTTCTCATTTGGTTTTGAATTTCTTTGGATCTCGGCATGATGTCTAGCTTTTGAGGATCTTTTGGTCTACTTCACTTTGTCAGGCAGGTCCTATTTAAGTGATTTCTTGATTGCGAACAGGTGTGGCAGTAATCAGGCCTGGGTGTGGCTAGAGAAATTGAACTCAGGTGCGATAAACCAGTGTTTTGACAGGGGGGCAAACACTTGTTCACACAGGGCTATATAGTTTTGGATTTTGTTTTCCCTTAATAATAAAAACCTTCATTTAAAAACTGCATGATGTGTTTACTTGTGTTATCTTTGACTAATATTTAAATTTGTTTGATGATGTGAAACATTGAAGTGTGACAAACATGCAAAAAGATAAGAAATCAGTAAGGGGGCAAACACTTTTTCACACCACTGTTTACCTATCTATTGAGGGGAAATTCAAATTAATTAATGCCGCTGCGGTTCATTGTGCTGTCCACTTGTGTCACAACACCAGCAGCTGTTAGGATGGTGTGCGGGAGAGGTAGGACCCAAGATGCAGACTCAGAAGAGCAGTGACAACAGAAAGGAGTTTATTAGGGGCAGGTGAGAACAATGAGTCATGATTACAACCAGGGTGAAGCGAGAACAGGTGAAGTGAGACAAAATGGAAAAGGGCCAAACCAAAAGCACGAGACGGCAAAAGGCTAGAGTAACCATAACAGCAGCAGGAGATACAAAATGAGCATGCCATGGGCTCTTTCATCTAAACTCAGGAAAAACAAAATGTGTGCATTTCAAAACAGAGTTGATCACTGATGCTCTAAATGGGGATGTAAATGACAAAGTACAGCAAAAATACTTTTGAATTTGAATAGACAGCTGACCTATAAAACTCATGCTGAACATCTTGCTCAAAAATTAAAATTTCAAATTGGCTTCGTATTCCAAAACAGAGCTTGTTTCTCCTTCAACAACAGAAAAACCATTATACAGTACTGTCCACTATACAGTTAAAGATATATGCTGTCCACTCATATTGCTGCCTCTGCTGCAATTCGATTCACTACACAAAACTCAACCAAAAAAGCCACTGTTTATAGCTGTTTCTCATAGAGAATGTTTCTGATAAGACCATGCAAATAACACTGCCATTCTCTGCCCTTGGTCCTTTGGTTGTGGAAGAAGAAAGTAGATCATAGAAGGGAAAAACAAGGAGAAACTACACTAAATGGGTGAAATCATGGATAGTACAGCGACAGGCTGAAGGGGCCTTGCCGAACTGTTCTCTTCTTGTGCATCGATTCACTAAGCTCAACAGCCAATCAGAATCGTCTCTCTTTCATCAACAAGGCCCAACAGTGTGATGCCGATTCAATATGCTGAATCGGCCGAAAAGCTGCCGACAGGGGCTGACTAGCCCCAATGGTGCAGGACACACAGGGAGGATGAGCCAACAGCCAACCATTGATTTGGTGTTTCTGTGCCCTAAGGGACTATGTGTTATGTTCACTTAAAAATTACTATATGGCCTTAATATCCCTGAAAGATAAACATATTTAATACAGCTGCTTCTATTATAGTTGCCCTCTAGGTTGTAGACTCACCAGAAGTCCCAGGTAGCTGGGGTTAGGTTTAGTAGGTCCTTGTCATAGCCTTTATGCTCCACCAGATACCTGGCAAAGCTCTCATAGATGAGCTGCAAAAACAAAGATGAAATCCTCAGACAGCCCAGTCATGCAAATGACAACCACACAATGCATCTTCGTGAATGTCAAGAATATACAGGTTTTCCTTCCAACCAGCGGCAACACTGGATGACCATCCCAATCATGTCCTTAACACTGAATTTAGTGAAATCATAAACTTTCCACCGAGTTCACTGATGATTTGTATCTCAACACAGTTCACAGCGGAGATTTCATACATCCACAAAACTGCTTGGGATGCAATGTGGAAATATGTTTGGTTATACTGTTATAATGGGAGCATACCTTTAAGCTGCATCATGATTTTTCAATTTGAAACGTGTCTGTCCACCGAAAGGATCTAAGTCCAATGTTCACTCCCCCTTTATTCTTGCTTTTGTAAACCAAGCTGCTAAGTGCTCCTCTATGCTCACCAGGAGTTGCTAACTTTTCTGTTAATCTGCTGTTTGGTGCTGAGCAGGTAGCATACTGTGTGCTTATCATAGCTGTGTTGCTGAAAACAGCTTTCTGTTCCTGCTGGACAGTAGAGGTGAGAATTTAGGCATCAGAAAACCAAAACAATGAGCTAAAAGAGTCTAAAACCTCCATAAACCCGAGGACAACTACAGAGTAGGGTGTTAATTCACTGTGGGTTTGTCAATATAAGTGACATTTTGCATAACTCATACAGACATGTGACAAATGAAAGGAAAACCCAACATAAAGTGACTCTGTGAGGCAATGGGCCAGCACGTGCCACCAGAACAGCTTTAGTGCTCCTCAGCATTGACTCTCCAAGTCTCCAAACTGTACTGGAGGGATGACCCACATTCTTCCAACAAATATTCTCTCATGTGATGTTTTGATGATGGTGGTGGAGACACTAACACGTCACTCCAACATCTCCCATAGGCGTTCAACTGGGTTGAGATCTGGTGACTGTGAAGGCCACAGCATTTGATTCACATCATTTTCATACTTATCAAACTATTCACTGACCCCTTGTGCTCTGTGGATGGGGAGCACTGTCATTCTGGAATAGACCACTCTCTTATCCTGGCTTCCTTTATTTGTCACTTGTCTGTATCATATATATTGATTTGTGCAACTTTAAGCTCAATCAAGTTATTGCAGTCTTTGTATAGGCAACAAACAACTAGTTATAACTCATGACTGAACAATTAGCTTCACAATATTATCCATTAATATGAACTGTTCTTTAATGCAGACTGAATCTGAGATAAATCACTGCAGTTTCAAGTGAAGCAATCAGTCAACTAAGAATTTCCTTTGGTCATAATTGTATACAAGCATCACTTAGGCTACTGCACTGGAAGGATTAGTGGACATATACTATGTGATATGCATGTAGGATTTTTTTGATTTATATTTTGTCTCTCATTATCACGGAATCCAGTTATCTCCTGTGAGTCTGAGCTGACTACAGCTGTTAATAACAGGTGTGATGATACAATATAGTGGTGTGAGAAAGTGTTTGCCCCCTTACTGATTTCTTATCTTTTTGCATGTTTGTCACACTTTGTTTCAGATCATCAAACAAATTTAAATATTAGTCAAAGATAACACAAGTAAACACATCATGCAGTTTTTAAATGAAGGTTTTTATTATTAAGGGAAAACAAAATCCAAAACTACATAGCCCTGTGTGAACAAGTGTTCGCCCCCTAAACCTAATAACTGGTTGGGCCACCCTTAGCAGCAACAACTGCAATCAAGCGTTTTCGATAACTTGCCATGAGTCTT
>NW_018128008.1:67006-67970 GCF_001952655.1 Monopterus albus | reverse complement strand
AGAGTGAGATTGACACCCATTACTATATCCTAAAGTTGTTTTGCAACGTTCAGATTTTGAGCTAGGAAAATCAGCATGTCAATGTGTTCCTCCGTAAGTCGTGCCCTTCTTGCACTGCAAATGAGCCCTGATGTACTAAATACACGCTCTGAAGCTGAACTTGAAGCAGAGAGGCACAGATACTTCTTAGCAAACTGGGCAAGGTGAGGTAAAGTTGTCTCATGTGTCCTCCACCATGTAAGTAAGTCCTCTTCTGCACTGATTTCAGGCATTTTTTTCATATACTGAGAACTCATTTTTGAGTTCTGTTTCTGCACCCTCATCTTCTTCTCTGGATGATGGACCCTCTCCATGTTCACACTTTTTTCCCCCCTGAATGCTTGTTAACAGTCTCTTCAGATCTGATTTAGTTTTTTTTGCTGGTTGCTGCTTGTCATCTGGAGATGATGTTTGCTGACTTTGGCTCCCTGCTTCTTGCAAATTGACACTGACCGTAAGATTCTGTTTAACCTCCCCTCTTAGGGTTACAAAACTGTCCTTGAACCTTGGGTCAAGAAATGTGGCTGTGTTTAATATCAGCTGCAGTTGTGTGCCCTCATATCTCTGTCTGAGATCTTCTCTGATGTTGTCTTTAAGTTGACATTTTAGATTGCTGTCACCTTCCTCAACTGTCAAAGTAGAGAAGATCTTCCAGCACAGAGGCAGGACTGCGGAGAGAGTGGTGTGTTTTTCACCACTAAGGGCATCTGTGAAAGAGCTGACGGGGCTTAATACCTCTTTTACAGTCTCAAGAACTGTAATATCTGAATCTTTGGGCATGAGGTGCCATTTCTTCCAATCATCAGCTAGAACTGAACAGACAGCTTGCTGCTGTTCTAGAAATCTCTCCACCATTTGATAAGCTGAATCCCAGCGTGTGGGCTCATCATGGATCATTCTGTGTTCAGGCAGTTGCAAATCTTTT
>NW_018128008.1:63376-66780 GCF_001952655.1 Monopterus albus | reverse complement strand
ATGACATGTCCAGCTTCCATGCATCTTGTATCATCTCTTCCAATGCTTCCCTTAAGCATTCTGCTGTGTGCTCAGAGTTGAGCCCAGTACAGCCCAAACACCAGCTCTGCATGTTCCAGGTTTCAGTGATAAATTGCAGTGTTACTGCCATGAACACCACTGATCTGCTTGTCCACAGATCAGTGGTGCATGAAAAAAAGGGTTTCCTTCCAAGATGGTTCATGACTATTTCTTTCGTTTCGTTATATAGGGCTGGGATTTCAGTGTGCATGAAAAAGTTCCGTGAAGGAAGGGCATACCTGTTGTTCAAATGTTCAAGAAGTTGTTTGAAGCCAGGTTTCTCAACAGTATACACAGGAACCTGATCCATGCATATGTACAATGCTACAGCCCTGTTCAGCTTCATTTGAGTTTGCTTCATACTTTCTTTGCTGTTCAAATAAAGCTGGTAGTGTAGGTTGCGCGTGTGTTGTTTTTGTTGCAGGTCGAGTCTCATCTTCTTTCTGGTGCTACAAGAGAATGCCAAACTTTAATAAACATTTTTTCTTTTTAGACCACACTTTTAAAATGAACTGAACTATCTAACTAATATTATAACTTAAGATAATGGTAACAAGATATTTGTTAACATGAATAAACAATCAAAAATACTTCCAAAACATTTATTAATTTTGGTTAAAAGTAACATTTACTAATACAGGAACTAATTAAAGTCTGAAATTCTGTTAATATTTTTTCATTGGACCAGAGCTAACATGATCTGTTATATTTTATTACCTGCTGTTATCAAAGATTAAAATATACTGTAACAAATGTATTGCTCATCGTTCATAAATGCTGGTTAATACATAAACATTATTTGGTTGTTGCCTGCTCCCTGCCTGTACCTCTGCAAGTGTGTCTGCCTGTGTGTTTTATTAAAACACACTTTGAACTCTCCCTCGTTCCTCCAGTGAGTGTCTGCATTTAGCGCACTCACCTGGTGCGCTGCATTTGTGACAACTCACGAGACAACACTCATATCAGCAACAGGCCATCTTGGTTATTGATTCCATAATGTTAAAATGAAAACAGTTACCAACCTCTCAAAATTTTTTGTATAGATCCGGGTGTCTGTCTTTCAGATGCTTTGCTAAATTGGATGTGTTGGCGCCTTTTGTCAGCAATGATCTGTAGCAACTTTGCATAGTGGCTTGCTCGTGTCCTTCTGCTTTCCGTCGTCATTTGCTTCGTATGCAAAATAATTCCAAATAGCACTCCTGCTGAGTTGCTTATCAACTAAAGACAGTCACTCGACATCTTTCTTGCTTCACTTTACAGAGGGAAATGAGACGAAACAGGCACTGTGGTTACGTGCGGCGTTTGTGAACGCGCCTTTGAAGAGAAGTGAAAGTGAAACTGAGGGCGCGAGTACCGGTAATATCGATACTTCGGGAAATTAGAATTGGTACTGTTCAGAAATTCCAGAATCGATACTTATCTGAGTATCGATACTTTTGACAACCCTATCCCCCCATACTCACTGTCTTACAAAAATATAAGTCTTATACTCACCTCAGCAACACAGTAAACAGTCTGAAAACACATGAAATTGACAACAAGAACAACAAGACATTGCAATACACACAATTCTCAATCATCCCTCTGTCCCTAACTCCACACACACATCACAGCCAATTACACGACACCAAACAAATATATGTTCACATATTTAAACACACATTAAAGTCCGCACTTATTCATATACAGAAAGCGCTTTGAGTGGGAATCCACAAATAGGACAGACCACTGCTACACAGCCTCACCATAAAATTTAATCAGGTGCAGACACCTTTATAACTCATAATTTCACGCTGTTCAATCCATTGTCTGACAGCTTATACCTTTGTCTCTGTCAATCCTAATAGGCTGTTTCACAATCACATAAACATCAGACATGTAAAAAACAACATGAATGTATCTTGTAAACATTTAAAGCTAGTTATTTACATCAGTGTTAGTAATGGTGTTAGTGTTAGTGATCGCAGCTGTCTTCCACCACCTGTCAGAATAAAGCAAGTTATTTGGTTCCCTTTACACAAATTCTTGGAGGACAGTCAAGATAGGAGCTTAAATTTAAAATTCTCCCACCTTAGGCTCCTACCTGCAGAGACAACGCCAAGGTTTGTCGTGACTAGAATGTGATAGACTAAATTAATTCAGACAAACCATCCCAATTTAAGTAATCATTTAATATTACAATTATTCTGAACAGAGTAGTAGTTAAACAGGTAATCTGGTAGTTAGGAAACAGAGAAAGCTGTTAGCTGCCAAGAGGCCTCGGAGGGCATCACCGGCGACGTTCAACCTGTGAGTCACGCAGAGTGACTGCAGCATCAGGAGCTTCGCAGCATCTAGCACACATCTACATTCAACTACCAAGTACACTAATATGCACTTCTGCAGTTTTTATTCATGCAGACGAGGCAGACAAGTGAGCCTATTGACGGCTCCGACCTATTTTTAATCCAGATGTGTAGCAGATCGAAGCGTCACGGCCACCGTATGATTGTGTCGGAGCTAACTGCCCGCGGTACACGCACTCACCCTGGAGGTCTCCTTCAGATGGTAGCGACAAAGCGTGTGGTCCAGGTCGAAGCCGATAACATCACAGTCTGACAGGCTGAAGTATTCGCTCATTGTAGCTGAAAATGGGGGGGACTGCGGGGAAAGCGCTCCGGAGCCCAACCTTACTGTACACACATAAACTTGTGCACGGCAACACAACACTACTGATATGCCAATGTCGCTGATGGACGCCGGGGATGGCTCTGGGCTCTGTCTCTCTACACAGTCCTCGCTTATCGTAACGCGAAAAAAATTCTCCGAAACTGTTCTCTAACAAATTACATTATCACAGAACTGTTAACATTAATAAGTTGCCCACATGGAGGCAGAACAGAACCTCCTGTGTACCAGAAGACGGTCGCAGAGAGGCGAGTGTGAGACATGGATGTATTATGGTGAATGGTTCGGGAGCGTGCAGTGCTTCCGGGTGGGAAACAAAACCGTAATGCACTGAACATATGGGCAGAATAAATTTGGAAAGCGCATTCAATTAATCAGGGCTGGATAAAATTGCAGTAGTCAATAGCTGTTGAGTTATTAAGCGCATTTACATAGGACTTGCTGTTTTAGTTTAATTATTTTTATGATTAAGACTTATAATATAGATGTCTGTAAAAATGGGTAAATTTGAGTTGTTAATTACTATGTTTAACAAAAAAGTAACAATAAACTGGTTAACTGAAAAATAATCAGCAGATTAATGATAATACTCATTGCACTGCTGTATTGTAGAAAAAAAATTATCTACACTTCAACAAACCACAACAGGTAAATATCTTACTTTTATATTAATGCCT
>NW_018128008.1:61561-63182 GCF_001952655.1 Monopterus albus | reverse complement strand
TAAATATATAATATACTATAATGGTATAGCAGTCATAGAGACTATATTTCTGCACTGGTGAGTTTAAATTTTCATACTCTAACATTTTCTGGTTTTTCTTGCATACTTTAGTGAAATAATAATGCAGGACGTTTATTCTGGTAAAGACCTGAATACTTCCTGCACAACGGTCACAGTGATAAAAAAAAAAACTGGTCATTCATAAGTGTTACTTGTAGTGGCAAGTCAGCAATTACTGAGAACAACTGTGGACCTTGTGTCTGGGGATGTGCAAGCCAATGGCTTACTGGGGTAGCAACTAAGCACATACAGTAATTGTGCAGGGCACAGGTGTCACCTCCACCCAGTGTATTAAACATGGACATTCTCCTCCTCAGTATTTGTAAATGACCGACACATCATCCATTCCCTCAGAAATCTGATTTGTTTTCATAAGTATTCAGTGTTAAACTGACTTCTGCTATTTTGCATTTTGATGTCAAACGACACCAGTGAACTCTGCAGCTGTGTGTGTCTCAGGAGAGTGTGCCAAAGTTTGTGGTCCATCACATATTCTCCATGGGTCATGCACAGACCTCAGATTTACACTGACATGTAGTGATGGCTAATCAAGGCTTTGTTGAAGCTTCGACACAGTATTCACAAAAATGGTTCATTGCTCAAGGCTTCAATGACACAGTTGTAGTCATTAAAAAGAAACAAACAGAATATAGTAACAGATAATGTATAATATGTAATGTGAAGTAAAACACATTAGAATGAAATATAGTAATAAGGAAGGTGGTTGTGTAACAGCCACAAAAGGGCATTGACCTGTGGTGCTGCTCTCTGAGAGGAGTGCAGGCACCACGCTTCCTATTCAAAACATCTAGCACAGTGTATTCCCTAAAAAGGAGAAGCTAGCATAAGTTTTTTTTTTTGGCCAAGTATGTTGCACACAAGGAATCTGTCTCTGGAACAGAAACAATGGCGGCCATTTGTGGCACCAACTCAACCGATGGTTCTAAACATCAGGGGACAATGGGGGGGTTCAGTGTCTTGCCCAAGGACACTTCACATGGACTGCAGGCACCAAGATTCAAACCTTCAACCTTCTGGTTGGGAGACGACTGCTCTACCCACTGCACTAATGTCACCTCCTAGGGTGTTTCCTAAGAAGGAAAAGTAAGTCTAAGGGTTAACACAAGTGGGAAAAGGATAGGAAGCGAGAGCTGTGAATAAAAAGAGGTAGGCTGAAGGATAGGGGTGGAGAAGAATGCTACTGTGATAGTGAAGTGTGTGCACGTTCTATCCCAGGCCTGGGTAGGGGGAAGGGACTCTGGACTTGACTGACTGACTGGGACAATCTTCCTATTGTTAGGTTATTTCTTAGTTAGATAGATATGGATTAGAGATCTGTTGTATTAGAAGATGTTTAGTGCAGACAGGGTGACTAGTTTGATGTAACTATTAGCCTGCAGTAAAATTGCAGGCACGCCAAGGTTACAGGAAAAGAGCTTTTAGGGTCAACTGTAATGCTAGTCTTAATATTTGTCTTAAAGTGTAAGGTTATGTCCCATTGTTTAGATACACACCACGAAAACAACAGTCACGCACCTTGACTTTGCCTCATGTTTTGGCT
>NW_018128008.1:50767-57192 GCF_001952655.1 Monopterus albus | reverse complement strand
GCGTTATGGCTGTTTCAGTATTACAGGAGACACTTCACCCCGAGTCTCCCGGTGTTTATGTTCTTTCTTTTTTGTCCTTGTCTAGACTTTACCAAATCCAAAATGGCTCAAAGTTTGCAAGCTGACTACCACTGCAGCAACTTAACTTTCACATACTTTGTACTTTTTTTTAGGGGGGTGACAAGATTTATACTAAAGTCAGACCCCAAAATCGAGCGCGCTGTGCTGGCTATACGTTTGTCTGTTTTGTTATATTGGTGTCAGCACAGAGCGTACAGTAATTTAAATGCAAATCAGATTGTTGAGGTATTGCAGATGTTAATCCCACTGATCGATAGACCTGTGTGAGCCCATTAAGTTAGAAATCCATTACTATCTTTCTAGATGATATTGTATTGATTTTTCTTGCTTCAATCCATACTGTACTGTACACCAAAGTGAGTTACTGCGTATAAAGTCTGTCGTTTCAGGTTCTTGGGAGGAAAAAAGCTGTAAAAAACAAAGGAGAGATTGACATCAGTAAGTTTCTTTGTTTCGTGTGTAGAATGGGCTTTCCCTGCTTTCAGAACAGATTCCTTCAGACTTGACACGCACACACACTCTCTCACACACAGTCCCTTCACATACACACAACCACTGCATGTACCATCTGCACACGCGCTCATGGCCACTCATTCCGGAGATGTCACAAAGGCCTCTCACTCTTTAGGATTTATTAAACCTGAAACAAATCGGTACTTCTAACCCAAGAGGTGACATTTTAAGAAGGAAGTGCTGTTTCATGTACTGTAGCAGCCAGAGTTTATTTCCATGGTCACTGACATACTGAGAACATCACTCAGCTCAGCACATGCACTCTGAGAATGTAAGAGCTGGAAAACAGGCTGAAAGTGTTCTCATCTGGAATCAGTTCTGTATCTCCATGATATTAATTATGCATACAATTAAGTTTTAGCAACAAAACTGTCCCATTAAGTATTGGTTTAGATGGTAAAGCTTTAACTGGGCTACAATGGGTTGAAGAATGAACATTTTCAGATCTCTAGGTTTAATGAAACATAATTTCAACATGCAGTTTGAACTGGCTTCACATTTTAAAATATGAATTTGAATGCTGTTAAAACAACGATCGACCCGTCCAGGGTGTACACCCCGCCACACACTCAGTGTTAGCTGGGATCGTCTCCAGCCCACGTGACCCTCTGCAGGAGAAGTGGTACAGCTAATGGATGGATGAAGCTCTTCCATATCCCGTTAACAGTATGGGACACAGACGACAAAACAGGACATGTACAAAAGAACATAGGGTATAAGTGCACGTTGTTTTTGTGCACTAAACACTAGGACACCCCATTACATTAAAAACTATTCCTACATTTTGTAATTCCATATTAATTAGTCAATATTATTTTGAATATTATTTGTGCATCCATGACAGAAATACCGACAGGGGCTTGCTGACAGAAGGAAAAGTCTGTACATTTGTTTACTAATGAGAAAGATGAGAGCAGAATGATAAACATGAGCAGTCCATGTTTTCAGACCTTTGTCACCTTTCATCAGATAAAGTTGAGTAAACTTAACAAATCGACAAGTTGTTTCAGTTTTAAAGGAACGTTGCAACTTTTTAAACATGGTAATAAAGCCGAGAAAATATTCAGACCTTCTCACAGTTGGTCAGAAGACGTATACGTTTTGTTGAGATAATGACTTGATTCAATCTGTAAGTAAGAACCAGCAGCAGAGAGAGTGGCCCTGCTGGGCACCGACAGGCCCCTGGAGGGCCTCACTGAAAGTGTGGCTGATTGAGTGGCTCTCCTGGCTCTTGGTTACAGGCCTCCGTGGCCTGTCAGATGGCTTTGTCCCCCCTGCTGTGCTGCTAAGTGCCCTGATGGCCTCTGGGGTTGTGGATGGGCTAAATACCAGTGTAATTGGTGGGGCACAAACATCGTTGTAATGTGTTGTACAACACCACCATTTACACAGGCCTGGGGCTGTGGAGACATTAAATGGCCAAGGCTGTGTAGTTTATGTTCCCTCTCTCACCTCCTCTCTCTCACTTACACACTAACACACACTCTCTCCCTGTCCAGCTTAGAGGGACTTGAGAGGAAATGAAATGGTGTTATTTGTGCAGCAGTATATAATCACTGAATGTAGTGTGAGTTATTTATACTATGCACTGTCGTTTAACATCCTGTGTCTGCAACTGTCAAGTAGTCTGTTTGTGTAAATGCACTATAAGTAGCTGTTAGGTTATTTTTTAGTTAGATAGATATTCAGAGATTTGTTGTCTAGGACTGTTAGTGCAGCCAGGATGTCTTCCTCAGGCTGTTAAATGCAAGGTTAGTTAAGGCAGAGAAAGGCTGCAGTCAGGGACAAATGTTATTATGACTGTAAAAGTAACCATAATATTTGTCTTAATGTGTAATGTTATGTCAAATTGTTTTAGATACACACCACGAAAACAACAGCCACACACATTATTTTCTTCATGTTTGGTCTACTGCTCTGCTCAGCTGCCAAGCTGGCATATCAGGTGACGTCACGGTTCGACAGCCCAGAAAGGATTAATATTGTATAGCAATGCGTGGTTCGGGGTCTTCCTGTTTCCGGGCTGCCTTTGGCAGGCTGGGGGTTGGAAGATCTCTGGACTTGAAGTGTTAATTCTTGCCTGTGACTTTTTGAATAAACCAGCACGGATATATTTTTTATATACTCAAGTGGTCTGAGTCGTCCCTCTGAGTTCCTGGTTTGAAAGAACCGGATGAGGCTTTATAATGGTTTTTAGCCTTTACTATTTAACACTGTATTTATTCCTTTGCAGAGGTGGTGATTTGATTCCCTATCTTTCAAACTATTGAACTGCCTTGAATTATTAAAATATTAAATTGTCATTGTAATTAGGATGATTTGTCTGAATGAATTTAGTTTACATAAGGCTCGAACAACAACACAGTGCTCAGGTAGGACATCTAGTGGTCAATAAAATGAAGTGGTCAAGATGTGTCATTGGTTCATGGATTGTTTGGGATTTTTAAACATTTAAATGGTGCTGCTACATTAATGAGATGTGCTCTACAAATTCAGACATATGTCATTTTCACATGGGACTGGTGCAAATACAGAGTATATTATGGGCTTTGGCAAAGTATGTTTTGGGGTTCATGGATAAAGAGGGTGTGCTTGTGTAACTGTTATCTAGATATGTATATCTAGCTAGTTAATCCTCTATCTTTCTCTGTGGCAGGCCGTGCATTTCGTACCTGGGCCTTCAGTGGGGACCATCAATACTATACAAAAATGTAATATAATTAGCGTGGGATTACAGAGAGAGAGGTATTTCATGTATTGAGGGTGAATACCATTTTTTACTAAAGCAAGAAACCCAGTTAAGCAATAAAAAGAATGTGACATAAGTAGAGACATTACATTGGGGTGGCTGTGGCTCACGAGGTAGGGCAAGTCGTCCTCTGACCAGCAAGTTGGTGGTTTGACTCCCGGTCTCCCTACATGCCTAAGTGTCCCTGAGCAAGACACTGTAAAGCGCTTTGGCCAGTGCATAAAAACACTATATAAATACAGTCTATTTACATGATTTCACCTCTGTCTAAATATGTACACAGGTCTTTCACTCCCTAGAATCTATTAGCCTGTCAGTTTGTTGTTTGAACCATCAACAGAACAGTGTTTAGGTTATAGTTGGATTTTAAAATGATTTAGCCATTTAGCTCCATTCACCCTCGTTCCCTCAGGTCTGGCAGGTCTGGTCTAGGAGTCTAGAGGCATTTCCTACTTTTAAAGGGTCTAGAAAGCAATAAAATAAATGATATCAGTTTTGATTGCAGGCAACATTGACCTGTGAGTGAGTGTGAAGTCTCATGGTGAGACAGGTGAACACTCCCTGGCTTTTTAATTCTTAGTTTTTTTTTTTATATGTGTAACACTTTCAATGAAACAAAAAAAGGGCAGCACTCTAATAAATTATTTATTCTTAGCATTAGCATAATCTCTGGGGTCCCTGATGGACTAGTGGCTAGGATTCAGCGCTCTCGCTGCTGCAGCCTGGGTTCGGTTCAGGGTTGGTTCACGAAGGGCATCTGGCATAAAACACGTGCCAAAGTTCAACCTGCGAGTCGATAGTGCGACGATTCGCTGTGCCAACCCCTAACGGGAACAGCCAAAAGTAACATTCATTCATTAGCATAATCTATCATAATGCTGTCATATTTTTCATTGGTCCACAGATTTCTTTTGGGGATCCAGTCAAAAATATAAACTGGGTTGAACCTGTTTTTCTATTATCATTCAGCCATTATTTCAAACCATGTATAAGATGCGGCTGCCCATGCAACACAAGGCCTGCTATGTGACAGTAAAATGTGGTGTGCTCCATGAGCCTGTCCTGAGAAAGGTAGAAATGCTCCTAATGGTATAATGAATAAAACTGAATGCCACTGAAGCATTAAAAAGGAAATCATGTTCATGTGACTGGCTTGTAGAGCATCTTGAGATTTTCTTAAAACAAAAGCACTATGGAAAAATTTACAAAGAATATTTTTAGAACTATTAGTACTAATTACTAATTTTATTACTGACTCATTTCAGAGGGTGAGGAAAGATTTTTACCTAAACAAGATTAAGGAAACAAAACTGAATAAGACTTTTGTCCAAAAAATTTCCTGTGAAGTACCTCTGTCTGCACAAATCCTCTCTGGACACCTGCCCTTATCATAGCCATCCATGTGCCAAAGTGCATTTGGCCCTCTGCAGCTGTAGATGGTGAGTACAGTGTTTTCACGCTGGTGCTTCCTTCCAGTGTCTGTGCTGTGCCTGCTGCCTCAGACGGCGTCTGTGTGCGCTCAGGCCTGTCTGCCATCCTGCTCCTGCACTCAGGAGAAGAGCTGCAGCATCCTGTTTGACCGCTCCGGCCTGGCCGAGCTGCCCAAAGAGTTTCCCTGTGAGGCCACCGTCATCAACCTGGACAAGAAGAGGCTCGAGTTCCTGTCTGAACGGGCCTTTGGGACCCTGCCCTTGCTCCGGGCTTTGTATCTGGACCACAACAAAATCTCCTTCATCACCCCCGGAGCCTTCAAGGTCTGCTGACTCTCACACAGGAGCAGGAATAATTGATATAAAGTGCAGAAAGGTGATTCCTGGTAGCTGTTAGACTGATTACACTATTTGACTGTTATTACTGAATTTTAATCTTGTAGTCAGTTTAGGAGCAGGTATTTTTAACCCCTTCTACAGGACTCTCACTAGCGACTGTTTTCATTATGGATTACTCTCCTGATGACTCAGACCACATGTGACATACCTCTTCATATTTTAGTGCTGCTTTTATGCCTGTATTTTTAGGGGCATGTTAGTTTGTTTGCCTTAATTCAGTTCTTCCTCCTTCCTCACCACTGAAGATGTAACAGTCCCCAGCTCCTCTGGTTATCTCACAGCAAACATACAGTATGTTCTCCTGAGGCTCGCCCCCAGTTGTCCTGGGCCTGACACCTGCCTCTGTCACGGAGATATAACATAGCTGTGCTTTGTTTATGCTGCTTGTATATTTATAGATATATACAGTGGGGCAAATAAGTATTTGATACACTGCCAGTTTTTTAAGTTTTCCCACTTACAAAGAATGGACAGATCTGTAATTTTCATCACCTCAACTGTGAGAGACAGAATCTACAAAAAATTCCAGAAAATCACATTATTAGAGTTTTAAATACTTTATTTCCATTTGATACAACAGAAAAATAGAACTTAATATTTGGTACCAAAACCTTTGTTTACAATTACAGAGGTCAGATGTTTCCTGTAGTCCTTGACCAGGTTTGCACACATTGCAGCAGGGATTTTGGCCCACTCCTCCATACAGGTCTTCTCCAGATCTTTCAGGTTTTAGGGCTGTTGCTGGGCAACACGGAGCTTCAGCTCCCTCCATAGATTTTTTATTGGGTTCAGGTCTGGAGACTGGCTAGGCCACTCCAGGACCCTGAAATGCTTCTTACAGAGCCACTCCTTAGTTGCCCTGGCTGTGTGTTTGGGGTTATTGTCATGCTGGAAGACCCAGCCACGACCCATCTTCAATGCTCCTACTGAGGGAAGGAGGTTGTTGCTCAAAATCTCGCGATACATGGCCCCATCCATCCTCTCCTCAATACGGTGCAGTCGTCCTGTCCCCTTTGCAGAAAAGCACCCCCAATGCATGATGTTTCCACCACCATGCTTCACGGTTGGGATGGTGTTCTTGGGATTGTACTCATCCTTCTTCTTCCTCTAAACACGGTGAGTGGAGTTTATACCAAAAAGTTCTATTTTGGTCTCATCTGACCACATGACCTTCTCCCATGCCTCCTCTGGATCATCCAGATGGTCTTTGGCAAACTTCAGACGGGCCTGGACATGTGCTGGCTTGAGCAGAG
>NW_018128008.1:47313-50258 GCF_001952655.1 Monopterus albus | reverse complement strand
CATTCTGTCTCTCACTTGTTGAGGTGTACCTACGATGAAAATTACAGAACTGTCCATTCTCTGTAAGTGGGAAAACTTGAAAAATCGGCAGTGTATCAAATACTTACTTGCCCCACTGTAGGTGTGCATATATGAAATATGTGTATGTGCTTGTCTTTGTGTGTTAACAACAGAACATTTAACAAATGTTAGCATGATAATAAACTTAACCCATGATTTTAAATAGGGGAAGAGTCCTAAAGTAAGTTACCATGACATAAAATCATGCTGCAGACTAATACCAGCAGGTAAAACTTGTCCTGAGTGATTCCTGCCGTCTCTCTCACAGACACAGAGTGAACAAAGGACAGACTCCAGTCGACCACATGAACATCATCTTCTCTGTGAGGAGTTCACCACTAAACCAGTATGTCTTATAAAACCATGCTTGTTGGGAAGACGCCCTAAACAGCCGTTGTCCACGACCTGCTCAGCAGCAGACAGACGCAGTCAGAGACCAGCTGGGGAACACGGTGGAGATTTACTGTGGGTATGAGCATCCTCATGGATGAACTAGCTGCGACTGCTCACACTGACCAGATCTCCGCTGCAGTGGTTCTTCTTCTCTGGCTGTCTCTGCTCTTTAATTTTCCCTCCCAGTTTGTACCATTTGTCTTTTCCACATCCCGGCTTCTCCTTGTTTATTACGAACAGTCACCTTCACATCTACATGTTGCATGTTGTGAGTTGTATTGAGAATCACAGAGCAGATGAGCTGTTTCTGTTTCATATGACTGTGCCTCATTTGAACCTAACACTTCACATTTGTTGGCATTAAGTCTTCATCCTTTGGCTTTGTGTGAAGCACACCATTAGTTTTTGTTCCTCTGAACTCTCAGGGTCGGAGGTTTTATGGCACTTGGTCTGATGTGACATAATCAGAATGAATGGCCTAAATTCAGGAGCACGTGGCTGCCAGTCAGAGAGAGAGAGAAGATTAATGAATGAAGCAGAGGCACAGTGACTTTCAACAGCAGACTTCACATCCTAAACAGGCATCAGAGCTGAGTTAAAGGAGGCAGAGACATTTAATATCTCATCAAATGTCAAATGTTAGCCCCACAGAGAATTCTATTAGGAAACCACGTGATTAATGCCAAAGATCAGCATGTTGTCATGATTCTGTCCCGTTTGCTTCCTGTCATGCTTTTATTTTGACACTACTTCCTGTCCCCAGCTCACCCTGACTCCTGGGAACTTTAGCTCATTATCCAAATTTGTTTCACCTGCTTCTGATTACCCACACCTGCTAACAACAGTATATAGTAGCTGCTCACCCTGTTGGAAGCTGCCAGATTGTTCTAACCCATGTCAGACTTTTCAGTGTTTTTCCTTGTGCCTGGTTTTTCCTTGTGCCTGGTTTTTCCTGTTTTGACCCCGGATTGTATTTTGACAATTGTGTTCTGCCTTGCCCTCCTGATTAAGACCGCTTTTTGTGTATGGATTATCGGACCCTGGATTGTATTAATGACCTGAGAGTGTGTTTCGTGTTTTACGTAGTTCTCTATCATTTTTTTTTCCAGTGTGCTGATTAAAGAGACGGTGTTTTACTTTTTCTCGTCTGGCTCTATAATTGAGTTCACCCCTCGACATTATCGGCAGGTTCACGCGTTGATTCTTGATACATGTCTAACCCACATAAAGCTGTTCTGATGACTAGGGATCTATAATCTGTGGAGGTTTCTGGTAAACTGGCTCAATGGTTAATTATTAAATCCAGTTGGAATGATGGTGGGGATCAGGCTGCACATACTCAACAGTTGTACACATAGTGTAACTGTGCAAACACATGTTGGACTGTAGATGTGGGATTTTTTTTTTAGCCTATATTTATCCTCCTTCAGTCAAATTGTCTTGTTAAAAGTTATTAAATGAGCAGTAATCAGCTTCTGTGTGCAGTGTAACCACAGATGTACAGCCTCACTGGATCACTGTGACAAAATGTTAAAGCATGATGATTCTCGGGCAGGTTGTGCAGTTATAATGACCATCTTTCTCTATGACCTACTGTATAAGTGCAGTTATGAGTGTTTATCTGTGAGGACATCAGGGACAACAATATCCTGGGGCGGTGACTAAAAAATATGTGTTGTGTGTACGTGTCAAATGCAACTGTCATAGGAATGCAGGAGGCGTCATCTGAGAACTCATTGTCCAGTTCTCTTTACAGTTCTGGCATAAAGATGGAAGGAGAGGAGAGGAACACTTACAGGAAAAGCCAAAGGCTGCTGAAAGGGTGACACACTGTACAGTAACTCTTCTTATGTGCAGTGTAATTTTTCTTGGCTCAGGAGTCGTCTAGAATGCATTAGATTCAAGATCAGTGGGGAAAAACTAAGTACATCTACTCAACTACTGGGTATAAATCCAATGTTCATGCATTTACACTTCATTGGAATATTTCCTATTGATGAAACTTCATACGTCTCTACTACATTTCAGGTGCAAACACTATACTTTTTACTGCACCACACTGATCTTACAGAAGATAGTATGCAGATTCAGAGGAACAAAACAACATATAACCAACAAATAAATGATCACGTTATCACAGGCTGTGATCAGACTTTATTGATCCCCGGTGGGAAACTCAGCAGCTACCCAGCAGGATGGAAAGTACTTTACAGTATGAGTATAAAAGGTAGTTAACATAAGCTCCCCCTTTACCAGCTGCATAATATGAACACAACTAAAGAATTGCATTTTCTGAAGAAAATGCGTATGGATGCTGAGTGCTGAAAGATTGCCCTGAAAATGCTGAACATTTTGACACCTGAATGGTTTTACTAGCTGAAATTATGCTGAATTAGAATTTTCCCATTCAATTAAATGTGGCAAGATTTTTAAAATAAAGCTAAATATTTTAAATGTATGAGGTTTATAAAAATTCTGAAGAGAAGCAGGAA
>NW_018128008.1:41188-47288 GCF_001952655.1 Monopterus albus | reverse complement strand
TCTTGAAGAGCTGAACATTTTAATAGCTGAAAGTATGCAGGAGTAAAAATTTGAATGGGGCAAGATTTTCAAAATAAAGCTAAATATTTCAAAAGTATGAAGCTTACAAAAGTTCTGAATAGAAGCATGAATGTCCTTGAAAAGTTTAACATTTTGATACCTGAAATAGCTAAAAGTATGCTGAAGTAAAAATTTCCCCAATCATTTGAATGGGGCAAGATTTTCAAAATAAAGGTAAGTATTTCAAAAGTCTGAAGTTTACCAAAGTTCTGAATAGAAGCATGAATGTCCTTGAACAGCTGAACATTTTGATAGCTGAAATAACTGAAGTATGCTGAAGTTGAATTTCCCCATTCATTTGAATGGGGCAAAATTTTCAGAATAAAGCTGAATAGTTTAAAAACTATAAAAGTTATAAAAAAGTTGTATGCATGCCTACATTTTCTGAAAAAGCTGAACATTTTGATACCTAAATGGTTTTTCTAGCTGAAAGTATGCTGAAGTAGTTAAGGGCCAAAAAACATACGGAAGAATAATAATAATTTATAAATGAAGACCAGGAAAACATGGTATGGATGCTGACTCAGCATCCATACAATAATGCATCAGTCATGATAATCCAACAATATCAGACAACGTTAGACTCCACTTGACCTGACTGTGGGCTTCCACAGTTGGACAGATGTTGGACAGAGACTCTGTTATATCCTGAGCAGAGCTGGATGCTGCTTAGTGGACCCTGGCAGCAACATCAGCTGAACTAAGATGACAATCATCACACAGAAAGAAACTCATTTTACTGAACTGGTGAAATGTTGATGGTCAAAGTGATGAAATCAGACAAATGAGTGTTTGGTGTCTGAGTCGGAAACAGATCTGCTTCACAGTGCAGAGAGTGGGATGGTGACCTTTGACCGCAACAGCTGATCTTCAGTCAGAGTTTGTGTCCACAGGAGACACTCACACCTACACACCACACAAAGACAATGAGGAACCAGGAAACCAGATCCAGAACCCAAACCCAGGATAAAGAGGTTCAGTGAATGCGGTGTTGAAGGTGTAGAGGTGGATCAGTCTGTCAGAGGAGACTGTGTAGAAGGACAGAGTGCCAGCAGGATAGTCCACATACACTGCTACTCTGTGAGACACCGAGGGGGTGGGGGGGATGAGTGTTTGTATCTTATTGTGCCTGACAGAGTAACCACGATCAGAGCAGTCCAGATTCCAGGACTGATCATTCATTCCAAACCAACAGTCATCACTGTCTCCTTTCCTCCTGATTCCTCTGTAACTCACTGATATAGAAACGTCTCCTGTCCACTCGACCTCCCAGTAACAGCGACCAGTCAGACCAGTTCTACACAGCAGCTGAGGCCAGTGGTCAAATCTGTCTCGATGATCAGGATATGGCTGATCTTCCTCCACCTGTGTCACCTTCTTGTTGTTGTCAGACAGTTGTATTTTTCTGTACACTGTGTTTGTGTCCAGTTCCAGTTCACAGAAATCTGATGGAGAGAAAAGACACAGCTGCAGTTTATCATTTACTGGTGGAGGAAATCATTCACACTGACATTTCAGATTCACTGTGACTCATGTTTGGCTTCATTCAAACTGAAATGTAACAATCCAGTTACACCAACATGAGCAGTGACTTAACATGAGAGTCCAGGGGCCAGATGCATAAACGATGAGTGCACACAAAACCTTGTGTATAAACAGTGTGTGGGAAGAACGTGCGCCTCACGCCTACTTCAGACCATGCGTGCACATGGTTTGAGTACATGTGACATGGTGAAGAGAAAATGAACAATAAGGTGAGACAGCCTGTTGTAAACAACCTGCATTAGTTTTATCTCTTTACACATTCTTCAGTTCACAAAGTGGATTTTTAAACACTACGTTTATGTCGGGCTGATTGTTCTTATTTCTTTTAACTTCATGTTATGTTCTAGTTTTTCATGTTGGACTTTCTTGTAAATGATTCTGTAAAGTGCTGATGTTAGTCATTAACTGATTTCCATTAAACGATGAGACGTCACCAGACTAGCAACTAGCCTTTACAGGTGTGTGATTACATTACAGCAGTCTAGAAACAGCTCTAGGTGACGTAGTGGTCATGCATAAGGACGTCTGTTCTAGCCTTAGTGCAGGATCTTGACAACGCCCCTGTAAGACCAGAAACAGTGTTTAGACATTTTTCCCTGTGAAGCTGTGTGGCTGAAACTGCAATGTGTTCATCTGCTGTAGGTAATGCAGGAGGTGTCCTCCTCCTGTTGCCTTCATGCTCTTTGTGCACATAAGCACTTTTCTGCCTCTCTTACACTTTACAACACTCTTTTCTCTACCTCGGCCGTGGCACTCTGCTCTGAACTGATGTATTAATAATCTGCCAGTCGCCACGAACACATCACTCAACTTCTCCAGTCAGTCTCAATGTTACAGTCATTGAAGCTGCACTTCTTCTTTAGTGCTGCTTTCAGTGCTGTGTCTAATGAGATGGTGGTTCAGATGGCCAAGTGGTTACCGACTTTTTTCACAAGTCTCCCCCTGCCCTCTAGCTGTCTCCTGTCTGCCTCTCTGTGATTTGCTATGAAATAATGAAAACTAAAAGCCAGAAAAAAGTAAATTTTTCCAAAATAAAAATCAAAACAATAAAAAAGTGAAATAGCCCTGTGCACATGTGCCCAGTTTCTTGATGATTGAGATTTATAAAGCAGTGCCGGGTATAGGTGTGGTTTTATGAATCTGACAAAAACAACGTGCATGCTCACTTCTGTACACACAGCTTTAGCCGTGAATCTACACAGAGTTTTATGCATCTGGCCCCTGGTGTAATGGGATTTTCAAGACAAGAAATGTTGGTTCATGAAACTTTCATTTGAACTTGACCATCAGTGAACTGTAAAAATCACTGCAGACTGCCACTCTATCTGTCTTTCTTTTGTGAGACATTTAAGTGTGTGTTTGGCTGTGTTTACCGCAGCTGCTTTCTGCAACTCTGATTAGCTCCACCAACAAACTGCTGAAATACTGTATGAGCTTACAAGAAGCACCTGAAGGCAACACGGCTCCTCTATAATATCAGTGACAGAAGGAACAAAGTTGGCTTCTGCTGGCTCCACTGTTAATCACATGTATTGATTAGTGTTGCTGGGTCACTGTGTTCACTTTGTTGTGTCTGTGGATTTTAAACTGACTGAATTCTAACATGTTTCCAGCCACACGGACAAAAACCAGAAGCTAAATCCTGAATGAAACTCTGCAGAAACTCATCTTTGTCTTTCGGTCAAGGGTCCACATCTAGTGGAACATGTTCAGCTGGTTCTCAGGAATCAAACTTAAACACACTCACACTTCCTCAGACCAGGTCTCATCCATTGTGGTCCACTATATTCCACCCTGGAGGAAGAGACAGAGTCAGCATCAGACACCTTAACTGACACCCATCATTAAACATGGACCAGAGTTCCTCAGTCAGTCAGAGAGACAGAGACAGTGTGAGAACTACTGCTGTCTGTGGTCTGTCTGTACCCGAGAGAGTCCGGTCTGTGGTCAGTCTGTATCTGAGAGAGTCCAGTCTGTGGTCTGTCTCTCCTGAAACAGTCCAGTCTCCAGTGTGGTCCATCTGTACCCAAGGGAGTCCAATCTGTGGTCCGTCTGTACCTGAGGGAGTCCGGTCTGTGGTCTGTCTGTACCCGAGAGAGTCCGGTCTGTGGTCCATCTGTACCTGAGAGAGTCCAGGCTCCAGTGTGGACCCTCCGGTCCAGATGACAGCAGCTTCACTCCTGAGGCTCCTGGATGATTGTAGTTCAGGTCCAGCTCTTTCAGATGGGAGGGGTTGGACTTCAGAGCTGAAGCCAGAGAAGCACAGCCTTCCTCTGTGACCAGACAGCCTGACAGCCTGAACACACGCAGTCATGTTTCCATCACTTCACAGAACAATACACTGACTTACATTCATTTCCTGGAGACGTATCTTCCAGGACCTGAAACGAGATCTACACCCTGAAATGTCCTGACGTCTGTTCTGAGGATTCATGTACACACACACACACACACACACACACACACACACACACACACACAGGTTCTGACTTTCAGTCTAAACTCTACATCAGTGGGTCTTTACACGTTTAGCAGTGCAGCCACCTTCTGAGGACTAAAACATTGTGACATTCCCACTTGTAAAGACAGTTTAGTAGTGGATAATGCTGTATTCAGCAGTTTAAACAGCTCATTTAAATGGGGCGGCCTTTTACATTCAACTGTCTGAACATGATGAAGGTGAGATGCAGATGAAGAAGCGACAGTAATGTCCAAGTATTTCTGCTGCCAAAGCCCAGAGGAGAGCAGTAGTTCATGTCTGATGAGCTCTGTCTGATTCCCATCTTGGATTTCTAGTCATGGCAGATATTGAACTGGCTGGATGATGTTTCTGATCAGAAACGACAGAGGCTTTATCTTTGATTTCCAGCCATCAGCACAGTCTCCTCATGCCATTCTGAGCTGCAGTTATGGAATCAAAGTGTCAAAGCACTGACACTGTCAGGAATCCTGTCCTTGTTCTTAAGGCTACACTTTAACCATCTAAAACACTGCTGTTCTGTTCAAAGCCGTGAAATGTGCCTGAGTCCACATCTCGCCCTTCAGGGTCTTTATAGATAGTAGCCATCCCTCCAGCCTTCGCCCCCCTCTGGATGAACACCAGCTGAGGAAACCACTCAGCTGGCTGGACGGGCCTGAGTCAGTGTGGCAGGTGCATCTGTGCCGAGCCAGGTCTCAGTCAGAACAGGACCATCCAGGTTCCTGCTGCATAAAGGCCCCATGTTAAAGGGCCACATCAGTTTCTGATCATTGTCCAATTTGTGTCTCTGGGAACTATAATCAGTCTTTTCATGGTGGGAGTGTTTCTCACTCTGCTGACAGTGCTGTGTCCAGGGGAGATGATTAGGTTTACAGTGGAGACAGGGACGGTGAGGTCAGTAGTCAGGGTAGCAGTGTCATCAGGAGACACAGCATCTCTGTCCACAGATATGCTGATGGCACTCTGCTTTATGTGGCTGTGTCTCCTGACCACACCGGGACCAGTGGCTCACTTCTTCACTCCATTTTAGACAGAAATGCCTGGATGTCACTGAGCTGGTGGCAGCTCACCCAGGACCAAACAGAGGAACTGATCACTGTTTCAAAGCTCAGTGAGAAACTGGTCTCCATACTCACCACACTGGAAGACATCCCAGTGTACAAGCAGAAACCTTGACAATGAGGTTTGACTCTGACTGGAACTTCACATCACATGTGCAGGCTGTTACAGAAACAGCATTTGATCACTGGAAGAACACTGTGACAGTGAGGCCATATTTGTGTCTGAGCAGCACAGAGACTACTGCAGACTTTTATAAGTACCAGGAGGCCCATCTTAAAGTCTGACAATGATCGCATGGCAGCTTCCACAGACTGGACTGGAAGGTTTTCTTTTAGTTTGTGAGCCACTGCAAGGTCTTTGACCAGACTGCCTGTCAGAAATGCTGAGAAATGATGAACTGAGAGGGGCCCTGAAATCCTCTGCTTCTTCTCTTTTAACTGCCAACATCTGTTTCAGTCAACATACAGCTGTTCACATGAACTTAAGACCAGACACTGGGATGAACTCAATGAGGGAATAGAAGGAAAGAAACCACAACTTTCTGATCAATGAAAAAGTCAAACTGGAGCGACACAGTAAAAAGGACTGGATACCCTGTAAGACAATGCAAAGAAAAAACTACTGACCTGAGAGTTTCCAGTTTACAATGTTGACTCCCCAGTCCAACAGACAACAGCTTCACTCCTGAGTCCTGCAGGTGGTTGTCACTCAGGTCCAGGTGTCTCAGTCTAGAGGACTTGGAGCTGAGAACTGAGGACAGAGCTTCACAGCTTCTCTCTGACAGGTTACAGCCACTCAGCCTGGAGAGAAACCAGCAAAACCATAGAACCAGTTACAAACATCAGCTTTTTGTCTTGATTAAAGTCCAACTTAACCTGGACTGGTCTATGTGCACGTACAGAGCTTTGTTGGAGGCTCTGACCACAGGCAGCAGCCTCAGAAGAGCTTCCTCTG
>NW_018128008.1:28376-40883 GCF_001952655.1 Monopterus albus | reverse complement strand
AAAGTCCCAGGAGGAAGCGGAGGAACAAGTCCAGGTGTCCATTTGGACTGTGTAAAGCCTCATCCACGGCATTCTGGTGGAAGAGTGTTAGTGCAGATTCTTCTTTTGTTCCAGATTCCTGGGAGGTTGTTTGTTCTTCTTCCAGCAGATTGACTCCAGAGGTGATGAAGGTCAGATGGACATGAAGAGCAGCCAGAAACTCCTGAACACTCAGATGGATGAAGCAGAAAACCTGGTCCTGGTACAGCCCTTTCTCCTCTTTAAAGATCTGTGTGAACACTCCTGAGTACACGGAGGCTGCTCTGATATTGATGCCACACTCTGTCAGGTCTGACTCATAGAATATGAGGTTGCCTTTCTGCAGCTGCTCAAAAGCCAGTTTTCCCAGAGACTTGATCATCTCCCTGTTCTCTGGACTCCAGAGTGGATCTGTCCCAGCTCCTCCATCATACTTGACCTTCTTCAGTTTGGCCTGAACCACCAGGAAGTAGATGTACATCTGAGTCAGGGTCCTGGGCAGCTCTCTTCCCCCTCCGGTTTTCAACACATCCTCCAGAACTGTAGCAGTGATCCAGCAGAAGACTGGGATGTGGCACATGATGTGGAGGCTTTGGGAGCTCTTGATGTGGGAGATGATCCTGCTGGCCTGCTCTCCATCTCTAAACCTCTTCCTGAAGTACTCGTCCTTCTGAGGGTCAGTGAACCCTTTGACCTCTGTCACCATGTCCACACACTCAGGAGGGATCTGATTGGCTGCTGCAGGTCGTGTGGTTATCCAGAGGCGAGCAGAGGGAAGCAGCTTCCCCCTGATGAGGTTTGTCAACAGCACATCCACTGAGGTGGACTCTGTGACATCAGTCAGGACCCCGGTGCCATGTGAAGTGGATGTCCTGGTTGGCTTTGCCTTCAGCCCAGTCCAGGGTGAACTTCTGGGTTAAGACTGTTTTCCCAATGCCAGCCACTCCCTTTGTCATCACTCTTCTGATTGGTCCATCTCTTCCAGGTGGGGGTTTAAAGATGTCTTCCTGTCTGATGGCTGTTTCTGGTCTGACTGGTTTCCTGGATGCTGTTTCCATCTGTCTGACCTCATGTTCATTACTGACCCCCCCAGTCCCTCCTTCTGTGATATAAAGCTCTGTGTAGATTTGATTCAGAAGGGTTGGGCGTCCTGCTTTAGCAATCCCCTCAAACACACACCGGAACTTCTGCTGCAGCTCAGACTTCAGTTTACGTTGACAGACTCCAGGATCAAGCCCTGAGTGAACAAACCAGAAGTTATATCAGTGGATCCTTCAGGAAGTCAGAGACTCTAAACATGTCAGTGTGTGTAGAGTTTGTATCATCAGTGGTGACAAACAGCCTGTGGTCTGATGCAGATGTGTGTAGCGTATCTACAGCAGAGTGTGTCAGTGGAAACCTCTCCCAGGACGCCTCCACTTCCTCTTTCCACCATGTTAAACCTGTTCAAAACCTCTTACTGCTCTGCAGACGCTCAGCCAGCTCCTCCTGCTTCATCCTCCTCAGGAAGTACATTGTGATCTGCACAAATGACTCTCTGCTGCTCCTCCTCTGCTCTTCATCTTCACTGCCCAGCTCCTCCTCATCCTCCCTCTGACTCTCTAAGTAGTCTGGGTAATCTGGTCTCAGGGCCCTCTGGATCTTCTTCAGCTCGTTTTTCACAAAAGTGACCATGTTCTCCTCCAGCAGCTGGAACAGATTGAGAAAGAGAACAATAAAGTGAAACTGGTCGAACTCAACATGTGATTCCTGTGTCGGTCTAAAGGCTGCTGGTCTGAACACAGCAGCATGGAGTCTGTCAGGGCCTAAGTGGGTGTTTAGTGCTCACTAGGTGGTTCCTAGGACAAAGTGTGAGTGCACAGGTACACACCATAAATATGGAGTCCAGGTCTGGCTGATGCTGCTGTGCAGACTGATCACTGTGAACCTCTGAGCTCTGCTGCTGAACTCTGGGGAGGAAACAGAGACTTGAAGGAAAAGCCAGGACCCACATCTGACACAACTTATTAAAGGTGACTGATGAGGTCAGACTCATGCAGCAATGACAGGAGGATGGCAGGCGACTCGGTCAGGAATCATGAGGGAGGAAGAAACCAGGCGGTTTTCCAGGAGATGTATGGCTCAGTAACAATCTGTTTTCCCCTCAGGAACTACATATATGTCTACATATGGCCCTGCTGGCCACAGCAGCTGCCGTCCTGATCAGCCCTCAGAGGGAAGGGCTCAGTGTCACACAGCTTTGACCTCTTTACACAGGACAAATATCAGGTCTTCATTTGACATGAAGAACTTACAACTGCAGCTGCTGAAGCCAGTTTGTACCAAACCTGGTTTACGGCAACATACGAGGCTGCTCCCACTGACTTTGTCTCTGTGTACGGGGGCAGGGCCTGAACTCAACACTGACCTTCATCATGGTTTGTTTATATTTTTATGGAAAGAAACAACTGTGGCTAAATGTAGCTGTTGATGCTAGAGATACTGGAGTCTTAGTGCTTTTAGATCTTATGTTTGATACAGTGGATCATAGAATCCTTATATCTTGCCTGGCCCAGTGTGTCAACGTTCAGGGGGCTGCTTTTAAATGATCTGAGTCATATCTGACCAGTAGGATTTTGTCTATGAATACTGGTGAGTTCTTATCCTCCACTGCTCCTCTCTCTTGTGGGGTCCTCCAAGGCTCCGTTCTCAGTCCTGTCCTTTTTCATTATAGAGGCTTCCACTGGGGTCAATTGTGAAGAATTACAGCCTAACTTTCCATTGCTGAACCAATGATATTCAAATGTACCTGCCTTTGAAAGCAACAAGGAGAAATTCACTACACAGTCTGGTTGACTGTGTGAGAGACATTACACCATGGCTGATAGACTGTGTGATGTTTGGGGGCCCAAGTTCAGCAGAGGCCCCTAATTACAACCTGGGCCCTGTGGCCCCACACTTTAAGCCCCATGTGAAGAGTCCTGGAGTGATAGTTGACAGTGCACTCAAATTAGATCAATAGATTAGCTCAGTCAGTAAATCTAGTTTCCTTCAGTTGAGACTTCTATCCAAGCTGAAGCCTTTCCTGTCTTTTAATGGTTTGAAAAACGCAAGTTAAGCTTTGATCGGTTCTAGTTTAGATCACTGAAACACGCTATGTGCTGGAGTTAATCATTCATCCATTTCCCATCTTCAGCTAGTGCAAAATGCTGCTGCTCATCTTCTAACTAATGCATGTAAACATGACCACGTCACCCCAGTCTTGCCTCAAGTCACTGACTGTTTTACAACTGATTTTAAAAAGCTTCTGTTTGTTTCTAAACCTTTAAATGGTCCAGCAGCCCCTGTCTCACAGAGTTCTTATATCACCACATACAAGAAGAATCTGCCAGGTCTTTTAACCAGTTATTGTGTGATGTGCTAAAGTCAAAGGTGAAATTTAGGAGTGACTGAGCTTTTGCTGTTGCAGATGTCAAAGAGGTTGCAGGCCTGAAACTGTGGACCAGCCTTCACCAGATATCAGTCTGCTACTGCCAACAGCTGACAAAAACAAAAAACAAGCCCTGGAATAACAGGGGCGAGCCGGGAACTTAGAGCTGGGACCTCCTGAGGAGCGTTCTCCGTGACGCACAGGGTGGGGGTAACCTTGGCGGGGACACTTCTGTCAGTGCACTGAAGGTAGGACGCGGGGACATTCTTGTCGGCACACCAAGAACCTCCTCTTGCCGAAGGAACGTCAACCTCAGAGGTTTGAGATGCAGGAACAGGCAATGCAGATTGCCTTCAACACCTATGGCCGCGGGGGACAGAACATGGTTGTGGCTTGGAGATGGGCTGAAGATCTGACTGGGGTTGATGCTGCAGCAGGGAACCAGGCTGGGGTTGTGGAGGCAACTGCTGCAAACCAGGCTCGAGCTGCTGCAGCTGCTGGGGGGCTGGCTGGCGTTGGCCCTTCCTTCTGCTCTTCCCTCCATTGTAGTGGTTAAAACAAACAGTATATGTCTAGTAGTTAATTCTTTGTTAACATATTCCTGATTAACGTGTTATGGGATATATTACATAAATGTCTCTTAGAATAGATATTAAAATAGACTTCTAGTGTTAGGATAGGAAAATACTTGTGTAACTAGGAAAGGTCAGCGACCTTCTGTTTTCTCTGTGCTGCTCGAGGAGGAAGTCAGATGGTCAGGAGTTTTCCCTAAAGAAGGAGATGACAGTGCAAGGCTGAGCTAATAAGGAAAAGAATGTAAAGGAGGGTAAAGGGAATAAAAAGTAGCAGGGGGGTTGATCAGGAGTGGTGTTGTGCGTGAAGACCCTGGGGGAGAAGTGACCAGACTACCTGACTTCCTCTGCAGAGTGACAAAAGACTAAAGGACTAACAAGGTGCTCCTCTTTCCCATCCACAATCACATTTCAATAATATTGTTCAATAAATGATTCTTGGTACTGCAGTAATTTCCCTTGTGCATTGATTTTACCCACTATACCATCCAGGACCTCCCGGACAAAGGGCCAACCGAGTACCGGCAGAGGGTGAGGAGTCAAGACTGGTGGGGACTGGAGCAGGATTGAGGACTGGAGACATGTAAATGGCGCCCAGGTGCAAGGAGGAGCAAATGGTCCAAGGAGTCTGAGAGGGTGAGGGCCTGGGTGCTGCCTCAGGATGAAGGGACTCGCGGGATGTGGCTTCTCTCAGTGTGTGCAGCATGTGCTGAAATGCCTTCACCCACGCGAGTCCCCCCAACTCCCGGTGCTGGGTCCATATTTGGCTGGTTCATTCTGTTACTGGCCCAAGTAACTGAGGAAGGGCTAGCACCTGAGTTTGCTGAGTCCATGTTTGGCCAGATCATTCTGTTACGGTGGGGTTTCCCTCACCAGGGGGTGTGAGAGAGAGAGAGAGAGAATGAGGACTCAGGGTGCAAACTCATGTGCTAGTGGGAAAGTGTCTTTATTGCTATATACACAGAGGAGGACAAAGTCAATGGGTTATGCGTGGTCCAAACCAGGGTTGAGCAGTGGAGGCTGAGAAGACCAGGATGGGTAGGTAAGCAGGCAGGTAAGCAGGCAGGTGAGCTGGCAGTAACCAGGAGGATCAGAGGACCAGGATGGACAGGTGGGTAGACAGGAGAATGGCAGGAACCAGAGGACTGTAAAGCAGCAGGCAGTCAGATAAGCAGAGTAACAGTCGCTGTCAGATAAGCAAAGTAGCAGTTGCCGTCAAGTAAGCATGGGAGGGAAGATTGCCGGTGGTAGTCATGGCAGGAAAGATTGACAACTTGTGTGGCAGCATCGAACATAAAACTCAATCTCACCATCAATGTCACTGTTAAAATTAGTCATTAATGATCTGGCGATGAAGGAGCGTCTGCCGGTGCTTTAAGTAGGGACAGTTGGTAATAAGAGGATGTGTTTCAGCTGTGCACCACACCAGGGAGTGAATTAGCAGGTGGTGCATCTCAGCTGTGTTGCCGAGCCTGCAGGACGAGAGCGGGAAAGAGAAAGGGGAAGAGAGGCAGGTAGCACCGACCAGGCCTGACAATTACAACTAGATATTCTAAGTTAAATTAGCATGAAATTAAATATACCCATTTACATTAACAAGAAAACCTTAGTTGATTCCACTAATATCCTCTCTGGTGTTTTACAGTGTACTTGTACATTTGCAGTACCTTTGTGTGGGGACCCTGAATTTTCCATTTGGACACCCAACTTAAGAGTTTCTACTGAAATATTATAAATGTGTCAATAAGTATGTTGCATAACAGTGGGTGCTGTTTAAGGCTTAGCTCCACCTCCCAGGACCCTCCTGGAAAACAAAGGACAGCAATGGCTGTAGAGAGCCACTGTTTCATGTGCTAGATGGAGATGAGAGACACCGGCCAGGAGCTGTGGCAACATGTCTGACAGCAGTGTGAGATCCAGCTGCTGTCTGCTTGACCACTCAGAAATTCAGGGCCCAGCTCACTAGTGTGGCTCACCTGGCACCTTTAAAGCCTGAATGCCCTCTATTTGTTTGTTTACAAGGTACCAACAACAACTGTGGAACTGATGGAGGAAGATGAGCAGCTTCCTCAGCAGTTCAGTCCTGAAACAAGACACGAGACACCTTTGTAGGAGAGGCAGATAATAACAGGGTTAAAGTAATTATTACCTTTTACCAGCAGGTTGTTCAGATTTAAATTTAATAGGTTGATGCATAGACCGGTCACTCTTCATGGACACACGGCTGGGTTCAGGACAATCTGGTCTCTGCCGCCGCCTCCTGATTCCAAAAAAAGGAGGTTTAATTTAACACCTGAGCAGGTGGTTCCATCTAAAAACAGATTATAAAGCTCTGGACCAAGTTACAATTTATCTCCTGATGAGAGCCAAAACAAAAACAAATTTCAGTTTCCATTCTTACCTTTTACCAGCAGGTTGTTCAGATTTAAATTTAATAGGTTGATGCATAGACCGGTCACTCTTCATGGACACACGGCTGGGTTCAGGACAATCTGGTCTCTGCCGCCGCCTCCTGATACAAACAAACAAGTGGCAAATGAAAAGTAGATTGAACCTGAAAGCAGCTGAACTGGGAGCAGACTGGGACCAGTTGAAATGCTGGAAGCAGACAGAAAACCAGTAAAAAGCCAGTGGATAAGTAACATTCTCCTGTTCACCACCACGTGTCTGATGACAGACGCCGTCTCATCTTGGTCGACCGGTCAGGTCTCTGTTCATTCAGACAGTCAGTAGTTAATGAGGAGCTCTGAGCTGCTCCTGAGCAGCTGAGTGTCAGATGTGACAGTGAGTGTGAATCCTGATGGTGCAGTAATGTGTGGTGCTGAGCTCTGACATGGAGAAGAGTCCTGGACAGTCAGAAATCCTCATCTCACCTGGGAGCTGTGCTCTGGCTCTCATGGTCCCCACACAGAGGGCTTTCAGAGGGACGGCCTCCCTCCTCTCTGTCCTCACACCGACTCATGGCAGAGCTGCACTCGGTCAGTACAACAGCAGCACTGACAATGTTCCTGGGAAGATGCTCGGCTGCTGAGTTCACATCCAGTCCCAGAGACTGTGGAGCTTCAGCTGTAGAGGAAACACAGAGAGAAGATGCTGCTGATTCTCCTCCATCAGTCCGTCTGATGTCAGCAGCTTAGCTTCACACACTTACAGTCACCAGACGCAACACGCTGAGTGAAGAGGCCACATTAGGCTGTGGGACACTGGGACGGCCATTTCTCCCTTTATTCTGGCTCTGACCAGACCCGACTGGTCTCTGATGAGCCCAGACCATCATCAGCAGACTGCTCACTAATGACACAAACCCCTGCAGCTCCATATCAAACAGGTCAACAGGAGCTTCACTTCAACAGCTCCAACAGTAAAATGCTGCCGACACATGAAGGCATCAGGGACACTGAGCTCATCATGCCTGTTATAGTCCAACGCTCACGGGGTGCGTTTTACTGCACCATGGACTTGGTCTCTTGGTACTGGCACTATATGGAGCTGATAGGACGCTGGACTCTGACCTGAGGAGAGCTTTCAGTGCCGACCTGGGACCCATTGCTGTCCCTGTTTCAGTTTGACTAATGTGGCTTTTCCTGTTTTCACCTGTGTTACCTGTTTCTCTACCTGTAGACTGAGCCCCGCCTCCCTGTGCACACTCCTCCTCCTGTTGGATTGCTGGCGTTCGTCATCACCAGCCTCCAGGCTGTCAGTAGGGTCGCCTCCTTCACTAGGAAGAAATAAATGTGACATAGAAACAGCTGCTCATGAACTCTACTTCTGTCACGTAGCTCTGCTCCTTCTTGCTACTAGCAGCTGGACACGGTGGCTAACTGTTAGCACAGGGCCGAGCTCTTCTCCAGACAAACAGCAGCTTTTCACACACAAACACATGTAGGTTCGACTTGTTACAGTCCCACGAAACTAAGAGTGAGACCACAGAGCAGCTGGGACTCATTCACACACTGAAAACTGACACTTACCAAAGCTTCACACGGAGAAAAGACCTACTGCCAACAGGGAGAGAGTGAAAGTAAAAAAACCTGGGCGGAAAAAAACAACAACAGACCTGGAACCAGGAAATAACCAGAGAGACAGATGGAGAGAGAGACAAGACACAAATGGCAGCACCGTGATCATTCTAATGTCAGTGTAACATGATCACGTCAGCAGAAACTCAGACATGCTGACTTTATTTAGAGACACAAGGAGAAGAAACAACATGTTGTGAATCTGCCGAGTGCCTCTCGCAGAGGCTTTGGCTATTTAAACAAAGGACACTGTTGTCATGGAGCCGCTGAGTTCAATATTTTACTTATTTGATTTTATCCTTTATATTTCTTGATTGATGTGAGATGATCTGTGCTCTGCTCTGGGCTCACAGTTCCTGGGTTGTGTTGTTCAAATGGTAACTTTGTTGTTAGTTCACTTTTGTAAAGTTTATAAAAAAACTGTGGGCTACAACTTGAGCCTCGTTGTTTTAGTCTATGTTTGTTCACTTTTTCACCCATCTCTTCATTAATCACTCAGTTTATGAGCTGTTACCAGCTCCTGTTTGCAGTGTGCCTGTAGATGTACACACAGCTCTCACTGTGTCACTGAGGGAAACTTAAAAACATGAGGATTCTCAGTGAAGTTCTGCAGATTATTTTACTCTGATTTCTAGGCAGGTTTGTGAGCAGTGATTTGTGGTGCACATCAGATTTGATGATATCCTCGGAATGTGCAGGTCACACTGAATCTAAAAATACATGTCATGTGATAATTTTACAAATGGTCAGCAGGGGGCGATCAGAACTCGGCTATGTGGGCTTCACAGCCCAGTTCAGGTGAGGAGTGACCATGATGTGGCCTGTGCTGCTGTGTTGAACAGGTAAGAGTCCTGTAAATGGGCAGCTCCTGTCACTAAATACAACATAATGGTGTGTAATTTTGCACACTCGTGTTTGGGCAGTAAATGTTACTGTGAAGTGACCTGACGTGCCAGGATGGGATCTGTGTATGTGCTGGAGTCACTGGCAGTTTTCATTTCATCCTGCCGGTTGCTGTGGAAGCAGAGGAGATAAGAACTGTGTAAAGAGCAGTTTCAGGTTTTTTCAGGCCTTTACTTTAGGATGTGCAACACTGCTTCACAACAATAAGTGGATCAGAAAACAGATAATCAGTCACTCACTGTTTTTTTTTTGAGCTACAAACAGTATGTTTATATTTAAAGTTAGGACTCGTACAGACACAGCGAGCTGGTCCTGACAGTCTGTAGATACAGGGGTGTAGGAAGGCCGGGCCCAGTGGCAGCTGCTGACAGTATACCTGCTCTTTGGCACTGTTCCCACCCCCACCCCCCGAGTAAACCCTCAGCTACTTTATCACAGCACAGTTACACTCCATCTATTGGAGGGGATTAAAAATCTAGAGGTTCTGAACAATACAGCAGCCAAACACAGACACAGAGCTCCTTTTAGGTTTTCACTGTTCCCGTGTAAAGGGGGGAAACGGAAATACAGCAGACCTGCTGATATGACAGGAGCCAAACCGACCCAAAGGGTGGGGCCCTGTCAAGGGGGTACTAAGGGTCTGAAATCAGCGACCATACAAGATAGGCTGCAGTGTCCTGCTGGTGCCGTTTGCTGCATAAATCGAGAACCCCTTGGCAGTGGTCTAGGACTTGTCTCTGCGCTGCAGAAGACAGAGACATAGTCTAAGTCTGACTTTTTATTATACCTCAGTCAAAACCTGCAAACAGACTTTATTCAAACTATTCAACTAGACAAAAAAAATGCAAGTTCAGTCAGGCAGATCGGGCCGGTAGTTGGGCCCCTTTGCCATCTTTTCATTTTGATATTCTCTTCTTTAGAGCTGCCTTGTTTGGGAAGTGAGAAGCAAGACTCCTACTCTGAGCTCAAAGGAGAAGCCCCCTTTTGGTCACAAGTTTGTAAGTGTTTATGACTTCTTTGTGGTCAGTTTGGATGTCCCTCTCAGTGGACAACACTCTCCAGTTACTTTTTCAGGCAAAAAGGTGAGAGTTTGGTAGTAGGTGACCCAGGAGGGTTGATTAATTGGTGAGTTGTCTCCACAGTGTTGTGATAGACTGCTACCATGTAAGAAAGAAAACCTACAGAGCACAGGGACTGGATAAAATTCAGGTGAGTGGTAGACAGGAAGTAAGTAATGATTTGTTCTTGTTTTCACAGGGCTGTGACCAGATAATGTCAGACCCAGGGCTCTTCAGCACTCAGGAGACTGAGAACAGGTGAGTGCAGAAGTTCAGCTGTTCTTCATATCTCATGTCCGAAATCTATTCTTATTCAAGCATCCCCATAAAAGAGAGAACTGTGCAAACACAGACAGCCCACCAGGTGTCGACATCAGACCATGAATGACTTGAAATAGCCCTACCATTTAGCTGATTTGCATCAAATATGACAACCTGAATTTGGTGCCTGTGTGGATTTGCTTAATAAATATAATGTAATGTCACAAATGTGTTAGCAATGAAGTACACCAAATTTTTGCCTTGTCCCAGGGGAGGAAAGTACAAAATCAAGAAAGTATTTGTGTAATTCAGGAAATTGCAGGGAAATAGTGATGTAATTCAGGAACAAATAGTCTGTATGTGGGAAGTTATGAACAAAAACATTATAATATTACCTCCCTGTGGCAGACCTGGCTCTGATTTTGAACAATCCTGAAAAATTGATTACTGTGGATGATCTATCAGCTTGTCTGTTTTCAGCTGCCTGGCTGTCACTGACTGCAGACTCACCCAGCTGTTCTCTATGGCAGTGGTCCCCAACCTTTTTATCACTGCGGACCGGTCAACACTTGACAATTTTACCGCGGCCCGGGGGGGGGTTACGTAGATTGTTTATATTGTTAATATAATAATAAACGTGAATCCACTGTATTGAAATTTTTAACTCCCCATAACGCTAAATCAATGGGAGCCCTGAGCCCCAGCACTCGTTTCAGTGTTGTGGTGGCGATCTCAGGGTATTCTGTCATGACTTTAATCCAGAACACCGACAGAGTTGTTGTCTCGAACATACTTTTAAGGCCGCCGTCATTTGCGATCTCCAGCAGTTGATCTTCTTCTTGCACAGACCTGCTGGATTCACCTGGTTTGTTGACAAATGGGTTGCGGATCCATTCCTTGGCAGTTCGTGGGTCCTTTGTGGTTGGGAAGTAGCGCTCGAACTCTTTTAAAAGCAAAGACAGGTGATCGTGCACCAGCTGGGAGAATGAAGGCTCAGGCTCAGTCTCACCCAAAATCCCCACTAATGTTTGAAACATGTCCAAAATGCCTCTGTGGACGCGCCGTCCCCACAAATCCAGTTTGGCTTTAAATGCAACTACTTTATCTGCCAACTTGAAGACAGTTGTCATTTTCCCCTGAAGTGACAGATTGAGTTCATTAAGCAGGCTGAATATGTCCACAAGTAAGCCAGTTTTGGCGCTCAAGTAACCGAGAGAATACGGTCATTTTTCAAAATAAAAGATCGTTCAGACTCAGATAATAAATAAAACGGAAATAATTAATGATTTCTTGTGCGGCCCGGTACCAATTGATCCACGGACCGGTACCGGTCCGCGGCCCGGGGGTTGGGGACCACTGCTCTATGGCACATGCACACAGCCCGTTATGAACAGCGCAGCCCGTGGGATCTCGTTATACACAGCGTGCCATCTGCATGTAGACAAAAACAAGCTCCATTAACCTCTTACACTGTCGTCCATAATCATGACCTCTTAGCCCAGGGCTGCCCAATACGTCGATCACAAAGGTAGTGTCGGTAGATCTCGTGTCAATATAATCAGCTTAGTTAATGCTTTCAAACGAAAAATGCAACATTTTGGGGAATTTCCAAAACCTCGAATCAGAGCTGGAGATGCAACGGAAAGCATGTGTGCAACTTGATATTACACTACAAAGCAGATTGACAATTGTCGGTCAGAGTTTGACAAGCGCTTTCAAGACTTTGCCTCACTCGAGCCAGTCACTACATTTTGGGAAGATATTGAGGTTGATTCACTCGCATCAAAAATTGCAACGCTGTTTCACCTGAACTGGTCTGGAGTGGAGGATGAGATATTGACACTACAGACTGATATTCAGCTGAAGTCCAGGGTTAATGGACCGTTTTGGAACTTACAGAGGAAAAGTACCCAAATATGAGGAAATGTGCCACTGACTGCGTTATTTGGCTCTACTTATTTAGTATGTGAGTCAGCATTTTCTCACACGGAGATTATTAAGTCCAAATACCACTCCACCATGACTGATGACCATTTGGAAATCTGCTGGAGGCTGGCTACCAGCAGCTACTGTCCGGACCATGCAGCCCTGACTGATTGCATTCAGTGCAAGTCATCAGAGTAAACTATCCATCCATCCATCCATTTTCCTCTGCTTATCCGGAACCGGGTCACGGGGGCAGCAGTCTAAGCAAAGATGCCCAGACTTCCCTCTCCCTAGACACTTCCTCCAGCTCCTCCGGGGGAATGCCAAGGCGTTCCCAGGCC
>NW_018128008.1:26778-27438 GCF_001952655.1 Monopterus albus | reverse complement strand
CGGACACCCCTTAGCAAAGGGCCCCGGACCCCGTACTCCCAGAGCACCCCCCACAGGGCGCTGCGAGGGACATGGTTGAATGCCTTCTCCGGATCCACGAAACACATGTGGACTGGTTGGGCAAACTCCCATGAACCCTCCCCCACCCTGAAGAGGGTATAGAGCTGGTCCAGTGTTCTGTGACCAGGATGAAAACCGCACTGTTTCTCCTGAATCCGAGGTTCGACTATCGGTCGAATTCTCCTCTCCAGTACCCTGGCATAGACTTTCCCGGGGAGGCTGAGGAGTGTGATTCCCCCTATAGTTGGAACACACCCTCCGGTCCCCCTTCTTGAAAAGAGGGACCACCACCCCGGTCTGCCAGTCCAGAGGCACTGTCCCCAACCGCCATGCAATGTTGCAGAGGCGTGTCAGCCAAAACAGCCCCACAACATCTAGATACGTAAGGTACTCAGTGCAGATTTCATCCAATCTTGGTGCCTTGGCACCGAGAAGCTTCTTAACTACCTCAGTGACTTCAGCTTGGGTGATGGATGAGTCCACCTCCGAGCCCTCGGCCTCTGCTTCCTCATCGGAAGACATGGCGCCGGGGTTGAGGAGATCCTCAAAGTATTCCTTCCACCGTCTGACGATGTCCCCAGTTGAGGTCAACAGCTGCCC
>NW_018128008.1:25685-26660 GCF_001952655.1 Monopterus albus | reverse complement strand
CCCCCCCCCCCCGCCGGGGCTCCCGCCCCCTTGCCCTGCCGGTACCCGTCAGCTGTCTCAGGTGTTTCATGAGCCAACCAGGCTCGACAGGACTCTTCAGCTTGACGGCATCCCTTACTTCTGGTGTTCACCACCGGGTTCGGGGCTTGCCACCACGACAGGCACCGGAGACCTTACGGCCACAGCTCCGAACAGCCGCCTCGACAATGGAGGTGGAGAATACAGTCCACCCCAGTCTGCCAGTCCAGAGGCACTGTCCCCGACCGCCATGCGACTTTGCAGAGGTGTGTCAGCCAAGACAGCCCCACAACATCCAGAAACTTAAGGTACTCAGGGCGGATCTCATCATCTCATGAGCTTCTTAACTACCTTGGTGACTTCAGCTTAGGTGATGGACGAGTCCACCTCCCAGCTCTCAGCCTCTGCTTCCTCATCGGAAGACATGGCGCCGGGGATGAGGAGATCCTCGAATTATTCCTTCCACCATCTGACAATGTCCCCAGTTGAGGTCAACAGCTGCCCACCTCCACTGTAAACAGGTTTTTGGAGGGCATTGCTTTTCTCTCCTGAGGCGCCAGACAGTTTGCCAGATTTTCTTCGAGGCCGACCGATAGTCCTTCCATGGCCTCACCAAACTCTTCCCAGACCCGAGTTTTTGCCTCCGCAACCACCTGGGCTGCAGATTATTGTTGAAGTCCCCCAGTAGAACAACGGAGTCCCCAGTCGGGACACTTTCCAGCACTCTTCCCAGGAACGCCAAGAAGGCCGGGTATTCTACACTGCCATTCGGCCCATAGGCACAAACGGCAGCGAGAGACCCATCCCTGACCCGAAGGCGCAGGAAAACGACCCTCTCGTTCACCGGGGTAAACTCCAACACTTGGCGGCTGAGCTGGGGAGCTATGAGCAAGCCCACACCAGCCCGCCGCTTCTCACCCTGGGCAACTCCAGAGTAGTAGAAAGTCCAGACTCTCT
>NW_018128008.1:23398-25508 GCF_001952655.1 Monopterus albus | reverse complement strand
CCAATCCACTGTGCACCGGCCCCTTACGGATCCTCCTGCAGGTGGTGGGCCCATGGGAGGACGTCCCCACGTTGCTCGTTCAGGCTAAGCCCGGCCGGGCCCCGTGAGGGGAGGCCTGGCCACCAGGCACTTGCATTCGAGCCCCGACCCCAGGCCTGGCTCCAGGGTGGGGCCCCGGCTGCGCCATGCCGGGCGACGTCACGGTCCTTGGTCGAATTCTCAGAGTAAACTAATGACCAAAAAAGTACTGAACTGTAGTGTGCCTTAAGGTTCATTATGCAAGGTGCGCCAACATATATTGTGTTTACATAAGGTATACTCCATATACAGTATAAATAATTATATGTTTAGTATTTTAACTGTAGGTAGATCATTTTGACTTGGTCATTTGAAAAGTAGCTTGCAAGACGAAAAAGTGTGGGCACACCTGTCTTAGCCTTAGTTTGTTGCCCTGTGGACAGTGTTTTCTGCTGGAGCTTTGCCTCACATTCATGGCTGTTGCACATGTAATGTTCTACAGTACACACTCAAAGTTAGGATCTTTGGAGGTTAAACTACTTTTATATGTAGTGCACTTAAAAAAAATTAAAAACAAACAAACATTTATCCAGATATACTAAGTTAAACCTGAGAGAATCCAGTATTATGTCAGTTTTTAAGGAAAAACATGCTGACCTGTACATTTAGAGCCACTTGATTTGAACTCCTCACCCAATATAACACACGAAATATTATAGTTGAGCTACTGTATGTAGCCCTACGGTCAGTGTTCGCTTTCTTGATGTTACATGAGCTCATAGCTGCTTCTCGTGGTCTTCTTCAGCAAACACAGATGGCTCAGTTGCCAAGAAGAGCGAAGTGATGTCAGGTTTGCTCTACGCCCCCTGCCTCTCTCTCTTTCTTCTTTTCTGATTCTCTGTTACAGGTGCACGCAGCTGAGGTGCATCATCTCATCAGCGGCTTCCAAGGTACCACACAGCTGAGGCAGGTTACATATCACCGACGCCAGTACTTAAGACACTGGCGCACAATCGCTCATCGCCAGTACGTTGACGAATCCCTTCTCATCCTTCGGCCTCATCATACAAGAAGCTATGCTCGCTCAGCGACACTTTGAGTATCATGCTACTAAAAAGTAAGACTGTTTACTCCTCCTCACTCTTCTGCCTATACTCCTTGGTTTTCCGTCATTACTCCAGCGATCTGCACCTCTGACTCTCTCCGTTCAGCCTCTGCCTGAGTGGCCTCTTCATCTTCCTCGAGCCCAGCCATCTCCGCTCTACCCCACCTGAGTTCGCCAGCTATAATCACCTGTCCGAGCTTGTCTTCGTTTCCTCCATCTGCCCTGCATTGCTGCCTCCAGCTCCCCATCTGTGAACCCCTCGAGCTCTTCCTCCTCTGGCGGACATTTCCAGCATATTGACTGTTATCGCCATAACTTGTTTTCTTAGTGCAATAAAGTTTTTGATCTGCCATCTGGGTCCAGCCTGTTCGCTCACTCGCTTCCGTGAGTGCTCACTGTAGATCATTATGATAAATGATCTGTTCATAAATACACTGTGGTTTGTGTGTTCTAATGTGTTATACTTTAAATGTGTTGGGCTCTTTAATAGCAGACCCTTCCTCATGGGATCCACCTACCAGGAACTGATGAGCAGTAGGTCTGGGTGCATGTAACGTGTTGTGTCTATAACTATAATAATAAAATGTCATGTTCACCTATAGAAGTCATGAAGTTAATTCCCGAGACATACAACACTCACCATAACAAAGTTACTTTTCAGAATTTAATTAGCAAAATGCGGTATAATTATCAGTACTTCAACTTATAAGACAGTTAAAATTAGCTCCACTGTTAAGGGCAGCAACATTAAATGTGATGTACACAATAATAGATCAGAAATTAATAAAAATGCATTAATGTGAAATGTGCTAATCTGCATAATGAGCTCTTTTACGTTTAATACTTTAAGTATATTTTGATAATACTTTTGTACTTAAATGCATTTTGACAGCAGGACTGTTACTTGTGACAGAGTATTTTAAGTTGTTTCAACACTGTTATTACTACCTTTGAGTAAAGAATCAGAGTACTCCTTCCACCACTGTC
>NW_018128008.1:5144-23205 GCF_001952655.1 Monopterus albus | reverse complement strand
AGCTCTAGAGACAGGGCAACCTGCAGAAAGGTACAGGGAGAGAGAGAGAGGACACACAGTTAATGACCTGTAATGGTGGTATATAAAATTATAATGGAGAGGGGAGGAGAGGGGCTCAGCATCATGGGACGACCCAACCCAGCAGTCTAGGACTATATAGAGGTTGAACAGCTTACTCTGGAGTGCACACTTGTTTTTGTGCATTTCTGTTGTAATCATGCATCACATGACATGGAAATCCAGGTCCACCAGAGGAAAAGTTAAGAATGATAAAACAAAAATACTTTTGCGCACCCTTAGAGATAGGGTGAGGAGCTCAGAGTAGAACCGCCGCTCCACCACATCGAGAGGAGCCAGCTGAGGTGGCTCGGGCATCTGTTTCGGATGCCTCCCGGGCGCCTTCCTAGGGAGGGGTTCCGGGCATGTCCCACCGGGAGGAGGCCCCGGGGGCGTCTTTAATTATCCTGGTTATCTTTGCTTAGTCTGCAATGCCTTGGCATTCCCCCGGAGGAGCTGGAGGAAGTGTCTGGAGAGAGGGAAGTCTGGGCATCTTTGCTTAGACTGCTGCCCCCGTGACCTGGTTCCGAATAAGCGGAGGAAAATAGATGGATGGATGGATGGACTTGTGGTTTGTCAGAATTACGAGTTATTATAAGTCAAACAATGAAACAATGTCAAAGATGAATATATATTTTGATTTATATCACTTGAGTGTAATTTTGCCTTAGTCAGAATTTTGAAAACCACACCAGCTTGTAATTTCACAAATGTTTTTATTTATAATTCATCTAATTTTACTGAGTGTCATTTAGGTTTTTTTAAACATACGTAGTTAAGGTATGCTTTGGTCCCCAGGACCTTATACTGTGATGATTTTGTCTCATGATCTCATTTCGATTTATTATGTAACACCTCATCTCATAATAAGTATAGATTTTACTTACTTCCAATTGTATTATCCCATATGTTTTACCTATAGTATCATATTGTGGCGACCCTGACCGGCCGCTGATGTTCGTGTGTTCTGTTGTGTGCAAATGGGTTTGACATTGTTGTTGAAGGCTGTTCATGTATTGGTTACTGCTGTTTTCTGTGAAATGCCGCGCTGTTCTGGAGGAACAGGTGCGGGAGGAGATAAGAGGGATGACAGGTGGGCGTGTTGGTTTGGTTCTGTTGGCGGGCGATGGTGAAGTTCGGGGAGAGACCTGTAATGTTCTGTTTTGTTACCTGTTCCAGTGAGCACATAGTGCTGCGTTTTACAACCCTTGTCTTTCTTGTTTTTGTACGGCTGAATAAAGCCAAGAAAAGACAGAGACGGTGTTCTCCTCATTGCCAGTCTAGGTGCCAGCACACAGCTGGATAGTAGTTGCACAGTCAGGTTAGGATCGGACCAGCTCTCCTCGACCCAGCCAGCGGTCGCCACAATATATTTTGGATGTGAACCTTCTCTGGTAGGCTAGTGGTTAAGACGCAGTGCTTTCACCGTGGTGGCGCAGGTTCAAATCAAGGTTGTGTCAGGAAGGGCATCCGGCGTAAAACAAATGTCAACATGCTTGTCAATTCGCTGCTGGCGACCCCGAAAAAAACGGAAGTGACATTCATCATATATCTTGAATGTACCATTATTATTTTAATAATATAATAATCCATTGACAATTACAACACAGAATTGCGACATATTCCAAACTTAAAACATCTTTTCAGCTCTTCTTCCAGCTGGTGTAGCTCCCAGGTGCTTTTCGCCAATATGGCCGCCAGGGGGCACATGACGCTACATTGGTGAGAGTACACCTGAGCCGCTCCCCGCTCCTCAGCAGGTGCAGGCGATTGGCACACCGAAGTGTGAAGTCCGTCCTAGTTTTCCTGCCAGGAAAGTGAACATTTAAGTGGTGGTCACTTCCTTGTCTCTGCATTGTTAGCTGGCTGCGCTGAGGTGAGATACAACTGCCTTTACTTTGATCGTACGATTATTTAAATGACTCTTTATCTTATGGAATGTGGACCATGAGCGAGGAGATGGAATTTCCCCAACTGCTTCTGTCTTAATACCCAACGCAGAATGGCTTGCTGTGATTGACGACCATGGACCTCCAGAAGAGACTGACTGCGTGTTGGCAGAGGTTTCTGAATTGTTTTAACAAACCGGGTCAACCTGATGATCCCCCTGATGTGAGACGTGGGTCAAGGAAAAAACCATTACCGCCGCTGCCAGTGGCGAAAGCGAAGGACTGTTACATTGCCCTGTATGATTACTCCGCTCGCACCCACGAGGACCTGAGCTTCAACGCTGGAGATACTTTAGAGATTATTGAGAAACGTACTGATGAATGGTGGTTTGTTAAAGCCCTCACCGGGGTTTCGGCTTTCAAAGAGGGATACATCCCTGCTAATTATGTGGCACCTGTGGAGAGTATTGATGCTAAACCGTAAGTTCTTACTGTGTTCATCCTTCCTGTAATGTTTTCAGTAAATGCTGATACTACAGACGGTCTTTAAACTGAATCTCAGTATGTCATTTTCATGTAGCCTGTCGTTAGTCTACTTGGATAAGTGTAAAATGTGACCATAGTTCAGAATCATGTGTTGTCCTGCATTAAACACTAGTTAATAATTGTCTGTGACAAGGAAATCTAATCTTACGGGTTAATCATTTCTGTTGCTGCCATTTCTTGGTTAGTTTGACTGCTATGATCACACCCATGTGAACAAAGAGGAACTGGTTTTGTAACAAATTCAAATTTATCATCCTACAGTTTAATCAGTGTTCTATAAAAAAAACCTTGGCACCTTCAGATACGGAAGTATTGGGTTTTCCCCAAGTTGTTTTCACATGTAAAAATAGGAAGCCCATTTTCTTTCCTGTCAAAGCTCACTGAAAAGTCCAACCCATGTTTGTGATGCATTCTCAGGTTACATAGCATCTTAGTGAAACTGGTTTCTGCTTGGCTGTACTCTGGTTTCTCCTGTTTTGTCTACAAGGGTAAATAGGCTAGTATCGATTCCCTTCAATAGTCTAGGTATTGGTTGCATCATAGTTTTACTAAGTCACAGACTTGATGGGCATGTTTTGTTCTCCATTTAGTAGTCTCAGTTTGTTACATACAAGGCAAGTTTGTTAGCACATGTTCATAGATAAATCACTTCAAAGTGCTTAACAATGTACACAAATAGCCAAGACAAAATGGATACATAGACAAAACACTGAAATGCAAATTAGATTAAAAGATTAAATTCAACAATTACATGACCCCACAAAATAGCAACATGTAACTGGAGAGACTTAGACAGTGGATTTACACTGGCATTATACTTTGTACCCCTTTACTTCAGTCTTCCCTTGACTAAGACTACGTTCACACTGCAGGTCTTAATGCTCAGATCGGATTTTTTGCCATAGGTTTCTTAGCTTGCATCAGAATCTGATGAACCTGATTGACATTGTGCATGTACATGAGATATTAAAATCTTTTTATATTTGTGATCCTGTAGAGTGCCTCATTTTTTTTCAAAAACCTTTTTTTTAAGTGGGTGCTACTGCTTATAGCTAATGTTACTGAAACATGAGGAACTAGTGACTTTGTTTGGGACTATTGTCAGCAGCAGAGTCATTCAGAATAACTGCTCTGTGTATTTTGCCTTACTCTTACATTGCCCATCCAGTGTGCCTTCATGGTAATGAAGGAACATGACACCCAGTGCAACAGTGTTGGTCACTAATGTGACTTTAGTTTTTGGAGATCTGTGGCACAGAGGAATATGATATACCGGCTGTCATCAGGCTTCAGATGGACACAATACTTGCGAGTTGGATACATTCATTGTGGTTTTGTGGTTTTTCAGGGGATTGACTAAAGGAAACTTGTGGAATATCACTAGCTTATTCTTGACACTAAAGGTAGAAAATACAGTGTCATAATGTGCTTTAGGTGTAGCAGACAGTATCAACAAGCCATTTTGCAATCAATCACATTATCAATACACACAGTGAACCTTTCAGTTCCCTGGGAATTGATTTTTCTTTTTAAATGTACATTAATTTTTGTTATGTGTCTGATTTGCAGATGGTATTTTCCTGACACCAAGAGGCTGGATGCAGAGAAGATGCTGCAGGCTGCAGGGAACATAGATGGTGCCTTCCTCATCCGAAACTGTGAAAGTCAGAGTGGGGAGCTGTCACTCTCAGGTGAGCTAAAGAAGAATTTACATTAGTTTTTAATAAGTTTCCCATAAGCAAGAAAACAAACACTGTTTAATTTAGGAGCAAAAAAATGGTCAGGTTGTTGACTGGGGGTGGGTTTATACAAAATAATAAATGAATATGAGTAATGGCATATTCCATAGTGGGTTTGTGTCTCCTCTAAGAAGTGAAGGGCATAATTCTGTTCCAAAAGTTTACATCCTGTGTTCTTTTTCTTACAAATAAAAGGAAGGTAAAACACAGCCATGCTCATTTCAATACACTTGGGTTCGGTGCTGTAGCCTGGTCTGACCACTAGCTAGATGCTAGTGTGAACAAATTTTATATAGCTTTATATTGCTCTTTATCTGGTGTTGCTGAGTCAGTCCTCTGGCTTTATGACCAGGCAATAAATTTCATAATTTGAAGGGAAGGGCCATTTGACCTCATATTTCATACATTTTTGGAGGACATGAAGGCCCATAGACAAATGATGTGTATGTATTTATACAACTGTAAAGTTACAAACTAGGATTTAAAGTGCAGATGCTTGTGGAGCTGTTTAAGGGAAATATGCGGAGATGCTCTATACTGCTGCACTGGCAGTAGTAGTAACTCACTGATTTGAGAACTGACCATGATCTCATAATTGTCCACAGTTGTCCTATTGGACACTGGTTGGCTACATAAGCTTGTTTAAATGTTTGTGACATCTTTAAAGAAAAATAATAATTGTTTTGGCTAGTCAGCTAATTTTACCCATACTCATTATAGTTAAAAACAGAACTTTGGTTTAATGCATCCTAAATAATATTAATCTAGAATTAATGAATCTGACTGAAGAGCCAGTTTGGTGTGGGATTATCTGAACAACTTTCTAAAAGTGTTCAGATTTCCTTTTTCAGTTGTGTATTTACCACAGTATCAATAACTGTTACTCACATGAAGTCATGTTGGTTCTGCTGTGTGTGTCCTTCAGTGCCACAAAGCACACATTTCCCACCACAGGCATTGTTCAAATAAATTGACTTGTTCACTCAAATGAATGATGGATTCAAAGTCATTAAGTTAAACAAACAGTTTCTATTCCAATAGAAGCAGTGAGAAATTTCTCTTTCTCGGTTGTAATCTGTCTTGCTCTTTCATTACAGCCAGTTTTTATTTATTTGCGTCCATTCACTAAACTAATCGATGGCCTGATTCGTTTCACAGCCACTAATGTATTCACTGGTTTTGTGTGTGAAGCAGGCCAGTCAGCTGAAAACATATTTACTCTATGCCAGCTTTACTGATTTAATTCATTGGATTTACTGATTACATTTAATGAGTAGAGTACATTTAATTAAATGTACTCTACTCACTGTTAACATCTGTCAGTCCTTGATCAGCATCTTTGTCTGTCCCACAGACAAAGATGATTTGAAACACACCACTGCACTGGGTGACATTTCTTCATTAGCAAACTCCAGGCCCAAAGGTGACAAGCTAGCGGACTGTAAACAAAGCTGAGATCTCACACAAAACTTCGCACATGCACAGTTGACTCTGACTTGTGCTCAGGAAATTATGGCCACTCAGAGCCTTTGGGCCAAAATCGTGGAGCCTGGGATAATGGGGGGGGGAAAAAAAAAAAAAAAAAAAAAACGTGTCACAAAGTGGAGTGGTGTGTTTCACTGATGTGTTTTTAATCGTCGCTGAACAACAATGAAAATCTGTCACAGAGACAGACAACTGTGAGTGGAAGCACTCAGTTTTAGTCTCTGTATGTAGATAGCTAAAAATACTATTTAGTATATAAAAATGGCAAGCCTTGTTCTTTAAATATAAACCATGATAAAGTGTACGTGACATGAAGGGGGATGAATACTTTGATACATCTGTATATGTCAAAATCAGAGAGGTGTCATGTTAAGCAACTTCCCCTGTCAAATTTCTCGGAAGAACTAAACCATAGTTTTCACACAAAGTGGTGGATCAGTTCATTTATTTATATTTAACTCAATCTTAAAGCTGCACTAATGAATATTTTCCTATATGCAGTTGCCTGTGTGATGTAATAGATGCAACTTGTAGGCATGAACCCACAGAGAATTGTCATCAGTTCTGGAGATCCCTTCAGACCTTTACAGCGTCATTCTGTTCATTGTTTTACAACCTGTAGCTTTACTGTTCTGCTCCAGCCTCAATAAACCTAATTTACTCAAACTACTTGCTCAGCAGAAAACAGCAGACAGACAAAGCTGGCAACTAGCAGGAGCAGCTAAAGAGCCAGATATCTTATCAAGAGATGGAAATCAAAATGAAGCTAAAAGTAGGATGGATTTTGACCTTGGATTCATCAGGTGGACACAAACATGACTTGCTTGTTGGTTAGATATAAAAATATGCCTTTGTTTGCTAACATGTTGACTATATCTCCTTTCTATGAAATTGTATAGGCAAAATTTGTTTTTTGCACTTCCCTCAATCAGCCAAAAATGTACCCGTACTACTATACATGGAAGCACAGTTAATCCGTTTAACATAAATACGTTTCTATTATGGTGACATGATGTAATGACAACAGTAAGTCAAAGGAAAAATAAAAAATCTTCTTGATCACAAGTCAATTACAAACTAATGGAAATGGCAACTTCTTAGAATATTAAGCCTATTGGAATATCTCCTACTGATCCTGTTGTATAAGCAGGACTATGACAAATTTGTGTTCACTTGCACTGATTAAAAGCTTTAGGTCCACCATAGCATGACTAAGCCTTACTTGTGCAGTTGATGACTCTTGAGTATATTACTGGATGTTGACTTCTCTTTCAGTACTGGACAACAGAAGGGTGAAGCATTACAGGGTTAAGAAACTGGATAATGGTCACTTCTTTGTGTCGAGGACCAAAACTTTTGAAACACTGCAGGAGTTGGTGGAACATTACTCCAGACAGGCTGATGGCCTCTGCGTCTGTCTGGGTGAACCATGCAAAAAGGTAAAACACACTATACATTACAGTATGACCTAAACACGTGCTGTTTTTCTACTATTGCCTTGTTTCTATTCTATTTATGAAAGTATAACAGCAAAGTATCATCTCAGTTAACAGCGACTCTTCCTGTCCTTGTAGATGGAGGCCCCACAGACTCACGGTCTGTCCTACAACACAGCGGACCAGTGGGAGATTAACCGCGAATCCATCAGGCTGATAAGGAAGTTGGGAGCCGGACAGTTTGGTGACGTCTATGAGGGCCTGTGGAATGAAACCACACCAGTTGCAGTGAAAACCCTCAAACCTGGTACACAAGCACAATCACTTATTTGCAATTTAAAAATACAAGTAACATAAATTAAGTTAACACTGATTGTTCATCACATGATCTCAAGGTGCTAGATGGAACCGGACAAACCAGAAATAACCATCTGAAATATTAAGATTGAAAGTTCATTCTTGAAAATGATCATTTTCACAAAGCAATCTCAACTGAAGGTCCACTGGCTAGCTTTTAACAAGTGGCAAGAGTTTAAGACTCCTGGTTTTAATGTTCTCTGTGGTTCTTTAGAAGGGCAGCCCTCAAGAAAGATTATTTAAAGGAACAAGATAACTAGACCAAAGTAAGGTCTCTGAGGTACCTCATTTAGATTTCTCATTGTCACTAAGAATAATGTGTAATTTAGGTAAGCCCAATTAAACCTCATCTCCTGGATCCTCTGGCTTTTATACAGGTTTTTATTCTGTGTGGCTGTCATTGCTATTTGTCATGGGCTAATTTCTCAGAATTTAAAATTTTGTTAAGAATATCTAGAATGTAAGCAGGCGTAGTTCCTTGTTTGGAAAACGAACATGATAGTCAACACAAGCATCATTAGCCTCTATGTGTAACCAAACTAAAACAAAGCAACTAGAATAATAGTACTTATTCAGAAACTGAAATCCAAAGATCTTTGTAAGAGCAAATATACAAACACTACACCACAAAATGTGTCTTCAGAGATGTGAATAATTTTAGGAAACAATTTGACCCCCCAATCTCTGAACACATCTCCCAGGTACCATGGATACTCGGGACTTCCTGCAAGAGGCTCAGATGATGAAGGGTCTGCGGCATGCCAAGCTGATTCAGCTGTATGCTGTCTGCACCTTGGAGGAGCCCATTTACATCATCACAGAGCTGATGAAGAATGGCAGCCTGCTAGAGTACCTCCAGAGTAAGATGGCTGTACTTGCACCTACACATGGCTCCGTTTTATGATGGAATCAAGGTTCAACACTGCTCCTGATGCAGTTCTGAAAACAATCTCCACAGCTGTGGCAAAGGTCAGGCTACAGTACAGAGGTTTATACTAGGGAAACAGAACCAGTGTAGATTCTCGGTCTAAACATTGTCCCTGTGCACATATTTGACATTACCAATTTTGTTTTCGGGTAGTCTAAAAAAATGTAAACATTTTAGATTTTAATATTTAGGCCAGATTACGCAAAATACAGAACATTAAAAGGGAAAGTCTCTGCAGTCTTGTTTTTCAGACTTGTGGTTCCATACTGTAAGTGTACTTGAGGTAAAGCTGTTGTGAGGTGAAAGGGACTCAATTTGGCTTGCACTTTTGAGGATATTGTTATCGTCATTGTATATTGTGAATGATTGTCCATAAATCCACCAAGACCTCAGAAGAAAACTCAATAACGTCCCTGAGAATCATCAAAGTTTTCAAGTCTGTTCTCACTGAATAACTGTTTTACCTCATGTGAGTGATAACTTAATTAAAAAGAGACCAATTTGAATGGCACTCTTTTGAATCACAATTACTATTTAAAACTGTGAATGTTTCAGCCAATTTGCCTTTCTTAATTATGGAGATATTCTATACTGTCATTCTGCCCCATCTGTACTTCAGCTGTTGAATCCTGTTGACCACAGTGCATTACAAGTGATACATTGTTTTCTTGTCACAGCTCTCTGTACAGCAAAGTCAGATGGGCTTCTTTGCAGTCAAGAGTAATTAACTATCTTTTTATGTATTTATAAGGCCTTACTGTTGCAGAACTGCCAGATTTCCTCACACCACTATTCTTATTTAAACCTTGTAACTACAATATTCAATCAATAGCTACTTGACTTCAGATGTCCCATATGTAGACACTAATCTTGGCAAAAATGCAAATTGTTTTTACTGATTCTTGTTTCTACGGGATATCTGTCTGTTGGTTCTGGTTATATTTTATAAATTGGATTTTATTATTCTCTGTGGAAGTGTTGTAGTGCTCAAATCCAGGACTTGGACTGGAGTCCTGGTTTTTGGTACTCGTGACTTGACTTGGACTTGAACACTGACTGACTTTGACTCAGACTCTAGCTTTGACTGCAGTCAAACTCAGAAGTTGGAGACTCAGATTTTTTTGTTTGTTTGTAACAGGCCATAATAATTTACATATAGATAATGATATTAAAACTTTGCTACATGTTGTGCCTGAATCATGGTAGGTCTGTGATACTGTACATTATGTGTCTCTCTTGCTTGATTACAGAGGATAAAGGTACCACGCTATGTATGTCTGACCAGATTGAGATGGCTGCCCAGGTGGCATCAGGCATGGCTTTCCTGGAGCTACAAAACTACATTCACAGAGACCTGGCAGCCAGGAACGTCCTGGTGGGGGAGAACAACATCTGCAAGGTTGCCGACTTTGGCCTTGCCAGGGTCTTCATGGTGGGTTTGACATTTAAAGCTCTATTTTACACTGTGTGTAGCAAGTGTCATTGTTCTCACAACACAAAATTATCACTAGATTTTACTGATACAAGTGAAATTTTCACCTTATACAATGAAGCTTGGTAAGTGTTTGGGGTGTTGGACCTATATTTTAAAGCCTTGAAATGAAACCAAGCCCACGTTCTCCACATGCTGCCCTTGTTCACCGGCATGCATTGTGCTGTACAGCTTAATAAATGCTCTACAACCCAAGCCACATACAGTAATTGTTTTCACTCCAGGTATTTTCTCATCGGGTATTTTGTGATGCTGTGATGTATCAAATACCTCTCTAAAACCCAGCTATGTTGTGGAATTGCAGATTGTTGCATTAGAGCAGACTGACCGAAAGTAAGAATCTGTATTGTTTGCCATTTGATTACTAGAAAGAGAATGAGAATGTTTACGAGCCCAGAGAAGGCGCCAAATTTCCTGTGAAATGGACCGCTCCAGAGGCCATCCATGACAACAAGTTCACTATTAAATCTGATGTTTGGTCCTTTGGAATTTTGCTGTATGAGATTGTGACATTTGGACAGATGCCTTACCCAGGTAACATTTATTTATATACAATTCTAGGAAGATTGTGAAAAATGTGACATCCAAAAAATGCAGTTGTTCTATAAGTGATGTAGTTGTCAAAGTCTGAAAATATCTGAATGCAGAGGTCTCTTCTGTTTGATCTGTGATCATGTCCTTCTGATTGTTCCAGACATGACAAACTTCCAGGTCGTCCAGAGGATTTCCCAGGGTTACAGAATGCCGTGCCCCCCAAACTGCCCCAAACCCATGTATAACATCATGATGGACTGCTGGAAGAAGAATGAACAGGACCGGCCCACGTTCGAGACCCTGCAGTGGAAGCTGGAGGAGTTCTTTGACATGGATGTGTCGTCTTATGATGATGCTGGCCAATATTAGCACACTGACCAGACTAATATGTGGAAAGAATGGAGCAAAAAACAAACCCACTGTGTGCACCACAACATAATCAAATTAAGAAAATTATCATGATGTTTTAATTAAATTAAAGTAACAGATTTAAATGTCCATACAAAATTCCATTTGATTCTTGTCATTGCAGTCAAATGAAATCCACAATGTCTGATCTGCATGTGATAGAATACTGTAATATAAAGTGAGAAACGTTTTACTACAGGAGTGGTTAGTTGTGACGCTCCTGGTCTTGTTTTGTGCAACAACGGAATTAAATTTCAGACAGGCTATATGTGTGTTCAGCCTAACTCACAAAGCACATTTTATTTGAAGAGTCCTCATTTAGCACAGACACAAAGCAACTATTTGCCCATCTTGATAAACCAGTTTTTCTTGTACTCAGCATAGCACACATCCTTTTCACGGGAAATCTATTAGCAGAAGTTACTCAAAAGGTGTCACAAGTCCTGTTTGAGACATGTTTGCATACAAGCTCAATCCTAGTGAGTGGTAGGTGCAGTAATCTCGGCTCATTCCTGATTGCATATGTAGTGGAACTGCTGTAAGTGACCTTAACGTTGCTCAAAGGTAGGCAGGGTAGGTTTTGTCTCCACTAATTCCTGAGAGACTTATGGGTTTTTAACTGCTAAGCGCTCCACTATGTTTTCCAGGTAGTAACCGAGTTTGTCTGGTGCTGGACACAGGGTGCACAGTGGTGTAGAACTTTTCTTACTGAAAACACTTGCCACTGGAAAGGATGCTGATGAGAGGGATGACTGAAATTTGTGAAGTTACAGGCCATAAAATTAAGTGGGCTGTAATGGTTCATAGCTGAGGGAAGTGCTGAGTTTGTGCAGTACACCCAAAGCCATGGTGATGTCTCACCTGTCTGGTTTTATAAGGCTTACTTTCTGTTAGGTTTACTCATGTGGGACCTACTGTGTAATAGCTCGGTCAATGAACAATGTGACACTTGACTTAATCCCCCTATTTTAATTATTTTTCTTTTGTTAGTGCTGTAGAACTGCCATCAGAAGTGGTTGAACCAGGTGGATTATCTCATGTACCTTGATTTATTTTTTTAATTTTTTAGTATCCTAACAAAATCCTGTTAATTGTACATTATGACCATAGCAGTATTTATATATAATCATACTGTATTTAAATGTAATTATCCTTTATGCATAATATGATTAAATTATATTTAGAATGTTCTTGGTTGAGTACTGTTTTTCTTTGTCTCATACTCCATGCTTTATTAAATTAAGGCCTTAGGCAACATCTGTCCTGCTAACTATAACACGCATGACTTCCTTTCTCTCTTTTCTGTCACTTGGTCTTTGCTGGTTTCTGGGTTTGTCCTGCAAAGAATGTTTCCATTACTGATTGATTAAAAATAACACCCTTCTATGGCATGTAGTGTGTTCTTTTTCCAGGTCTTTGTGGTACAGGAAAGGTTGTGATATCTAGGCCCCACCACTTCTAAGAGGCAGGGGCAAATATAGAAAATTTTTGACAGGGTGGCTAGCCTGAGACACAGACGGCACATTTGAAATGCATACCATACATTATTAAATGGACTGTATTTATATAGCGCTTTTCTCACAGTGTGTTGCACTGGCCAAAGCGCTTTACAGGAGATCATACACCATTCACCCATTCACACACAACATTCACACACCGATGACGACAGGCTGCCACACAACGGTGCTAGTCAAGCCACCGGGAGCAATTCAGGGTTCAGTGTCTTGCTCAGGGACACTTGGGCATGCAGGGAGACCAGGAGTCGAACCACCAACTTGCTGATCAGGAGACAACTTGCTGATCAGGAGACAACTGCCCTACCTCGTGAGCCACAGCCACCCCACGAGGTGGAATCAAATTGTTAATTTTGTGTGATAATGAGACACATTGTGCTTTCTTTAGGTAACTTTGGCTGCGCTCCTTGTTTCCTCCCAGCCAGGGACATTGCTGCTGCACAGTGGTTTTCTCCATGTGAAGGCAAACCTTAGCAAAATTGTGGCCAGTGCCACCCCTAGCTACCCACTCGGCCCTGCCCATTGTAATGACAACACAGCCCAGCTACATGATTTATACCCGTCTGTTTCTATGGCTATAGGCTACTTACCAGAGGTGGGAGTAAGTCACAAATGTGCAAGTCTCAAGTCTGATCCTTCAGCTGTCAATCAAGTCCTAAGTTAGTGTGATGAGATTCAAGCAGGTCAAGTCGAGTCGCTACTAGTCAAGCAAGTCACAAGTCCATCCATCTTTGTCCGCTTTATCTGAGACCGGGATGCAGGGGCAGTAGTCCGAGCAGAGCCTCCCAGACTTCCCTCTCTCCACACACTTCCTCTAGCTCCTCAGGAGGAACTCCAAGGCATTCCCAGGCCAGACGGCAGACATAGTCTCTCCAGCCGGTAATGGACAAGTCCCCTCCCGAGTTCCTAGCCCTGGCTTCCTTTACGGAAGGTGTGTCGGAGGGATTGAGGAGATCTTCAAAGTACTCCTTCCACCAGCCAACGACATCCTCAGTTGAGGTCAGCAACACACCACCTCCACTGTAAACAGTGTTGGCAGAACACTGCTTCCCCCTCCTGAGTTGCCGGACAGTTCTCCAGAATCTCTTTGAAGCCAACTGAAAGTCTTCCTCCATGGCCTCACCGAAATCCTCCCAGGCCTGAGTTTTTGCCATGGTGACTGCCAGGGCTGCGTCCTGCTTGGCCTGTTGGTACCTGCCAGCCGCTTCAGGAGTCCCATGAGCCAACCAGGCCTGATAGAGCTCCTTCTTCAGCTTGACGGCATCCCTTACTTGCCTTGTCCCCCCACCGTGTTTGGGGATTGCTGGCGTGACAGGCACCAGAGACCTTACAGCCACAGCTCCCAGCAGCCGCCCTGACAGGCTTTTACTGACAGTAGAATTAAAACATAAAGAATGATATTTCTTGCCGCTAATCCTGACCAGTCCTGTCTCTGTGTGTGTTAATTAGTAATTACAAATAACTAATGAAGTTACACCTGTTGTGCCACATGTGTAAATGTGAAACTCTGTCACTTTGGAGACTACAGTAATTACAGTAATTTTATAAGCTCAAAGGAAAGACTCCTACAGTACAAATAGCAGCAAGCAACAGACAAAACTGCAGCTCTTCTTAATATTTAGACATTCTATCTCCAGTCTTGTTTAAGTCCCTGTAAGTCCCTTCTTGTTTGCTATGGTGATAGACAGGCTGACAGATGAGGTCAGACAGGAATCCCCGTGGACAATGATGTTTGCAGATGACATTGTGATCTGTAGTGAGAGCAGAGAGCAGGTGGAGGAACACCTAGAAAGGTGAAAGTCTGCTCTGGAAAGAAGAGGAATGAAAGTCAGTCGTGGTAAAACAGAATACATGTGTATGAACAAGAGGGAGGGAAGTGGAACAGTGAGGTTACAGGGGGGCTGAGGTCAAGAAGGTGCAGGAGTTTAAGTATTTGGGGTCAACAGTCCAGTGTGATGGGGAGTGTAGGAAAGAGGTGAAGAGAAAAAGCTTTTTAGAACAAGTAGAACAAAGCTGGCAAATCAGAGGAACAATATGCAAATGAGACTATGACCTGCAGCAGGTTTCAATCTGACAGGCAGGCCTCCATCATTAAATTAGAGTACCAAGGGGCTTTCAAGATAAAACACCCCCAACCAGAGTTGGGAATAAGTTTAGGTATTCTTTGGGTTTTTTCTGATGCTGGCACTAAAATGATACTTTTAAAATGGTGTCTCAATGGTGCCAGAACCAATACTTTAAAAAAAATGACAAGCATAAAACCAGGTTATACATTTCATAATTTGAAGGGCAAGGCCATTTGGCCTTTGATTTCATACCTTTTCTGAGAGCTCTAAGACTGAGACAAATAGCATGATGTTTAAGTAGCTTATGAATAAAGCTTGAGCAGTAAAGTTACAAACTAGAGTAAAGTACAAATGCTTGTAGAATGGTTAAAGGGAAATATGCAGAGGTAATAAAGTAATTGTGCACCTTTATTATAATTTGAATAGTAAATGGTGTTTTCTGTGCACATTTAGACTCAAAGGCATACTAAGCCCCTGTTGCTCTCTGCTGATGTTGCCTAATATGATGGGTTTTTTCTACTATTTGAAATATTGCATATGCTAAATAAACACTAACACTGTTCACACACAACTTTTCGGACACGTGACCTTGAGCTGCACGCAGCTTGGTGCAGTGGAGACACATTCTTGGATGAAGGCTCAGGGTAGGTGGATGATACTCTGTGTATTGCGAGCAAAGGGGAGTTTCAACGTGGTGGCACCTGGTCACTGAGAGATGTATTACTGGGCTAATCTTTCAATTAATCCTTTTCTAGGAATTTAACATTTACTTCACTAAACAATCCACATAACAAGCACAAACCTTGTACTTGATTATCAGTTCCCGTGTGAAATAAACGAACAAAGGAAAATCCTCTACCCCATCATGAAACAACACAGGCAGAATAACAACCGTGCAAACATTGTGAACAAATTACACACTGAAGGACAGCTTTATCATGACTTCAACATAACTACATGGCTCTTCTGATTATGTAAAGAATATATACCGACCAGTGACTGCTACATTATGTTAATAATTTTACCTCCTTTCATCACCCTGGCCCCTTACACACAGAGCTGCAGTATCTCACATGGACTCCTACAACCATCTTTTGTATTGGCACCCCTCGTGTTATTCTGTTTGTGTTTTTGTTTGTTCATTACACCATGTGGAAATGTATACTTGTCTATGTTCTTTTGTACTGTTATGCTCACACTAACACACATACATATATACACACAGGCATCAACCCTAGATCTTGTTAATCCTTTTATGTTTTTTTTGTTTCATTTTGGTTTTTTTCCTCTTCCTTCCTCTCTCCTTCCCACGTCTTCCTTCCTTTCATCTTACGAACATTTATTTATCTATAACAAACAATAACACATTCACTTAAAATAGTGTCATGGAATGTGCGTGGATTCCAGACCCAGGTTAAGAGGATTAAAATCATTAACCATCTGATAAAATTAAATGCTGATATACAGTATGCTTTCTACAAGAAACCCATCTAACAAACCCAGAATCACAAAACCTTAAATGTAAACAATTTAACCAAATGTTTTCATCAACATATAACAGTAGGCAAAGAGGCGTCTCAATTTTAATTAATAAAAATATCCCATTAATTTACAATACATCTATCACTGATCCATAATTATTAAGGTATCCATTAATCAGACAACATATACACTTGCGAACATACACGGCCCCAATAATGATGATTCATCCTTTTTCCATAATTTTTTTTCATCTCTATGCGACTCAACAAATATTATCATTGCTGGTGACTTCAACACTGTTATTAACCCCGAAATTGACCATTCAAGCATCTCCAGCAGTACAAGAAATTGGCACATTATGGCCTTGGTGATAGTTGGAGAATGATTAATCCTACATCTAGAGAATACAGCTACGTTTCCTCCCTTCATCAGTCTTTTTCTCAAATAGACCTCTTTCTTATCAGTAGTTCCCCTACCCAACATGTAACAGACATCACAATCCACTCCATTATAATTAGTGATCACGCTCCCATTTCCCTCATATTAAATATTGAAGCCCATACTGTACCCTCTAGAAGATGGTCTTTCAATACATCATTACTCCAGGACTTAGAATTTATTATGTTTATTGAAAAAGAGTGGGCATTCTTTCTGGAGATGAACAACTCTTCAGAAATCCCACCCTCACTATTATGGGAAACAGGCAAAGCAGTAATTAGCGGGAAAATAATATCATACTGTTCATACAACGCAAAAAGGAAAAATCATTATTTCCATCCATACTAGAGGTTAAATTGTTTATAATCCACAAGATATTAATAACGTATTCCAAGCCTTTTACAGTAAACTTTACTCCCCCAATTACAACCCAAATTCATCAAAAATAGACATTTTCTTAGATAGTTTAGAACTTCCAACATTATCCAGAGAACAAGCTGACAGATTAGATACTCCTCTCACCATCAATAAACTCCATAAAGCACTGATTTCAATGCCAAATAACAAATCACCAGGACCTGATGGACTACCAGCTGAATTTTATAAACATTTTTGGCAAATGCTATCACCACTGTTTCTCAAAGTCACCACAGAAATTAAAGACACCTCCACAATACCAACACACATGAACACAACCATCATGACACTTATTAAAACCAAAAAAAGACCAAATCCACCCTTCTAGTTGCCATCCCTTATCACTTATTAATTCAGATTTAAAAATCATTACCAAAGCCCTAGCTACTAGAATAGAGACAGTCACTCCAATGTTAATCCATCCAGACCAAACAGGTTTCATTAAAAACAGAAATGCTTCAGACAACATCCGTAGATTATTTAATTTAATCTTGCACAACAAAAACAAACCAAAACCATAATTTTATCACTAGATGCAGAGAAAGCATTTGACAACGTTAACTGGACATTTCTCTTTTGTCCATTACATAGATTTGGGTTTGGAGAGTCGTTCGTCTATTGGATAAGAAAATTGTACACATCACCTAGGGCAGCAATAAGTACAAATGGGATCAGGTCACAAAGTTTCATTTTACAGCAGGTTACCAGACAAGGATGCCTACTCTCACCATCTCTATTCGCCATTTTCATCGAACTTCTCGCAGCAGCTATACGACAGAACAACATAATTAAAGGAATACAAGATACTTACTCAGAACATAAAATTAGTCTTTATGCAGATGATTTATTATTATATTTACAGGATCCCTATAATTCTCTACAGGAAACTTTACATATTATTTACACATTTTCTAAGATCTCAAACTACACAATAAATTGGAATAAATCCACCATACTACCACTCTCTGAGGATGCCTGGGATTCTGCAGCTCAAGACTCCTCCCTCCAATTCTGCATAGGCAACATTAAATATCTTGGTATTAATATCTCCCCCAGGCTGTCAGAACTTTTTAATCTCAACTGCACCGCTGGTCCAATCTTCCTCTCTCATTCATTGGCCAAATTGCTAGTCAAAATGAAAACTCTACCTCAAATTAACTACCTGTTTACAATGCTTCCCACAACACCCACAGATAAATGGCTTAAATCACTTGATTCTATAACTTCACAACTTTATTGGAAAAACAAGAAACCCAAAATTTCTCTATCTACA
>NW_018128008.1:4121-4994 GCF_001952655.1 Monopterus albus | reverse complement strand
AAATAACTCAAATAACTCAGTTGCAGACCTTACTTTTCTACCAAACTTTATTAAACTTTATTTATTATTAAGAAAATGAATCACTAAGAACATCACAATCCTCTCAACTCCGACAGCCTGGTGGAAAGCAAACAAAAGCACTAAATCATCACTTGCACCATGTAGATACACTCCAATTTGGCACAACCCTGATTTTCAACTACATAATAACCCTATCTATTTCCCAACATGGCATCACAAAGGAATCACTCACTTACATCACCTATTTGAAAATAACCAGTTCATATCATTTAGAGAGAACAGTTCCCCCAGTACAATCATCTAAAATCCATAATTAGGTCAAAGATTAGTGTAACCAATAACTCAATACAACCTTCCAAATTAATTGAAGAGATTATGAAAATTACATCCTCCAAGAAAATGATATCCAAGCTATATAAACTCATATCAAATACAGATTCAACAATAACAATAACTCACAATGCACTCTAGATTGCACCGACAGTTACTTTCATGCTACTTGGACCTGCCAACCAGTTCATTCCCTCTGGATAGCAGTGACAGAGAAACTCTCCACCATCTTGGGCTGTAGAATCCCTCCTTCTCCATCACTTTGCTTACTCGATAATATCATAGAAATCAACCACCTACCAATTAAATACAAAAACCCACTCCTCATTTCTCTAGCTATTGCCAAGAAAACAATCTTTCAAAACTGGAAATGAAATAAATCACTACACATAAACCACTGGACCAACCTTCTGACAGAATACATCACATTAGAGAAAATGACATCAACTCATAAGAATAGTTTATCAGCTTTTTATGACACATGGAACCATTTTTAACACATTTCAACTTGAACCAAACACC
>NW_018128008.1:0-2537 GCF_001952655.1 Monopterus albus | reverse complement strand
CATAAGTTGGAAATACCCACACTTCACACACTACAACCTCATTAAACACTCTACATCTTTTTGTAATGTCATGTAACTGCTGTCTTGTCTCCCATGTTCGGTACTGTTTTGTTAAAGTCTTTCTTTTTTTCAATTAAAAAAAAAAAAAAAAACTAATCAATTTAATATGTTTTTGTCGAAACAGCTTCATTTAACAAATAAGAAAATAAATAGTTGATGAATTAAATAGGTGTGTAATTTATTTTGTTTAATTTGCAGTATTTATGCTTTTGTCCAAAGCAGCATACAAAAACATTAGAATAACATCAGTTAACATATGAATGATTTTTCATTTACTGTTTGTCTTCTTTATTTTTCTTATCTTTGTTTTATGGCATTTACCTCTGTTATGCCTCCAGCCTTCCTTGGATAGGCTAATCCCACGCTATGAACTGTGGGTAATTTCCTCAGGTGCAGGCGAGCGCAGCCTCATGCACTTGACAATTTCACAGTGGGACAGCCCTGAGCCCTCACTAACTCAGCGGCAACTAACTCAGTTCCTGAGTTATCTTGTACTTGACAATGGGATAGACATGAGGTCACAGTGACGTTTGACCTTTGACCACCAAAATGTAATCAGTTCATCCTTGTGTCCAAGTGGGCGTTTGTGCCAAATTTGAATAAATACTCTCAAGACATTCCTGCGATACTGTGTTTGCATATGTACGAGGGGGATGAGAAGAAGGTGAGCAGGTGGGCGGAGAAGGGAAAATCAAGTGACTACTAGGAATGAAGGAACGTTTCTAGGGAATAATAGTTGCCTGAAGAAGTGAGAACATGGATAAAGGCACATGCAAAATTAACAACATTAACAGGACCAGAGCAGGAGGAAAACTAGAAAATGGCAAATGAGGTGGTAGACCAAGTAGCACAAGTCTTGCAGATGATCAGAAAACTGCACAAGAAGTTAAGTATACTCTCCAGGATATAGGTATACATGTTTACTTATTAATGATCAAGAGAAGACAGTAATCTCAGAGGACATACCACAACAAAAAACAAAGGTCAGGTTTTAGATTACAAAAATAAAATGGTCAAGCTGGGGGCAAAGTGCTATGGACTGATGAAACAAAAATCAACCTCTATCACAATGATAGAAAGAGTACACAACCTCATCTGTTACATGTTGTGGTTCTATTGTGGTTTGGGCATGTATGACACACAGGCTTTATAATGTCACTGCTGATAGAAGCAACAGGATGATTGTAGAGGTTTCAGTCAGGCAAATGCATCAAAACCTGCTGGACTACATGTCATCATACCCCAGAATTACAAGCGTAGCATGGAGCCAAAGCAACGAAAGAATTTGAAGAGGTGGAGTCTCCTTGACTGGTTGAATCAGTTGTTTGAAATGAGAGTCAAGGACATTCCAAGACTCTTATTCCTGCTCTGAGGAGTGAGCACTGAGGAGCAAGGAAGGTGCTGGAGGATCCATGAGCGAGGATACATGACAGCATCCTTCATGGAAGTCTTCTGTGGGCCGACATGCCTTTCCATCAGAAATCAGTGATTGGACACTTCAGATGAGGTCTCATGGCTCGTAAAACATGTTTACGAGTCCTCTCTCTTTGCATATATTCCTCACATTTTATGTGGGTGGACCTAAGACACAAGGAAAAGATGCACATGATCATTGTTTGACTTTGTGTACCTGTTCAATATTGAACCACAAAACTGTGGGCATTATGCCATTCCTTTTAAAATTAAAGCAGGGACTTAGCACTTTAATGTAGTTTATTATTATTATTATTTCAAATTGAATGTACTAAAACACTGAGCCCAAAGAACAACAACTGTCAAAATACATACAGTCTGGGCTAATAATGCTTAATATTGTCACTCTGTTTCTTCAAAGTGTGATAATACTATTGTTATCTCTGTCTGTTTTGTATCCAACATTTATTGCATGTCCGGCTGTCCTGCAATAGATGCCTGTCCTGAGATTTCTTGTTTTTCTCTTTAAAGGGCTTTTTGGTCATATATTTTACAGATTTTAAATCCCTCTGAGAAAGATGTGTGACCAGCTATACACCTATGAGCTCCCTGATGTCTGTACTTAAGACACAAACCACATAGTCAGTCTCCATTGACAACTGTCATATAAAGGCAAATGCCAAGTAAAGAAAAAGGCACACATGCCACTACAAGAATCACGACAGTCTTACATATAGGTGTGTCAGATAATCAACTCATGCTCTGGAGAAAAAGAAGTCACTGAGCAACTGGACTAATATATCACAAACGAATATAAGAAATGTTTTTAAATCACCAAACTATTCTTAAAAAGCAAAATTTTCATTTCAAATTTGTTTATTTTTTTACTTTTTTTTTTTTTTACCCAGTGGAAAATACACCAGATTTCACATTTGCTGAGAGGAGTTTATGAATCTACTTGAATTGACAACATAACTTAGAAGATTTGTTTCAATTGCAACAACATTTGATGTCAGAATTGAAAATTCGTATAATCTATCATTAATGGTAATAAAAATACTCAG
>NW_018128007.1:3897304-3902943 GCF_001952655.1 Monopterus albus | reverse complement strand
ATACAATTTAAGGGGTCAGTTAAATCTTAAGATTCATGCTATACGTAGAACCAAAAAAAGATTTTATATTTCCATAAGTGGGGTAAAACTATGGAATAATTTAAGTGTAGACATAAAAAATAGTAATAGAATTGACGAGTTTAAACATAAATATAAAGGTTTGTGTCAATCAAGATATATGCAAGAACAGGCTTAATGATTAATTAGATGGAACATTGTGGGTGTGGTGTATGAATGTTAGCACTCTGTAATAATTCTTTAGTATATTACTTGTGTGGTGTAGAAGATAATTATTTAAGAATGTAATTATGTAAGAATGTTAACACTCTGTTATAATTTTTTTAGTATATTACTTGTGTGGTGTAGAAGAGAATTATTTATGTAATTTACTGCTTGCAAACCAATGATGGTAAGATGATGTCATGGGGTAGGACTGGATAAGTCTGACTTCTTCCTACTCCATTCAAGCATGTACTAGGTATAAGCACATTGATATTGGATTAGCATTTGTTGGATATGTGTAAAATTATGTGTGTTGACATATCAACTGTCTTTACATGCTTGAAAGAATAAATCAAATCAAAATCAAAATTAACAGCTCTCTTAATCTTATGATCTACAACAAATACACACAAACATGCTGGTTTCCAACACAAAGAAGCACACATTCCATACACAGTACATCAAGGTGTGTCCACTTTATCATGGGGTAAGAGGACAGGTGTCGTTTTGAAGGCTAGTAACTCACAAACATCTATTATAATAAACACCTGGATCTGTCCTACAACATGATCACCACTCTTAATATGACAGTGGGAAAGCACCGATACAATCAATGCAAATACTGATCGCAGCTGATCAGGTACCAGCCAGATGTGATCAATCCACAGTTATAATTTTCTCTTCTGCTAAATGAGCAAATTTCGTTATGTAAAGCAAACAAGTTGAAGTACTGTGGTTATAAAAGCCACACACCTACAATTAAGACATAATGTGCTATAGTTACAGTCACACGCTAACTTGCAAAAGAATGATCCCGATATCTTCTGTGCAGAAAGGCAACATTATATTCACTTTAAATTTGAGAAAAGAAGCCAATACTACTATCGTGGTATTCTGTATTGACAGATACTCCAAGTTTAGGTCTCAGAATTGATACTGGGAGAAAAAAAAGTTTGATCAGTACATCAATATTTCTTTGCTTCTTACAGTGCATGTCATCCCTCTGTACTTCTCTTTGTTACAGCTGTGTCCAGCTCAGAGTCAATGCAGAGAATGCAGCATGGCAGCCAAAAGGCTGAGTTTTCCTCATCCCACCCTACTCTTGCCTGTATCTATGTCCCTACTAAATGGTCTCTGTAATCCACAAAGTCCAGCAGTCTCTACTCCCACATGGGCCTCTTTCCATTCAGTCTTTGTCGATGTAATTCTTGTCATAAATCCAAAAGACCAGTGCCTGTGCCTGAGTAACAAATGCAGAAATGAAAATGAGCTCATGGGTGGACAAATGAATAAACTCCTGCTAGCAAATACAAGTGGTCTTTAAGCATTCACTTAACACACATCATGTGGGTTATGCATGTGTACACATCCCCTAAACTAAAGGTCACAAGATTGAGGCTTCAAAGCAGGACTGAGAAGCTCTGAAATGACCTTTGTTCCACACAATTTAGAGGATAGTGTGGGCTGAGCAAAGACTAACAGACAGTCAAATCAGTCTTTCACAATTCCCCAAGCTTGGAGTGAAAAACGCTGTGGCCAACCAGCCATGGCCAAGCATTAAACCTAACTGTTCCGCTCTCTGCAGACTGCCAGAGAGATATGGCAGAGACAGCTTAAACTAAGACTGAGAGAAAGGTTGTTTTTTTTCTTTTTACTGTATATCTTGCTATGAGTGTGTACATTTGGTTTCCTGCCAAGGATTCTGCATGTGTTGTGTCACTCTCTTTGTAGCATATGTTGTAAAAGAGGGAGTCCAAAAATGACATCTTTGGTTTTAGCAATAACAAACAGTGTTGTGCCAATCATGTACCAACTGCACCTCTCTCCACCTCTCTCCAGTCCTCTCTACGGCTTCCTTCTCTGTCACACACCTCGGGTCTCCAGTGGTGTGGGAATATAAGATCCTGAGGGGCCTGTAGCACTTCATGCATGAACATTAAGAATCCATGCTAAACAGGGACTAGAAGAAAGGTGACAAAAGATGACAACAGTATCACATGCAAATGTAGCTGACCATTTCTGACAGCTTTCCAAGGGAAGCCCAGGGAGGAAAAACAGGAAGGCCAGAAATAGAGCAAGGAGAAAATAGGTAAGAAGCAGCTGCTCCAACCTCCCTGGACATGTCACTATGTCACACTTATCCTGGATGAAACAGCTCACAGCCTATTTTGCTGCATAATAACATGTGCTATGGGAACTGGTGGCATGTCACCATCAAGATATACTCAGAGAGGGAGGCAGGGTAGGCCAAAGGATAGACAGAAAAGGAGAGATGAAAGTCAAGGAGTGCGTCACAAAGAGAAAGAGAGAGGATTTGCTTCCTGTTTATCGAGAGTGGGGAGAGCACAGGAAACAGACCAGAAGGCTGCCTGACCACTGTTAACAGGAATGACAGTGATGACAATGCACACATATGCTCACTACCTTTCCTCTGCTTTGTCCTGAGTGATTACGCAGAACAGATTTAGTGCAAAACTTTGTGTCTTGGTGACATCTGGACACTTGATTGGTTCCTGGTTCCATATCTCCCTGCTGTCCCTGGTCTGGCCAGTCGCTGTGTTAACAGGATAAAGCTCAAGTGCGTGCATGCCTCCAGCTATGTTCTCAAACGCTCCCAGCAACATTCCCAATCCAGGACAGTCTTCCTAGCAATTCTATGCAGTAAGCAATCTCCCGCATTTCTCTTACCGTTTACTTATTCAAAGTAATCTCATCCATTAACTAGCATCTGGCTAGAACTAGCACTGGTCCTTAATCAGCTCAAACAGGGTTTTGCATTGTTTTTCTCTGATTCCTTTGGCTATGAATATACAGCAGCCTTTTGTTTGTTTTTTCTTGCAAGACAAAAGCTGTTGTCATTTTGTAAAGCTGCAAGTCTGTGGCAAAAAAAAACAAAACAAAACTGAAAATAAACTCTGCCTGACAATAATGGATGGCCTTAACCCCATAAATAATACTTCTGCAAAGAAGCTGGCCTGGTGATGCAGGGGAGTGATATGTTTACACCTGGGTTTGTACCAGTTTGTCTGGATTTGATTATTCTATGCAGAAAGTTATGATGATGGAAAAATCTGCAAGAATTCTTCCACATCTTTGACAAGTGCTGCAAAGAGCTGGCTTGAGGTACACACCTACAAATGAACACATTAACTACAGTGAATCATGGGTACAGTATGTGGAAATACTGGTGTTTTAATATTTTTATACTCGCCTGTTGTTTAAATACCGACAGGAAAGATATCATTAAATTGTTGGAACTGATGCGCACAACTGCTCAGGGATACAAGAGGCCATGGATGAGCACTTTTAATATAACTTCACTGGGCCAGAATTAGGATGACATGATACAGGATATATAACTAATATAGCAAGCTGAGTGTGCTGAGTCATTCCAAGTGTATATAATATACTGCTTCATCCTCCAATAAAATGAAAATCTGTCATAGAGAGAGCACACAGAAGAGAGAGACATTTCTCATGTCACTGTTAAAACACTGCCATTAAAAACCACTTACCAACAAATAAAGATGCCTATTAGCTGCTGTCTATCATTGCCAGTTAGCAGGGTCATGCAACCTCCCCGTCTGGTCCTCGGTCATCAATTAATCCTGCTATTTAACACAACTGGGCAAGTTCAAGTAGTTAGATCTATGAGACCATGTTTCAAAAAAAATGGACACTCTATAGCCTATTGGCTGCTGTAAAATGCACAATCAATCACCAGGTAAAGCTCTAAATATACACATACAACTCCACATACACACATTTCCTAAGCTAGCTAGCACCATTAATCTTTAATTTAAGCAGCTCCGTCATGTGATCAATAGCTCCCATACACACGCACCCTCCTAGTCACACTACATAACCATCAATAAGCTTTCACTGTGAGCTCCAAATGAGCCCCAGGCATGACTTAACCTGGCCCTCATCTATCAGGACTATCTGTCACAGATTTTCATCTATTTTTCCATCACTAGACCCTGCTCCATGTACATTTTAGACACACATGTTTGAAAATTTGAACACGTCTTTCTAAGCAGACCAAAAGCTACAATGATTGAAACAGCCACCACTGCATTATGTTTCAGGGTATGTGAAAAAGCATAAATTAAAAAAAAAAAGAAAAAAAAAAAGAAAAAAAAATGAGGTCAAATCTCAAGTGCAGGCTGGCCCCTGCTTTTCTCTGCATTGCTGTGAATACAATTCACAGTGTGCTGTTTGCATTGTTTCAGTCTCCCTACACCAAGTACAGTGGCAAAATCCTGCTGCTGTGTCTCCGGGCAGCCACAGTGACCCACATCACAGCCTCTGGCAGATTACACTGCAGCACATACCACACACACATTTCCCAAGATACGTGACCACAGTGTGCCTGACATTCGTGGCTCATAAAAATGTAATTTCTGATGGCTTAACACACACACACCTGTGTCCCCACACCAACCACATACACACAGAAAAACAACAAGCTCGTTGTTCTGCTGTCCATCAGTCAGGAGTAACTGCTGATATGGATATCAGTGTGACTGGGCCAGAACAACTCCACTCCAAGAGTCCTCAGACATACAAGTGCACAGACCCACACACATAGGCTTGGGAATAGATACAGTAGGAGCTAGAGATGCATGGCTGTGTGTACAGTATGTTGGCCCAGAAGGGAGTGCTGTACCTTGGTCAGGGTGACACCAGGGCACCAGGGAAAGCTCACTCTGTCACACAATTACAGTAAGACACAGTACAGGGTAAAGGTTTGACCTGTGCTCTCTTCTAGTTCTTGTCTTTCTTTCACATCAAAACCGTGCAGACATAATTTTGTGCTTAAGAAACAAATTTTGCCAAAAGTCATATTTAATAATCTAAACAACCTTGACAGCACAGTCATAGCTGACAGTGTAGTCACACTTCAAACTTGTTAGAAACATTTAGAAGCAACCAAAGACAAATAAACAAATGCTACATACTGTACTTTCCCTCACTGCTGGTCTACTCAACAAGACTTTTGGTTTGGTTGTCAGTAAGTGATTGCCTGTAGCTAAAACGTTAAATGTGGTTTTGGGTTTCACCACAGTTTACTTCCCTCAGAGAACACATGAAGAAAGAGCTGCACATTAATACCAAGCTTTAAAGCAAACCTACAGTACCAGCAAACACAATCCTATTTTGCCCCTGGTTAATTTGGTTAAAAAGCAAGGAAACCAAGACAATGAGTGAGATGTATAAGCTTTGAAGTCAACTAATATATATATAATTAATTCCCCACTTGCCCCCACTTTGGGGCGGTCTTGTATTCCTTCGTTCAAGCTCAGGCCCTCTACCTTGAGTTTGAGGGTCCTGCGCAGTATCTTAGCTGTTCCTAGCACTGCACTCTTCTGGACAGAGATCTCAGATGTTGTTCCTGGGATCTGTTGGAGCCACTC
>NW_018128007.1:3895751-3896990 GCF_001952655.1 Monopterus albus | reverse complement strand
AGTCTCCAGCCTTGGTGGGTCTGCTCTCATGTTATTACCCTGCCACTGAGAGTACACCTTGGATGGCTCAGTGGAGAACATTCTGTTTACTCTCCTGGCTTCAACTTCTCTGTTGTGCCTCTTCAACCAGGTGGCCAGGGCTGCGAGCCTTTGCTTGGCAGTCTCTAAGGCCTCAGGCATGGACAGTGAGTTGTACTTCTTAGGTACCCCTTTCTTCATCACGCCTTTCTGCAATTCTGATAGCTGGCTAATTTCTCTCCTTGCTGCCTCGATCTTGGCCTCCAACCTCCTTCTCCATGGAGGATACTGCTCCTTATGGCCTTTGTTGAACTTATAGCCATGCATCTCAGGGATCACGGTTGCTGTGGTGTATATGAGCTTGTTGGTCTCGGTGATGGTCGTAGTGTGTGTATACAGTGGGTACAGAAAGTATTCAGACCCCCTTAAATTTTTCACTCTTTGTTATATTGCAGCCATATGCTAAAATCATTTAAGTTCATTTTTTTCCTCATTAATGTACACACAGCACCCCATATTGACAGAAAAACACAGAATTTTTGACATTTTTGCAGATTTATTAAAAAAGAAAAACTGAAATATCACATGGTCATAAGTATTCAGACCCTTTGCTGTGACACTCATATATTTAACTTAGGTGCTGTCCATTTCTTCTGATCATCCCAGAGATGGTTCTACACCTTCATTTGAGTCCAGCTGTGTTTGATTATACTGATTGGACGTGATTAGGAAAAGCCACACACCTGTCTATATAAGACCCTACAGCTCACAGTGCATGTCAGAGCAAATGAGAATCATGAGGTCAAAGGAACTGCCTGAAGAGCTCAGAGACAGAATTGTGGCAAGGCACAGATCTGGCCAAGGTTACAAAAAAATTTCTGCTGCACTTAAGGTTCCTAAGAGCACAGTGGCCTCCATAATCCTTAAATGGAAGACGTTTGGGACAACCAGAACCCTTCCTAGAGCTGGCCGTCCGGCCAAACTGAGCTATCGGGGGAGAAGAGCCTCGGTGAGAGAGGTACAGAAGAACCCAAAGATGACTGTGGCTGAGCTCCAGAGATGCAGTCGGGAGATGGGAGAAAGTTGTAGAAAGTCAAAGAAAGTCAACCATCACTGCAGCCCTCCACCAGTCGGGGCTTTATGGCAGAGTGGCCCGACAAAAGCCTCTACCTCAGTTCAAGACACATGAAAGTCCGCATGGAGTTTGCTAAAAAAAACACC
>NW_018128007.1:3889069-3894770 GCF_001952655.1 Monopterus albus | reverse complement strand
TATATATATATAAAAACTACTGTGCTGACGTTTTTTTAAAATGTACAAGGCGAGTCAGCAACCAAAAATGAATGACTAATTTATGTGTGAATTGACAAAAATTCACAGGCAATATAGGTCATTTACATATTTTTGCACCTTTGTGTTTTATAGCCATACAACAGTGTTGCTCAGTGACATGCAACACTACCCACAAGATTTATTAAAGGGGTAAATACCAAAGTATAAATGAAAATCTCTGAGAGTAGAAACATTTATATCACTGTGGTATTACATCTGCTGCCCCTAAAGACTTAAGATATTGGCATAGCTTTTGATAAAGAACCTCAGTAAACTACATCACACTGCACAGCAGGCACATTTGGCAGCCTATTTAAACCCATCGTCTTGATTTCTGCAGCAAAAACATTGACGATGACGATGCAAGCAGATCATAAATACAACTGCACTTCTGTGCATACTCATTGGTCATCCACCTGTCACCTGTTAGCAGTAGGCGTTTGGTTGTATGACTCTCAAAGTCATACAAGGTCTTCCGTTACCCAGCCTGGGTATGTAATAAACAAACAATCTGTTTCGACCATTAGCTGATCACAAATTTGAATACAACTTTTAATCAGGCACATTACTAATCAGCATCATACAAGGAAACTGCCTTTTTCCACAACAATGTTCTTCCTTTAATGGTGCACTGCTTTAAGTGATAAATGCCTCCATGTGAAAGTACTGTGAACAAAGACATATCAAGGACTGTCCATCAGGTACAAACAGTGTTTTGTTGGATGAAAGTGGTGAGAATTGAATCTTAAAAATCACTATAAATCCTCTCAGGGCTTGTGATGACTTAGCAGGTCTGTGGATACAATGGCACAGTGTTCAACAGTGTTGCTTCAAAACAAGAGGGTCCTGACTGGCTATGGCGAGTATGCTGCAATAGGTAGTACTACTGCCACTGCTCCTGACCAAGGCACTGCCTTCAGAAGAACTGGAGTTGATCCCTACACTGTGTGCTGCCTTCCCTCTCCTGAACAGTAAGGCTTAGTCAAATGCAGAGGACAAATATACCCAAGAGATTGATAAAGTGTAACTTAGCTGGACCACTGTGTATAAACAAAATACCCTACCTTTAACTGACAGGTACTGCACAAAGTGCTGTTCTTTTTTAGATGTAACTATCAAAACAAACAGCTGAGAAAAATGTTAACGAAAAATTCCTTGACAATCAAGACCAAAACAAACCGGCCTAGGAGCTGGATGGAGAAGCCACCACACACTCACAAACAGCAAATGACTGGGAAAAAGGGTACACAATTATTCCTGACCAGAGTGAAGCATCTGTGTGTAAGTGTGTGTCACACAATTGTTTCTTCATGAGTAAGCACAAGTTGAACATATTCCACTTCCTCTTATGGTTGGGTTTGGGGGATGGGCAAGGAGCAAGGCTGTCACTATGGAAACATGTCCTTTCCTGTTGGGTCATATCTCAGACTGAAACTGATTCTGTGAGTAACGTGCAGAAGCATGAACAGCACACTGTTGCAGCTACACTCAACACCGGGTATAGGGTTACTCACTGCTACTGCTGAAGTCCATATTATTTCACTCTGTGTTCAAAGTGACTCCCAAAGCTTCATACTATCACAGCACAAGATCTGTTTATGAAGTCAAGTCATGTTGTAGAATAACCACTAACACAGTACAGTAAGTCAAAGCTAACTGAACTGGCAACACCAAATAAACAATTTAGCTCAAGTTAACAAAACTGCACTTACATGCCCATGTGTAAAAAAAAAATTAGATGAAATGAGAAAAGAAAGCAGGCTTCAACAATAATGTGTGTCCTTCATGCACTCCAAAATCTTTGATGTGGTACATTGGCAAATAATTTCTAATCTACACAACCACCAGAAATCGAGAAATGTTAGCATTCATTTGGAGCAGCAGCTTGGTTTCCCCATAGTTTGGCCCTCATAATATGATTTCTTGCCCATGAAACACCTAAACCTAGCATTTGGAATGACATCAATATCATAATTAGTTTGAAAGTTATTCAAGAAAAACAATAGACATGAGTGATTTCTAAATGCTATGAATGGTTAAATAAATGTCCCATGCAGACTGAAATAATGTGTACCAACAGTCCTTAAGTGATGCACACAACTATTTTGCTACATGCAAGTTCATTTTAGAGTCTGTTTTCCAACGGGCCTCCTACTACACTTACTAGCTCTTCTCACCTTCACTCCAAGAACTCAGCAGTACAGCCGTGCACTTTCACCTCAATGGGGCTCACATAAAGCCTACAGCCTTTCCAATACTCACAATGGTGAAGAATCCTTTAAAAAAAAAAAAAAAAATCCTGGAGCTGAACGATGATCCAGATCAGTACCACAATCTATTTGGTGGTTCTGTAGACCGCACCCTACCACTTCAAAAAGTTTAATCAAAATCCATTCATGACTTTGAGTTATGATATGAACAAACCAATAAACACCAGTAAAAATATCACCCCCACCTTGGTGGATGTAAAAAGTTGTTTCTTATAAAACCAAAGCAGCGAGTTGAAAGAAGCAACAAAGCTCCATTAAACTGAAGGGAACAGCAGAGTTGGCTGATAATTCTCTCCACTTTACATTTACACATTTAAGTTGTGCATAGCTACTTTAAATAGTTTTCAAAGAGTTCCAACATAAGAGACCCTGTAGCTGGCACAATTTTGCCCTGTTAATTAATTATTCTGAATGCTTACTATGCTTCTACTCTGTTCCCGGTGACAGCAAGAAAACATTTTGCAGGTATACTTGATCCCAACTGTTTGTCGAATGTTTGAATAGCTGCAAAAACAGCCTCCCTGTACAACTTTCTGATTAGACCATGCCTGTGTCCAACAATTTCTGCAACTGTCCACTACCAACTTTTCTTGGCTCATATAGCCCAAGGGTGATTGTATGTGTAACACGTTCCCTATATTTAAACAACACCAGCCTCCCACTTTCACTACGATATGTTGTGAGGAGCACATCATTCATTTTCTAAAATGTGGATCACTTGCAAGCTGAAATTCACTTCCAACTATTTATGTATTTCGTTCCACAATTATGTAGCACAAACTTGAGTTCTTCCCATCAAGATCTTACATAGATCTATTTATCCTGAGTAGCTACAGAGTTAACACTGTAGAGGAAAAGCCTTTTTTGGTGTAAATAATAAATACAAAACAGTATTTCCTACAGACAAAGTGAAACCCTACGTATTTTCACACCCAAGGGCACCTGTTCAGTTGGTTCATAATGTGGTCACAAGATTTCTTCCATGTTAGCGAAGAACTTTATCCATCACCTTCGTGTGAAGCAGTGACTTTTATTTGAACTGGATGGAAATTAATTGTGATCTCTGCCACTCTGCTATAATTCAGTCTTAAACTGTGCTTAAATTACCATCTGCTTATTATCTTAAGATGTCATCTCAGTCCATCAATGCATGGACACAGGCAAGCAAAACTGAGAACATAAATGGACCCAATGCAGAAAACAAGAGACTGCAGCTAGAAGAATTAAACCTTTGCTGAATACTGGGCTAAAACCCATTTCCTTATCATTAAGTCAGCAGAAACATTTTGTCCATCCAGCTGGGACACACCAACTGTGACAGGCTCTGAATATCTGTAAAGGGCCTGTATGCAGTCTAAACATACTGCACCATAGCCTAGGGCAGACTTACAATATTTCTGTTCCCAGCAAATTGTTTATGAGGAGCTAAAATACAGTGAACATGGGAGGGGCATAGCATATGGAAAAATGACACACAGCAAAGATCATATTCTTCAGATGTGTTTAAACACACACACACACACAAACACAGCAAAAGTTAACACTCACAACAATGCACATGCACACAACTAAGGTTTATAGGTTTATGTTGGACTTTAGGTAGCTCCAGCTTGTGAAGGAGCTGGCAAGACTCCCTGGCACTGGATGACCCACATATGCAACTCTATCCCTAGTGTGACCCGCTGGAAAGCCAGAGGACACACTCACATAGGTAAACATGCATGCACACACACATACATACATACATACACACACAGCTGAGAAGAAGAAAGAACAAACTGCTACATGCTGCTGATGGCTCTCTCTCTCTCTCTCATTCTAATGCCTCTCTGTTTTTGGTTCCTCTCACTGTCTGAAGATCAACTGTTTACATCTCTGCTATCTGACTGAGCTACAGTACACTAGCAATCACCATCCAGAGTGAACTCTCTAAGGACACACTAAATCTACGCTGCCAGTTTCAAGTAGAAACACTGATTTAATCACACTGAAGTCAAGTTAAACAAGGAGCATACTCTAGCTCACTTTTTCGATTGAATAGAACAGCAACTGGAGCCAACACACTCTCAAAGGTTCATGGCTCCTAAATATATCAAAATGTCAAGGTACAAAATGTATACAAAAAAATTAGACCAGTCAGTCAAACCACATGCTTGTTCTCTTTCCTAAACAAACACAATACATTTATGTTAATGTGGCTCATGACTGTTAAGAATATCATAATTACTGGAAAGGAACTTGCACAATACAATAGGTGGATCTGTGAGAAGCAGAATCTGCAAGACTACCACACCATCAAAGCTAATGAATGCAAAGATCCATCTGTCTGATGCATAGGTGATCAGACAACATTATTAAAAACGAAAACCCGCCTGAGATCAGTAGCTGACTGGAGAGAAGGCAGTAATCAGATGTACCGCTTACTGCTGATGTTTGTGTAATGGTTTCTTGTGAGATCTGATTACAACAACAAAAAAAAAAAAGAAAAAACATTGAAGTAGGGCTGGGTGATATAGCCAAAAAATAATTTTTTTTTGTATTCACAACTTTAATATTTTTTGTGTCTACTATGCTGTCTTTATTTGGTCATCTTTAACTGCTGAAGCTGCCATTACTTAAACTTGTTGGCTGGCAAAGCTCACATGTGCAGGCATCTCCAAGGAAAGAGCAACAGCTTACAACATTGTCGTAACTCTGGAGAACTAGTGACTCTAGAGAATTAGTGACAGCACTAATCTCAATGTCTGGTTGTATTTTAGTCTGCGAGTTAAGTTTTCTTTTCATGAACTATGAATCTGTCCATTTTTTTTTTTTTTTATATTTCTGATTCATTATATGGTTTGGAAAATGACTGACAGTAGTTGAAATTACTCATTAAATGTTCTCACAGATCAAGATGATGTCTTCAAATTGCATTGTTTTGTCTGACCAACAACCAAAAATTCTGTTTGCCATATTTGCTTGATCAGTAAACTGTTTCTCAATTAGTTTTCTGTCAATCAACTCACTGAATAATTGTTTCAGTATTCGCTGAAATTTTCACCATTTGGTACTCACTTCACATGCCTGTAGGCTTTAAGCATGTTGGAGATTATCAGATGATTTACAGATAATTGCTGTGTTTTCTGCTTTGTGGCTAAAACACTAACCAGCCACTCAGACAAGTACATTGCTCTACTGCTAATGTCAGCTTTCAGTGGCAGTGCAGAGGCAGGCCTGTTGTTTCACTGTCTATTTAAGCAATGACAACGTAATAAAACAGGGTGCCCTAACCTCTGGGGAACAGGCCGGCTATGAGCTCCTCTTACATACAATGTACTAAGTGTGTGTACATGCATGTATCTCTTTATGTGCATTTTGTGCCTGATCTT
>NW_018128007.1:3879723-3889050 GCF_001952655.1 Monopterus albus | reverse complement strand
TTCCTGTGCTCCGAGCTCCAGGTGTCTGGAGAAACCCAATCCCAAACCGAGCCTTGCTGGCACACAGAGTGCCAGGAACGCCGAATGCTGCTGCCTCTCTCCGGAGATATGGGCCAGAATAGAGGTATTGTTCCAGACCAGCTCAGAGCAATAAAGAAAGGCACCACAGCCACCATCTATGGTAAATACACACACTCATAAAAATAAATACAGACACGAATGAACTGGATGTCAGAGGTTTACACCTTTAACAGCAAAATCAAGGGCAGAAAACTCCATATATTCATTTTTTACCATAATTAAAAACTGGAAACAGCAAAACGTGTGTACAAGGGTTTCATTTGTGCACATGCTTTATAATTAGGAGTTGCTTAAAGGTTAAACTAACTACATTCTAAAGTGCTATTATTATGATTATAACCACCTGCAATACCATTACAGAGTGGAAACGCACACAGCCTACTTACACGTACCCACTACAAGATTAAAGTACAGTGATGTAAGTACACACGCACACACAACTTTACATATATATATATATATATATGTCAAGGGCTCTCATTCATGACATTGGACAAAGAAACTAATTTAGTTATAATCCAACTATTTACCTTTACCAAAGTCTTGGTCACAAAGATGCCAAGATTTTTCTCAGTTTGCAAAAAACTCAACTCAGCCCTCACAAAGGCAGATGCAGAGGGACACACACACACACACACACACACACACACACAAAACCATCTGCTGTGGCCTGTGCACACAGCCAACACGCACAGGGCAGGAAACACATCATGTCGACTTTGCGACCTTGAAATAAGGAACTTGATTCACTTCCTTTCAATGCTGGACAGTCATGCCTGAACACAGGGCTGAGTTCAAATATACAGCTCTGAGGCTAGGTCCCAAACGCGACACTAGTGTGGGTTAGAAGAAAACAGGTGTGTGCACCTGTACTATATGCATTTCAAAGCAATAACCACTATATTTTACAATTTTGACCTACAAGGTCAAGACTGTGTTTATTTCATGTAGTTTAATTATTCCACACAGAGATTCTTGTGCAAAACAAAGTCAACAGCTCATGTTCGAGCACCAGAGGACCAATGCTACAGATAATACCGAGGTACACAGATCCATCCAGCAACATAGCTTATTTTACCACACACGTAGAGGCAACACAACACACACACACACACACACACACACACACACGCACAAGGGGGATAAATGGTGCATACTGCAGGAACACGAGATTAATTTGACTGTTTCTCTGTCAATCCTATGTCTCCATCTGCTCCACAACTGCAGACTGTTGCAAGGTTGATAGTGAATTTATCCCTCTAGATAATTACAGCATTGGTCATGAATGTTCAGTGGTGCATGTTCTTTCACTCACTGAATGAGTTTCGCTTCCACACAGACACACACAGGCCAGGCCACTCAGGCTTAAACCAAAACCTATAAAAAGGTCTCTTAATGACTGAATTACATGAAATATATTTCACTTCTGCTCAGCAGAGAGGGACAGCCCTAGAAGTCTGGAGTCCAACAAGGAAGTAAAGAGGTTAATTCTGGCCACTTGTTTTTCTCTTCCCTATTTGCATGAAGCTAAATCTAAATGATATGAGCTCTTATCAGGAGTACTCCCGAGTGCACAGCTCATATTTCTAGACTGTAATGCAACAGTGAAGCTCTGAAATGTTCAGAGACAATTTGAATAAAACGTTAGGAAAACTCCCTGCAGTCAAATGCGACTAAGTGTGAGATGATGTTAACCTGGCGGTGGCCCATTCACCGGAGTGACAGCCAAGAACGAAAGCCAACACCGAATGACACGAAGTATTTATAAGCATCGTTATTTACAAAACGGACATTTGTTCACATTAAGCATGTTCAAAACTGGCCGTGGAACAACAACTGCCGGCTAATTAGCTGCGAAGTAGTGACAGTCTGTGTGTTGAGTCACATCATATCACCGATGTTGCTTGGCTGCTTCTGTCAACAAGAAACCCACTGCCCGCTGCTACGTTAGTATTCACAAGGCTACGGTTCACACTGTGGCTAGAAAACAACAATAATACAAGGTTTTTCATATGCATTGTTCACTTACCCAGGGTGACGGGGCACCTCAATCCAATGGCGCAAGACACCGCAGGCTAGCTACGACGAGGCAGAGAACTGACGCCGATACGGTACAAAGTAATGTTATCACGGCGGAGTTAGCGAGCTAGCTAGCTTAGCGAGCTAACGATGGGGGAATGTGGTCCTCCGTGTCGTCGAGACAAACCGGGTAGCTCAAAAACCAAGTCGCGGAGTGAGGTGTTTCTCACGTTGAACGCGACCACCACAACACAATTAAGCGTCAAATGGCGTTTGGAGAGGAGACATCCATTTGAACAGACCGTGGGTGTCGCTTCACTCGGCAGTAACGTTATACAGTGTGCGCTCTTTCTCCTCAAACGGACGTGCTGCCCCTGTCTCGGCGTGTCTGACTGAGAGAGGAGCTCGGCTGCTGATGTGCGGAGCAAACACAGGCAGCATCACTGCTCATCCCTCCCTCAACCCGGAAGAAATACTATAACGGGCCCTATCATCTTTTACATACAAATATTGCAACTACATCCAAATTTGCATTATAGTCGCCCTGTGCATCAAGATTGGATTAGTTCCGTCCTGTGGTTTAGACAAAACCAGGTTCAAGAATCACGTAGTAGCCACAAAAAACAACAACAAATACATTGATTTATGCATTACTCAATTCATTGAAAGTCACCGAGACGCTGTATTAAATGATGCCTGTTTTAAGGGAAAGCTGTAACAGCGTTTATCAGCAGGCTATCTGTCAATGGACAGAATAAAAGTCAAATAGCAAACAGACATTAGTCCTAGATCATATTATAAATCAGTAAGGGGAGAACCATAAGCTTTTATCTTAAAATCTGAATATAATAACTATTCAAAGGGAGAGTGATGTGACCCAAGTCTTGTCAAATTGTGAACCATGGCTGATTAATCTAATAAGACACAGTCAGTAAATTTTATACGAGTTAAAATAAAGACACACCTTTCATTCGGCATTGGTATAGTGACAAGAAAAAATAAGTGAACGCTTTGGAAATACCTTCACGTATATATACATTTGTCTTAAAATATGGTCAGATCTTCAAGTTACAGCCTGGACAACTTGCCATCAGTTAGTAAAAAATGAATTCAAGTTTATCAAAGTATCTTACAGGATCATGTCAGAGTAGGTGTCTACCAGCTGAAATGCAGTGGAAATTGGGTGATGTAGAGGGAGAGCGACCCTATACATCAAAGTAAATCCACTACTGAATGAAAATCCACCTTTTGGAGTAGCTTTGTCAGAACTCAGACCTTAACCCAATAGAGATGCTGTGGAAAGACATCGGGGAGCTGTTCACAGCTGACATCCCCAGAATATGGATGAGCTGAACCACTTCTGTAAGGAAGATGTCTGTAAGGTCTGAGTCACAGCTACTGGAAGCTCCCCTTTGAGGTTATTGCTGCCAAAGCAGGTTCAACAATGAATGATTAATGGGTATGTTCAATAAAGTCATAAAAGCCTTTCATGGAATTATATCATTTGTGGCTAAAATGCCTGACTTATCCTGTTTTAACCAAAGGAAGAAACACTTTGAATACCAGGGAAGCAAATATAATGTTTATTTTTAAACAAGTTATACAAATGAAAGTTTTGTTAAATTGCACACCAAATGTTCTGTGGAAAGTTTGGAATGTTTAGGGACTAAAAGAACAGAACACGGCTCCTTTAGTCAACATTTTTACCATAATTTTTTATTCTTAGTGATCCAACTATCTGTCACCTGAACTTATCAGCTGGTACTTCTGTTCCCATATTGTTATCAGGTTATGAGATGATACAGCCTTGATAATGAACAGGTAGTGAAACATGTACATGAAACAAAAACCGTTTACCTGTTATCTGTCCAATAGGAAGATGCATTCATGTTTTTAGAAGCCATATGTTACATTTTCTAGTAAATGCTCCTGTGTACTGGAATATGTACACATAATAAACTACAAAGCACTGCTGGAGCATGTAGGAAGCTCTAACAGTACAACACAGGGCCATAACTTTAGCCTGGTTTTATTGGGCACTACTTGCAAACATACCATCAATCCAGTAAGACCTTCACTGCTGTAAGGGGCTTGTCGTATGTTGCTACCGAGGATAAAAACTGAACAGAAAAGAGAGGGAAAAGAAAATTGTCTCCCTTTTTTCCACCACAAGGAACTGTTTATGGCGAATTGGATACTCTCAGTTACAAGATGCTATAAATAAGATGTCAACAGTATTGCTCACTATTACCTGTTCCATCAGGGGAGTGTTTAAGTGTCTTGAATGCAGGCATAACCCTTTTTTTCATCACAATTTATTTCCAGAATAAGAGGAGCACTTGGGAGTACTCAGACCATCGCTAGCGCCAGGCAGAACAAGCTGCCTCACTCGGAGTTCATTTTCTTCAGCTGATACCAATTTATTGACTGCTCATTCAGAGGGATGGTAAATTCTGTTTGTGATTGGCAGTGCAGTCCCAAATGTAATTCTGAGAAAGATTCATCGTAGCCAATATGTGCAAGATATGGTGTCGATCCAATTTATCAGAGTTACACATGCAAATTGGTTTGTGTCAGCATCGCTGCCAAACTCCTGTTGCACATAATGAAATCACTATGGAGCCGTGTCTCATTTTTATGACTCGACAGTCTACCTGTGCAGACAGAAAACAGTCTGCCTTGCCTTGATGAGACATGAATAGCAATACAGCTGCACTTCTAGGTCAGGTCACGCAGAATGCGTTCAGGAAGCGAGTGAATGATTAAATATGTGATAGGCACAACCTATTTGCATTCTCCCCTGACCGGTTTGACATCGTGTATTAGTCATTATAGATCTGCAAAAGTCTCTCACAACCTTGGCTTTTTTTGTTGTTACCTCTAATTATAGCTATTGACAGTTAGCTGTACCAAATCCACTTTAAAGCTGCATGCGAAGGCTTAGCCACATCTTTTGTACAGAAAATTTGAACATTGTGTCTCCTCTCTCCTGTAGTTTGTCCCTGTACCTTTCTGCAGGTAGCCCTGGCTCTGGAGCTGTGCGATTCTGATGGGCAGTCAATGACCACATAAACCTGCCCAGTGTTTGTTTGTTTGTTGTTTGTTCATTGTGTGTTGATGGTTTTCTTTTCTCCCTCCTCTATCTACTCACCCCAGCCAGTTGAGGCAGAACGCCACCCACCAAGAGCCGGGGTCTGTCGGAGGTTTCTTCTGTTAAAGGGAGTTTTCCTCCCCACTGTCACCAAGTGCTTGCTCGAGTGGGACTTATTGGGTTTTTCCTCTATAACACTGTAAGGGCTAAAGTGCCTTCAGATGATTGTTGTGAATTGGCACTATACATCTAAAATAGAAATTGAATAAAAAATTTAAAGGTTAAAGAAGCAGATTTGTGATTGAAAGTTGTAGTTTTAAACACAAACCAGGCAGGGAGAAAAGAGAGCTCTGTCCTCCTGGACAAAACATCTCTGACACACCTTTGAGCAAAGCACTGAACACCCTATAATTTATCAGACATTTTCATTTGTCTTTCCATTAGTAACTGTTTTGTTGAGATACAAATACATTTTGTATATGTCCCAAATGTTTGTCTGCTACGGCTGAAAAATTAAAAAGCAAACATTTTCTCATATCAATTTTTACTTATTCACCACACGCTCATTCATACTCCAGTAATCTTTCCATATGCACAAAAGTTGTCAGACTAGGCAGAATCTACCCACACACAAATTCCTGCAATCACACATGAAAGTTATCCATGGCCATTTCAAACCTTGACGCATATCCAGCACCAGTCAGTGGCCTGCTGACAAAGACTGATAAGTTGTGCTACAGCCTGCAGGTTACAAGCTTGGCTTGCATACCTCCCAGAGCATCTGGGGCAGAAAACTCAACCAACTGGCTTACATAACTCTCTTAAAGTACATTCCCAGCAGTGTGTATGAATTGGTGTGTGTCACTCTTAAAATCATTTTCATGGTCTAAATGCTTTTTCACAGACAGCTGCCAACACCACACAACAGCTTCTCTTGTTTGGCAGAAGAGCTCAGTGTGGCACCCAGGTGTATTTAGGTTGTACTTGAGCACAGCTGGTGCAAAATCTTTTACTTTGATGGTTCCATCATTCTGCTCTGATGTGTTCATAAGGATTTGAGTGTGCGGGTCCAATACGCCACAGTTACAACTTATAGTCTAACTTCATCCATAAAACATTCATATCTATTTGCAACTGAGCTTGCACAGAGTCTCTAAATATACTTTATTCATGTAGCTGGCGGCAGCAGTGTGGTGATGCTGAAAAATGAATGAGGCATTTGGAAAGACCTTCTGAATCAGCATTTCTCCTGTGACAGTGGTCCTCTAGTCACTATAAGACAGGCCACGGACAGCAAAAGTAGGAGTATGGCTTTTCTGTGTGTGTCTAAAATACACCTCCACATGTATTAGTATTACAGCAGCATCCCTCAGCTCATCAGGGTCTCTGTGGAAGTTCAAAAGCAACTGTGTTGAATTTAGATGTGGTACATCTTTGTGGAGAAGATGTGTGAATGCTGACAGGGCCCTCCCTGGTGGGGCAGCACAAACTGATGGGAATACTAGAGGCACTTTCCCCTCAGATGTGTTTGTGTGAGACAGAATAACCATGTACCTCCCCAGGCATGGCATCCTGCTTCACTCAGCCGACTCATGACTGGAGGCCACTTCAGCCTGCAGAGGTGTGCTGACAGGTAAGCTTGTTTGAGAGCTATTTTATCAGTGGCAGGCAAAGTTTTCTGACTTCCACACTTTCACAGGCCAAGTCAAAGGGAGTATCTTTGGTCGCTGCTATGCCTACAGTATATTCCAACAGGACTTGTAGAAGTGTTTGGGCATAGTTGCATCTGTATAGATCAAATAGTGGTCTGCTGCATTGCTGTGGGTTGGAACCCTACAAGGTGCTGCAAGATAAAAGTTGCACAACAATTAATGGGACCAGAAAAACAGAGAAATAATGTTGTACTGATTTTTAGATTATATTTCTCAGACATTACTTTAATTTGGACAAACTATTGGTTTAGTTTGGCTTTGCTAAAACCGCTCTAAACGCTGCTTGGATAGGTAACAAGCATACACTACATCATTTTAGGGATTATCAGCTATTGGAAGGCTAGAAACTTGTTCTCTTAATGTAGACTACATTCATTATTTTCACTATCCGACTTGCTCCTGGGCAAGGGGGATTTGTTGGGTTTTCCCTATGTAATAATATTGATAACAGTAAGGTCTAGACCTTACTTTGTAAAGTGTCCTGAGATGACTTTTGTTGTGATTTGGCGCTATACCAATAAAATTTGATTTGATTTGATTTGATTTGATGACAGTCAATCATATAAAACCTTAACATTTGCAACAGTACATTTTCAGAAAGATATGGAACATTACATGTTACGGCCCTTGGCGTCACGAATGAGCAGAGAGTCTCTACAGGTGCGGTATGTTTATTTGCAGTCGGCAATGACCAGCTTCAAGCACCGTGAAAACTTGCTGCGCTCACCAAGGCCGCAATAAACCTGGATACCTTAGTTGTGTCTTCGGCCTGAAGCACTACTAGCTTGCGTGTTTTATCCTCCACGGAGGTCATGAGGTGAGTGAAATGAAACCGGGAAAATATAACAATACAACGCTTCCTCATTCACGTTCCGGGGCAAACCTCCTCAGCGCCCTTATGCTGAGTTGATGATAATGAATCTGAGAGGGGGCTTTACGGTCAGTTACACTCCCACCAAATCATGTTGTGATGAATTGACCAACCAGTGTCAGCAACCTTAAACTAATACATGATTTCCAGACCATAACAAATGACCACACATTAAGTCATCTTAATAGCAACATTCAGAATAACATGTCTGATGTGGTTTTGGTATTGACAGCCAATTATTCACTTTCAAGTAGAAGCACTAGCTTCTGGATCGGCCTTTCAATAATCGAGGGTTTGGAAGAATGTTCTGGTTTCTTTGTCAGCTTACGTTCCCCAACTTGTACCTTGACACGACGAACCAAACCGTCAGTGCCTTCTGTGGTTTGAACTACTCGCCCTAGTTGCCACTGGTTCCTTGGAAGCGAGTCTTCCTTGATGATGACAATGTCATTCACCTTTAGGTTGCGACGAGGTACGTGCCATTTTTGCCTTGTGGAAACGTTGAGAAGATATTCCTTCTTCCACCTGCTCCAGAACTGTTCGGTCAAAAACTGAACTCTGCGCCACCTTTTTGCAGCATAAATGTCCTCTTTCACGAACTTTCCAGGAGGTGGTAGAGCAACTTTGGATTTCATCATTATGAGGTGGTTAGGAGTCAGGGGCTCTGGAGATGTGGGATCGTTGAGCCCATCGACAGTCAATGGACGACTGTTAACGATAGCCATAGCCTCATAGAACAGTGTTCTAAGAGAAGCGTCATCCAGCCTGCCTGAGCTCTGAGCCAGTGTAACGTTCAGCACGTTGCGGATGGTCCTGATTTGTCGTTCCCAGATTCCACCTGCATGACTTGCTGATGGAGCGTTGAAAATGAACTCGCATTGTTTATCTGCAAGAAATGTCTCTAGGGTCTTGGTGTCACACAGTTTAAGACCTTCTCTAAGCTCATTTTTGGCTCCAACAAAGTTTGTGCCCTGATCACAACGAAGTTGACACACTGCTCCCCTCAAACTTATAAAGCATCTTAGGGCATTGATGAGAGCATCTGTAGTCATATCTCCAAGCATTTCGATGTGAACTGCTCTTGAAGACAGGCATGTGAGGATGAGACCATACCTCTTGCACTCTTTACGGCCCTGCCTGATGATAAATGGACCAAAACAATCCATTCCACAGTACATGAAAGGAGGTGACACTTCCACACGTTCTCGGGGAAGTTCTGACATGCGTTGCTCCTCTGGTGGTCGTCTGAGCTTCCGGCACTGAACACATCCATGTATAAACCTAGCGACTGATTTGCTCCCACCAATTATCCAAAATCCATTAGCTCTGAGCTCCATTAGAGTCTGACTACGACCCTGATGATTGATCTGTGCATGGTAATGGGACAGGATCAGCTTGGTGACGTGATTGTCCTTTGGAAGGATGATGGGGTGTTTTAGTTCATGACTCAGCGTTGATGCTTTCAGCCTCCCACCAATGCGGAGAAGTCCACTGTCAAGGATGGGGTCGAGGTAGAGAAGACGGCTTGATTTTGAGAGAATGTTTTCCCTTTG
>NW_018128007.1:3866836-3875403 GCF_001952655.1 Monopterus albus | reverse complement strand
AGGACGCTGCCAGATTGTTCTAGACCCCAGCTCTGACTTTCCCGCATTCCTTCGGTTTTGGTATCTTGTGTTTTGACCCGGATTGTTTCTTGGACCATTCTCTTCTGCCTCGCCCACGGTGTATGATTATCGGACTGTCTCTATTGGACTACGAACTTCGGATTACCCTGGATGTATGTGTTTGCTGGCTCTGACCTCGGACTGTTAAGAAGGACATGTGAGTTTTGTGTTGTCACCGTGTCTCGTGTAGTTTCCGTTGTTCAATGTTAGTTCCCTTATTAAAGAGACGTTTTTGTTTTACACTTACTCGTCTGGCATTATAATTGAGTTCACCAAAACACTTTTCGGCCGCATCACGCGCCGAATTCTGACAATACACGAGTTTCACTATTTGAGCTGAATTACTGAAATAAATGGACTTCTCCACGATATTCTAATTTATTGAGCTGCACCTGTACATCTGTTCACAATGCACTCTAGGTTGCACTGACAATTATTTTCATGCTACTTGGACCTGCCAACCAGTTCATTCCTCCAGAGATCCAGAGAAACTCTCCACCATTTTGGGCTGTAGAATCCCTCCTCCTCCATCACTTTGCTTACTCGGTAATATCATAGAGATCGACCACCTACCAAGTAAATACAAAACCCAACTCATTTCTTTAGCTATTACCAAGAAAACGATCTTTCAAAACTGTAAATCAAAAAAATCTCTACACATAAACCACTGAACCAACCTTCTGATAGAATACATCACACTAGAGAAAATGGCATCTACTCACAAGAATAGTTTATCAGCTCTTTATGACACATGGAACCCATTTTCACACATTTCAACTCGTATATTATATTATTGGATTATAGTTACAGGTGCACATCAGATTTAATGTTGCAGCTGGCAAAGGTGGAGCTAATGTAAACTACCCTATATGTTTATAATCTGACTTACTGCTGGGTAGTTTGTAAATTTCTTACCAAAAATCAACAAAGTCTTATGATTATAGTTTTATTGTCCTGATTCTAAAAAGTAACTAGTAACCTAAGTTATCAGATCAATGTAGTGCCATAAAAAGTACAGTACAATATTTGCCTCTGAAATGTAATGAAGTCAAAGCATGAAGTAGCACAAAATGAAAATACTCAATTAAAATATAGATGCCTCCAAATTGTACTTAAGTACAGTACTTGAGTAAAGCACTTGCTTTCCACCTCTGACTGTATGTAATTCAAATAGTAGGTGAACTATATTTGCAGTAGGTTACTGGTAGTTCAACTGCATTCATAAACTATTTGCATTATGATTCAAATTGTTAAATTATTATTTTTTTTCCTTGTAATTTTATGTGTAGTTAACTACTGAAACTACAAACCAATCTGGGCCATACAAAGGATGATGAAATTTTGAAATGCTGCATGTGAGTGGATTTTCAGCATTGGCAAGGACATTTCCAGCACCATACGGAGCCACCTTTTGGATAATAACTTTGAGATATTGCTTGTGTGCCCAATAAATAAGATATTCTGCTCTGATAAGTAAACAGGCCAGATAATTAGACCAGACTGCTCATGTCTAAAAGGTGCAAGTTTTAGACATTTTCAGTTTATGTGAATGAGAGGTTTCTCTGCAATATGTTGTCCTGTGTGTTTACACAGGTCAATATTGTAACTGTGTGGTTAGTTTAAAAGCACTTTTTACAGCTTTATTATTTGTGGAAATAGAGTTAAATCAATCTTATGACAGAAACACTTTCAAGGAGCATAGGGACTATCAGCAGATCTACTGTTTCTTGAAGAAGAAAATTGATTTCTGACAGTATAATTTTAGTGTCTGCTGTTTTGGTTTGTTGGCTGCAAGTTATTTCTTTAGGGTAATGGGCATATATTGTGTTGGAATAGTTATAAATCCCAAAGCATGGCTGGAACTGGAACAGAGAGCTACAAGTACTATGTGCTTGTCATTGTTATATATATTTTTGCTATATATTGAATAAAAACTTGACTGAAGAATAGGAAATAATGGAAAGAACAGAATGGAGAAGAAAACCTTTTAGTTACTTCTTTAAGATGAGATAGTGAGACAGAAGAGCAAAAAAGGCAGCAAAGTAAATGCAACCAAGTCACTGACTGTGCTACTTATCAAAAGTGCACTGTGCACCTTTACAGGGTTTCCAGTTTGATCATGTGGCCCAGTCTTCTCACTGTGTTCATGCAGGACTATGCAGAACCCCCCAAGGAACACAAGGGGGCAGCAACACTTCACTAAAAAGAGTCTGTGTCTGTCTCTGCTGCGCCTACAGGTTTCAGTAATACAAGTATTAGCATAGGTTTTATTAGAAATTTGATGAACGATGTATTTTTATACCTTATGCATAATATTTAAAACTTGCCAGAATAATATGTCTGAACAGTCAAACTATGATAAAATTTCAATTCAGAGTAAATGTGCGTTGGGTGGGGGGCTGATATTACTCATGTTGTGGCGATATAAAGCTATTTACACAGTCACACTGTTGGAATGTGTTGGAGGCATCAAATTCAGCCTATCTCGTCATCGGTGTGTGAATGTGTGTGTGAATGGGTGAATGGTGTATAATCTCCTGTAAAGCGCTTTGGCCAGTGTAACACACTGTGAGAAAGCGCTATATAAAATACAGTCCATTTACCATTTACCATATCCAAACCAAAATATATTAATCTGAATATTCCTCATTGAATTTTCTATTCTCTTGGTTGTATTATATTGTCTGCATGTATATGGTCTCAAACAATTGTTTAAAAATATTTACTGCATTTACATTCAACTTTTGTTTTTAAAAATCGAATAACATTTATATTGAAGTAAAAGTAAGAAAATTATTTGAACGACTTCTAACAACGGAAGTGATTTAGTTCCGTTTCCGGGTGAAGGTGGACGGCTAATGCTTGGTACCGAGCGAGAAAGCTGCGTACATGTCGTATGTTACAACTATTTTGATGCTGTGCGAGTATAAATGGCGTCTCAGATCCCCATAACAATTAGAGCCCAGCCGGCAGCAGCGATCTCTGCCGCAGCCCGGGGCAAGAAACGTGCGGCTAGTCCGGCGGTGTGTGCAGCGCAGCAGGCTACCGGGAGCAGCAGCAAGAAGAAGAAAGGACCAGTGACAGCGACGCCAGCAATACAGACACTGGTAACGTCACTTCTCTGTTATGGTGCTTTACCCACATTCCTCCACACACTTCCTATCAAATGTAGCAAACTGCACTTATCAGTTTGTAGCCTGAATGGAGTAAAATGACTAACGTTATCTCGTTTACCTTTTGTAGCTTTTATTTGTCTGTTTTGGTATTATTTCTTTTTGAAGGTTACTTGAGGGCAAGTCCTCCACGGGACCACGCTTTTGTAAATAAGTCAAATAAACCTTGGCTATTGACAAGTCTTTTGGACTCTGGAATGAAGCCAGACTTTCTTTTCTTTGTACAGGAAATTTAAAACTCATTCCTTGATTTGGTTTTCATAAACACAGCATATGCTACTGAGCCCTTTTCTCATTAAAATATGCATTTCCACTTATTTTCATTTGCCCAGTCTGTCCATTATGTCTTGTGTTTATTTCTTTTATTTTTTGTACGGGATGTTATTAATGAACAGTAATGGTTACACTATTCATCGCTCTATGGAGAACATAGTAATAATGTTGTTTCTGTCGTAATGTTGCATATTGCAGTGGAATTCCTGAGTATTACTTAGGGCTCAGAACAATATTACTGAGTATATAAAAGTACAAATAAGCAGCGTAGTACAAATGTATCAGTGTACAAAACTGCAGTATATTCTAATTTCTACAGTGGCTTCAGAATGTATTCAGACCCTTTCACTTTCAGATATAATTAGAAAGAGACACACTTGTGCATTATGTATAAGGTCCCACAGTTCATGCTGCCTGTCAGGGCAAAAACCAAACCCTGAAATCCATGGAACTCTTTATAGACCTCCATAATAAAATTATGTGAAACCCTTCAGCAGGTACAACAAAATACAAGGAGAAAATACAAGAATGTCACAGACCAGCACAAATACAAACATGTGGCTGCTTTGCTGAACACGCTTAGTGTCACTTAACATCTAGAAAGTGAGGGTTTTAATTTGGCTGCTCAGTGGAAACAAGATCAACAGTGAAGAAGTCAGTATTCCCCATCGTCTCCTCTGCTGATGAAACACAAACAATAAAGTAATTTGATAGGACAAGGATATAAAATCATTTGTATAGCTTTGAGTGTTTCCAGGAGCACAGTGGCCTCAATAATCGTGAAATGTAAGAAGCATTTACTTAGAATTAAATCTAGAACAGAATAAATAGCAAAAAGTGGTCTGAGTAGTTTCTGAAACTACTGTATATTATGTGTAGCATGATTCTTTACTGCAAAAACAGACAATGACAAGGCTTATTGAAGTGGTGCACATTTCTATATAAGAATTTTCAAATATTAATAAAATCCCCATTTCATTTGTGTCCTCCAAATGTGATTTGAGTCATGCATTCCATAACAGCCACATTACAGAGTATTCTGAGTTACTTTAGATCAGTGCTTCTCAATTATTTTCTGTTACACCCCCCCCAGGAAGAAGTAAACATTTCACGCCCCCCAACTCTCCGCCGCGACTGTATATAGTATCATTTGTCTATAAAATTGTTATAAGTACACCTCTGCATAACATTGTATCCTTATTAACATTAAAGAAAACAAAAAAAGAAAAAAGAAAGAAATATAGATCAACTTACAACAAAGAATAACTTTATTAACATTGTTTTTTAGTCTGTAACAGAAAAGACTTAAAGTCAATTTGCCTGAAATTTAAAAAAAAATTCAATCCTTATTTAAACTGTAAACATTTTTTGACCATTTGATACGTTTTCGCTGAAAAAACTCAAGCGGCTTATCAGCGTGATTGGGGTGTAATGTCTTTAAGTGATGCCTTAATTTATTTGGCTTCATGCTGTCCGCTGCCAACATTTTTAGACAGTAAACATACCGGTCTTTCCTCGTCTCCCACCTTAGTCACAGTGAAGCCAAGCGCTACATATGCTTCATCATATTTCCTCGTCTTAGCTTTCGGGAGACTTACATTTGTCTCATTATCTCCGTCTCTCTCCGCCTTTCTCCCTGTTAAATATTTTTCCATGGTGTCTCCTAAGGGTTTGTTCACTGCATGTCATATCTCCTGCTCTGTGCTGTGTGCTCTTGTTCGGTGCAAAACCCCCTACTTCCTGTGGCAAAAAAAAAAAAAGCATGTTCCTGGCGTCACATGTGCCCCCCCCAGGGGGGCGCGCCCCACTATTTGAGAAGGACTGCTTTAGATTCACAGTTCATGTAAAAGAAGTAACCTATAACCTGAAATGACTCCATCATAATTCTGGTCTCAAGAGGTGTTGTCTTTGGTGTTTCTTCAGATACCAGCAGTAGAGATGGTGGCAGAGGTAAAAGCAGTAGGATCAGCAGACATAGGTCCAACTGCCATGACAGAGTCCACAGCAAAACCTCCACCATTCAAAGACCCCACATTTATGGTGAGTGTCCACTTGGATTGAAGTTAATCTGCTGCTGTTGCTTCTCCCTCCAATTTCTGTCTACTTTTTTTTCCCAATCTGGACAGCATTCAGCGATTGGTGGAGCAGCAGCAGGTAAAAAGAACAGGACCTGGAAGAATCTCAAACAGATTCTGGCTTTGGAGCGAACTTTACCCTGGAAGCTCAGCGATCCCAACTGTGAGTTTTTCCATCTTAATTTTACCTGGGACATGCTGTATATTTGTTAGCCCTAAATAATTGGGCTTTATTTCTGTATTCAGATTTCTAACACACTGATGCTTATATGAATGCAAGTAATGACTAAGACACATTTTCTTTCATGATTTAAAAAAAAAAAAAATCATGCAAGTACCTTATATGTATATTATAGGTACTGTAGTTTTGCCATCTTAAAGCAAAATTACATTTCATAGTGTGACCTTATGTTACTAAAGTCTAGTTTGAAACTGAATGTCATTAAGCTGAAGTTGTCAAGAAATTAATAATTTCCATTTCTCTTTAAAAATCTCATCTCTAATCTTAATTGTTCTTTACAGTATACTGTATGTCTGAGCTGTATAATAATAATATAGGAAAGGCTGCAGTGATGTGTTGCTGTAGAAGAAATGTCCATAATGGCACATCTGTAATAATCAGTAGTTCAGTTTATTACCTTTCTGTGTTCACAGACTACAGCATTGATGCCCCTCCTTCCTTGAAGCCAGCTAAGAAATACTCTGACATCTCTGGACTCCCTGTGAGGAATAAAATCTTCACTGGACAATAAACAACATTACTTTTAAGTCTTGTATAAAGCACATGCTGATTAATCTCTCTTGTCTTTCCTCAGGCAAACTACACAGACCCTCAGACAAAGCTCCGCTTTACGTCCTCTGAGGAGTTCTCCTACATCCGCCTCCTCCCAACTGATGTTGTTACAGGCTACCTGGCCCTTCGAAAAGCAACTTGTATTGTACCTTGACAGCACAGCGAGACTTGAAACCTAAAACAGGTTCAAAGCAGAATTGAACTCATGTCAGTGTATAGGAAGATGTCAGGCAAGGCAGGAGCGCAGGACGCTCCACAGAAAGTGTTCGCTTAAGTCAACAATAGGATATTCTTTTGCTGATTTGTTAAAAAAAACATTTGTCTTGGTTTTGTTTTCTTATTAAGTGTTCCTACAAATCCCTGGACAAGTTTCTCAGCTTGGCATGGATTTACTTATTTATTGCTAAATTCATGGAGGACATACCTGAAGTACTGAATACAGGAATCACTGGCTAGGATGCTGTTTGCCCTCCTGTGGTGGAACAACCATTCTCAGTGGTGTGTCTTTTCCCATCTACACAAACAAGGTGAATCCCTGTTGATGGAAATTCAGTCTGGTTGATGATAAAGGCTGTTGGAAGGTTGAGATTGACCTTTAGTTACCTTTTATAGGTTGCTAATTTGAGTTTCATGTTAAAGTTTGATTTCAGTGTGTCTTTCTTTCATTTTCACTTTCTTTTCTTCTTTGTATAAATATACATTTTCTAAGTTATAAATGGAAACACCTGTAATTATACTTGTTGGAATGATATAAAACATTTCTCTAGAGAACAAGTGCCATACTGAAACATGCAGACCTGCTATCATATGTAGCTGTTTCTTGTATCTTCGGTTACATTAGGAAGACTGATTATATGAAAGCTATGTACAGCTGAGTGCAAAATTTTGCATCCCCTTACTTTGAACAACAGACTAAAAGAATCATTTTCTCATCAACATAATATTTAATGCACCATCACATAGTACAGATGTTCCTTCATCAACAGAAGTAAAAAAAATAGTCAGGGAGTGTATACAAAAAGAAAGTTATGGTATCCAGTCAGGGCATGTATACAAAAAGAAAGTTATGGTATCCTTCCATTATCTATACCGCTTATTCCTGAATAATCCTAGCTGACATTGAGGGCAAGAGGTGGGGTACACCCCGGACAGGTTGGCAGTCTGTCACAGGGCTGACATGTAGACTAACAACCACACACTGACATACCTACAGGCAATTTAGAGTCACCAATCAACTTTAGCTGCATGTCTTTGGACTGTGGAGGGGAAGCCGGAGTACCCAGAGAGAACCCACGCAGGCCCAGGCAGAACATGCAAGCTCCACACAGAACAACACAGGGTGGCTGGGGCTCGAACCTGGAACCTTGTTGCTGTGAGGTGACATTACTAACTGTTGTCTTGGTGTATTTTGTAATAATTTCAAAGTAAGGGGATGCAAACATTTGCACCCAATGGTATGTAGCTGGACCAAGTGTGCCTTTTTATATGCCAAACATCACTAAGCAGGCCTAATTTCCCAAGTGTGGTATATAAATGTAGGATTGGTTCCAAATGGATTTAATTCTCCAGTTGCATTTGATGTACAATTTGCTCTGACTGGTACAGTGAGGACGTCTCAACAATCACACAAGGCATCCAGGATCATTTCAACTGATGAATGAGGTCTAAAGTATTTTTTATGGGAATGATCCTTGTTATGCATATACTAAGAATAAAGGCACCAGCACAGTCGGAGAGGATCAGGAGCTTGTGAAAATACATTTTTAAATACATTTCTTGATGTTGTGTTCACACAGCCGCTGTGAACACTAATTGCCCAATTGGCTTTATTAATACAAAGTCCGTCCATTATTCCATCCAAATACAATTCAAGTAATATGTCAGTTGTATAAAGAATAGTGGTGCTTTACCATTTGAGGATAAGGCTAGTGATAATCTTTAGTCTTATTACTGACTAATGACAAGGACCAAAACCACCAATGATTTGATCCTGCTACCAAGTAACTGTCTGTTTAGCCAAAGCATGGCATTTATCTCTCTGTGCTGTGGACCTCCACTGTTGCACTGGGTGGCATGTTCCAGAAATACAAACATGTTAATAGTTCTCCAAATGATGAGTCTCTCTCATGCATAAGTGTAACCTCTCCCAGTTCTGGTGAAGCTGATGAAGGCAGTATGGTACATCTGTGAGAG
>NW_018128007.1:3856145-3866826 GCF_001952655.1 Monopterus albus | reverse complement strand
TTCCTGCTGCGGCATCAAAACCCCAACCCAGTGATTAATGAATGGCATCAGGGCTTTCTGCTACTCAAGCACACGATCCAGTTGGATGTGCCTGTGCATGTGTTCACAGTTTTGGGTATCTCTGCAGTGTGTCCACCCAGGAAAGTATACATTAGTAGTCTCTTTCTGTATTTAGGCCAGAAGTGGCACTGCCCCCCCCAAATCTGATTGGTCATCCCTTGTGTGACCCGTGCCAGAGTCAAAATGTGATGCTTGTCACTATTAATGTAAATGTAATGTAAAATGAAAAACAATGACAAATAATCATAGTTAAAGGACGGTGTTGTATTGGACTACATTACAGTCAGAGGTGTTCCTAATATTCTGACCATTTCAGGTCTGTAGCTGAGGAGGACAAAAATATAGACACCTCTGAATGTAATGTAGTCCAGTACAACGCCACCTTTAACTATGACCACAATAATAAACATATAAATGAATTTATACATTTATGAGAATTTGATCAAAAATTGAAAAATTCTGAGTTTCATAAACACAAATGTTAAGGCAGAGGTGTTGCATTGAAGTGCATATAATTGTACAGGTGTACCTAATAAAGTGGCCAGCGAGTGTATATTTCTGCACAAGTGAGTCTGTATGCCAGAAATACAGTGCAACAAGATATACTGTACATGAGCAGTTTTTCACTCATTACACAACCAACAAATCCTGCAGGTCCACCTGTGTTTGCACTCACACTTTCTCACCACTCGGGTGTGCCAGAGCCTTGCACATCCTTGCTGAGCGTATCTGGTGTCTTGAGTCCCACAGTGAGTCATTTAGGTCTCAGTTATGTTCAGAGTCTAGGACTGATCTGCTCTGACTGCCTCCACATCTCAGCAGCAGTTGATAATTACTACCAACTACTGTCAAGGCTGCCATAAATCAAGAAAACATGCTAAATAATAATGTGACTAATATAATTGTCATCATAACCTGTAAACACGGATGTTATAGTTTAGCTGACAGACAGCACATACTGTATTTACATCAGTGCATATAGTATTCGTAATAAACTATATTAAAACCATGAATGCACTCATTCAAACAGGCTGGTGACAATCAATGCTAATGTTACCATGGACACAGTCATGGATGTAAACAATTTGGAACTACTGCTCATTCATATAATAACCATAATTAAGAAATGGATTGTGGTGTGCATAACATGGCTGATCTTCCTTTGATGGGGGATTTGGCAGCTGCTGAATTGCACAGGGTGTGCATTTTCAGACTGTCTTCAGAGAGCACACACACACGCACACACACCAATACCTAAAATTTCACAGTGGCTCCTCTGACGATTTTGTTTTTCACTGTATACTTTGCTGAACTTATGCAGCCAAGTTTCTCAGACACTGAGGAGGTACACTCTATGAACTAATGTCATCTTACCCAGGTCCTGTCTGCCCTGAGGTTTTTGTCACTATTACATTTTAGTGATGATGGAGATGGCATCTGTGCAGTATAATGCCTACAGACAGTAATTACACAGCTTCTCTCCCTTCCCAGTTTGCTGTTTTTCCAGGTCTACAATTCACCTACTGACTATGCACCTTACCAGTGACAACACCATCATCATTTGACAAATGTAACTTTTGGAGAGGTATCGATTGGACAAGTTGGTCACATTTGATGTACATCTAGTTTTGTTGAAGCTATCAGTAAATGACCAGATCAGATCAGTGACTTCATTGTCCAACACAGCTCAGTATGCCAGGAAGTATCTAGGAAGATACATCCTGGAAGTAGCTGTCATGACTATACAGACATAGGGACACATTTTTCACAACAGGTTGATAAAATGCTGCATATAACTAGCTTCAAATGTCAGGCCAGAGAAATGGACTGCACCACTGGCTCTGGTAAGCTAATCGATAGCACAACCAACACAAGTGCCTGCTGAGCCAGCAGGAGAACTTTCATATTTATGTTTGTGACCTATTGGAACAGCAGAAGTAGGATAGTTAACATCTATACTCCCTGTTAACAAAGAGATCTGAATCTGTTATATGCTACTTCACCCGATGGTGTAGCACTCAAGTCAGACTCGAATCCTGATTTTCAGGACTCATGACTCCATGTGGACTTGAGCACTGTTGACTTGGGCTTGGACGCGATCACTGACTACATTCAGATTCGGAAACTGGAGACAAAGACTGACTTTTTATGTATATTTATTTTTTGTAATTGATTGTTTTCATATTAAAACTCATTTGCCTGCACCATTCTGTATCCAGTGCGCTTCAATCAAAGTGTAAACTCCACCTATAAAAAAAAAAAAAAATCACAAGGTTCACTTCTGAGTAGTGTGTGTGTTGTGTGTGCACATATAAGTGCATTTGTTTGGCTATTATATCACACATGTTGTTGAATGTAGATCTTGTGAGACCCATCCTTTTGTAACGGGGACTCGACTTGATTCAGACTACCTTTTGGTGACTGGGACTTGAGATTTAACTTGGACATGAGGTTTAGTGACTCAAACACAAAAGTGACTTCACCTTATAATGTATTATTCTATAGTGGTTAAAGCATGATGTTTACGATGAATGTCAGCTCTGCAGCGGCTTGTACGTGATAGTGAACAGCTCACTAAAAATAACGTCATTGATCTTCCCCATGGCTGTCTATAAACAAAGACAATATAAATTAAGTTAAGCCTTTATTGTCATTGTAACACGTACAACGAAATTTTAGTGTGACGTCCGGATAATAGGAAAAACATAACAAATGAAGTAAGACCATATAACCCCCCCCCCGTCCTTGATTAGATTGCTCTGAACGGTCTACCTGACAGCAGCAGTTCAAAGAGTGAATGTCCTGGGTGTGAAGTGTCCTTAATGATGTTCTGGGCTTTTTTGAGGCAGTGGGAACTGTGTAGTTCTTCTAGAGTGAGGAGAGGGCAGCTGACGATCTCCTGGGCTGTATTAATGACCCTCTGGAGCTTTTTCCTCTGAGCCACTGTGCTGCTGCTATACCATACACATATACAGTATGTAAGGATGCTCTCAATGGAGCACCGACAGAAGGACACCAGCAGTCTCTGGGAGATGTTGTTCTTCCTGAGCACCCATAGGAAGTACAGTCTCTGCTGGGCCTTTTTAAGCAGTTTAGAGGTATTCACACCCCAGGTCAGATCCTCCTTAATGTGGACTCCCAGAAAGCAGAAGCTAAACTGCAGGCAACAACATCTAGGAGAACACTTCCAGTGCAGTGCTGTTCAGACAGCTGGAAAGTAAACAAAAGCTTCTTATGTTTTTGTAACTTCCTGGAACCAGCTGTCACACTAATTACACCTTTGAAGTGAATGGCAATAAAAGGGCAGAAGTATTGTGGCTACCAGTGGGCTATACTGTACCTGCAAACACAAAATGTTATTTTCTGTAGTCTGTTTCATACTGAGGACTGCTTCCACTTCATTTACTTGATTATTATAGAGTAGATTCTGTGTTTCAGGCAGCAAAGACAGCTTCCCTCTTTAAATGCTGGTCTAAGAGGGTGAGAACAATTCATTAATTTCTCATGACATTACAACTGATGCGTGATGATGAGAAACATGTTTTAATCACTTATAAGTGATTAATGGTTTTATAATGTGGTTTTTTTGTTGTTATTACAGGCTTTAGCATACATTTTAAAAAACATTTCGTACATATTAAACAAACCTAGAACATGTTAATTAGTGATCTGTGATAATGTTGGTAGTTGGGCCTTCTTGCTTCTTCTTGCTCTTTACCACCTTCATGGTTATATTTTGTCACTGCTTGTGTGATTGGTCGCTGTCTTAACAGGGACAAATCACATAAGAGCAGATTTTATCTGTAACTGCTCATGCCATGGCTGCCCACACAGGGACACAGTTTCATGGCTCATTTAACTGAGAAAAACACAGTTCGCTGCCTCAAGGAGTTCCGTATCTTTCTCTCCTCTCCTTGTTTTAATGCAGCCTGAGAAAATGTGATGACTTGCCAGTTGTTTTTGGCCTGTAGAGGTCAAGCAGCAAAGTGTCATCAGATAGCTAATCAACTCATTCAGATATCATTATACAGGGCTAAATCCCTGTTAATCCCACTGAAGATTCAATCAGTGTTCTCCCACAGGTCAACTTGTTCCTCTGTGTGTGGCACTTCTATGTGTTGATAGACAATGATTGTCCTTCGCTGGGCCACGTTCAACATTTCTCCTGTCCTGTCATCCTTCTCCTCACCTGGCTCTTCTATCTATCTATCTATCTATCTATCTATCTATCTATCTATATCTTTAGCTGTTCCACCAGCTCCATCTATGGCAGACCTACATTTAGGTGAATAAAGCGTCACTGGACAGAGAGAGGGGTAATAGGAGGAATGTGACCCCACAACCCTCTCCATGACAGATGGAACCAATCTCACCAATCCAAGACAGACCATCTATTCATATGTACGTACCCACCATGGTGTGTTTGTGTGGGTGTGTAATGATAGTGCCCATCCATTCACACTGCTGCTGCTGGTGATGCAACTCAATACCTCACCGTGCTTAAAAGCTATTACATGTCAGGACTGGAATTGTGTGCTTTCAGATGTGTGTGTATCTCTGGACCTGTGTCTCAGGACTGATGCTTTATCACTAGCTCTGCTACAAAAGCCAATTTACTGTCTGATGGCTGTTGTGGAAATTTCAATTGCAGACTGGAAAAATAATCTTTGAATGAACTTGTAAATATTCCATCTCTCCTGGGAGTGCACGTAGATGCCATAATATTTTATGTAAATCCATTCATTATTACATAAATGATAGTGTCACAACTCACATATTTTATTCATATATAGCAAAAGTAATGTAATTTTGCAAAATGAAAATAAAAAGCAAAGTTTTATTGTAAATTCCTCCACCCTGTAGCTGTAGAGGAAGTTTATACTAATACCGCAGAGCCTTTATGAGCTACAGTGTCTCCAATAACTGCTCTCTTTTCTCACACAGACACACGCACATGCATTTACTGCATGTCTCCTAGCCATATTCATACATTGGATAGACCATATAGAGAGGAAGAGGTAATTGCATTGACTTCAGAAGTAAAACAACAGTAACAGCTTAGTGTGTGTGTGTGTGTGTGTGTGTGTGTTTAAACCTTTCATCCATTCATATCACTGTGCCTGAGAGCTCTGGTCCTTTCTGCTTTATGCTCTCTGCTGGCCTGTGGAGAACAACACATTACTTATTGACTCTGTTAGATAGAAGCTGGTCTTGCATTCACTGTCATTTTCTTTTAAAGCATGTATATGTCTGTTTACATACTTTGATTTTGTCTATGTATATCTGTGCATACATGTAGAAGAAAGAGTAAGACAAAGAGCATGTATTGTATATAAGGAGAGAATGAATGAGCCCGACACACACTCAGATGCACTGTTAGTGTTTTGGGAGAGTGTGACGGTAAATGAAGCGTGAAATGAAGAGTCAGAGATGTTAGAACATTCCTTCCCCAGGGAGCCTTTACAGCAGACTGGCACACACTTGGCCAAGAAAGACCAGGGCGGACAAACCAAACCTCCTATCTCACTGCATCTGTATACTCCCCCTAGTGGGAGGATTATCATGTTTCCCAGCTCTAATCCTTTCTGACTGTATTACAGTGACATGTGCATAAGCACAACACTCTACTACTAACTGTTATCAGGTGTTATCATCCACATAATTTTCAGAAGAGTGTTTTGCAAAGAGTGACTCACATTAAGAGTGCAGCAAGTCCACTGTTTTCCCAAAATGTCATTATGCTCTTCCTGGACAATCCCTGTGTGTGTGTGTGTCTTTTAATAACCTGTTGTGTGTACAATGTTACTTTGCTGACTATGGGCAGAGACAAACGAAGTTCACATGAAAGGAACTATGTGCAGTGTAGATCAACTGTTATGCCACCTTTGTCTGTGTGGACATCTGAATCTGCCAAGGAAGACCTAGACTACGGATATACAAACAGTAAACAAAGCAGCCCTCATTCACCACAGCTGCTTCTTCTAATTGAGAATATGTCTGACAAGAATAGAATAGAACAAATATTTATTGTCATTGTGCTTCAGGGTACAACAAAAATTCAGTATAAGCAAACCTTCAGCCAATTGATGCCATGCTAAAAGACCAGGAAATACAACACACTAAAAGCAAAACACAAAACAAAACAGACCTGAAGTGAAATGTGCAACATACATTATTCAAAATTAAAATACAAAAAATAAAAATAAGTTTCAAATGGCACTGCTATTCTCTGCTCTTGGTCTTTTGGTTGTGGAAGGAGAAAGGAGGTCGCGGGGGTGAAATGGGTGAAATCATGGATACTACAGTGACAGGCTGAAGTGGCTTTCCTGAACCGTTATTTTCTCATGCACTGATTGGCTAACATGAGCAGCCAATCAGAGTGATCTCTCTCATAGACAATGTCCACCGCCAACTGAACGTGTCAAATCGACCAAAAAGCCGTCGACAGGGTCGGACTAGTGCCAACGATGCGGGGCACACTGGAAAGACAAGGGAGACAGATACTCACTTGACGCCCCGACAGCCAACTGTCAGCTTGGTGTGTCACGGGCCTAAGGCAATTAGCGATTTTAAATACCCTGTGAATCCCTTTTTGAGATGAGGTGTGTCTATGAGGATTGCACTAATGCAAACCTCAGCCAAATGAGTGACATGCTCCAACATTAAAGGAAATGATATTCACCTTTAATGGCCCCATTGTTAACATTATTATCCCAGACTTGACTGCCATAGCAGGTCACCTAATTCTATTGCAGACTGCCTCAGCCGCTCTCTCTCCTCCACCAGAGTCCATTACATTTGGGTCTTATCTGCTCTAATATGTGCTGCTGTTAATGAACAATCAGTCCCGTTAATGTCCTGCTAATTAATGGCCCATCAGCCTCTTCAGAGTGGTAATTAAGTGTCAGTTGAGGCGTCTAATTGCCGTGGTTTCTGATTGGATCGAGTCATGCTCAACTCTCTGGAACGCAGGAAGTGAAAAATAGCCTTGTCATCGTTGTAGAGAGCACTTTTACAAAGACTGCTGACTTGTTTAAGCAATAGAATCATCCTGTTAACCTGTGCAGAAGTGAAGTGAATGGCAGTTTCACTAGAGCTACTCTGTCAGATGGCAACATGTCACATCTGAATTGATGAACAATCAATGACAGAAGCCTGGTTTCCTCTATGCTTCCTAATAATTGATTGAGGGCCGTCCCAGTGGTGCACATATAATCACCATTTAAGGTAATTCATTGCCACTCACTGCCTCATAAAGCAGCATACCGAAACCAAAATGTGCAACATAACAAAAATACATTAAATGGACTGTATTTATATAGTGCATTTTTCCACAGTGTGTCGCACTGGCCAAAGCGCTTTACAGGAGATGATACACCATTCACACACTGATGACAACAGGCTACCACACAATGGTGCTAGTCAAACCACTGTTAAATTTGCAGCACACACTATAAACACAAGATTGACATGTCATCATCTCAAAGTTGTTGTGATGAGCCTTTTAGCATGCAAATGCTTATTTACTGATCTAGTAGGCACAAAGCAACATTGGTATTACTCTGAAGTAGCCCAAAATTTGCTCTTCTTTTATCTTTATTTTTGCTCCAACTCCTCACAGAAATATCTGGTGCTGTAATAACTAAATTGCTTTACTGTGTTCACTAGCTAGTTGGTAACTTAGTTTACTGTTTGGCGCTGGACAGGAAGCATACAGTGAGTTAATCAGAGCATCCCACTGAACACAGCTGTCTACTCCAGTCAGGAAAAAAAAGCTATGACAGCAGTGAGGCTGAACCAAAACAGCAAAGATGTGGGCTGGAAAACACTAAAATGCTCGGTAGAACTGATGGGCACTGCAGAGTCTGCAGGTTTGTCACTGTGAGTAAGCCCCACATTACGTGTTGTCATTTAATCTATTGTTAACACAAAAATTGTGATGAACTTTAAGGGAATTTAAAATAAAATATCATGTTGAAATGCATACTCCAATATGATATCCCTTAATGAAGGACAGCAGAGAGACAGCTTGTGGCTATCACAGTTTCCATACAAAAACAAACTTCACACATGGCTGATAGTGAGCTCCTTCTCTAATTAGTTATACTCAAGACAAAAACACAACAGAATTTTTTTTTAAAGGCAAGCACGTTCAAAAGCAGCTAGAATTATGAAACAGATTAACATATGGCTGGACTCTGGCTGCTCAGTTAATTAAAATGATGTTAAAGAAATAGCCAAAACAGCCAAAGGTTTAGGGCAAAGTTTAAGGCAAAGACTCAATACAATACAAGCTCACAGTGTGTGGTGACAGTTTTCACTTACATATGGCTGACTGGTTGCTTCAAGCTGTTGGATAATGAGTGAGCAAGAGGTAAAGAGAAAGGGGGAGATAGTGGAAGAAAAGGAGAGTGAGAGCAGAGAGGAAGGATAGGGTGGAGGGAGAGAAAGAAAGAGATGGGAAGGAGAGAGGGGAGATGAGGCTGAGGCAGTTTGTATAATGAGGGGACAGAAGAGACAAACACCTGAGTGAAGAACGAGCGCAAGAAGGTTGGAGGCAAATAAAAACTCAATTTGGCAGCTCCATACACACACACATACACACACACACACACACACACACACACACACACACAGACTGATGCACAGAGTATACGGGTTGCTTGGAGCAGCTTGGGATAATAAGAAACACAATAAGGTGGTTTTTATAATGAGAAACAACCGCTAAACCGCCGATGGCAGGGAAGTGAGTGGAGAGGGTTGCAGGCAATGGACAGCTCCACTTACTGTACAAAACAAGGTTCTGCACAGAAATAGAAAGTTGTTATATGATACCTACACTTACTGAAAAAAATATGGAGAAGGAGCTGTTTAATGCATCTCTGACTAAAAGCCTCCCCTATGTGTGATAGGTATAGCCTACACCTGAAAATTTTCTGATGCATCATTCTAACAAACTGCAGAGCCAGATGGCAAAGTTAACAAGATGTAGAATTATTATGGGACAGTGAAAATCTGTTACACCTTGGCCATTTGAGCACTGGCTAGAAGCCCTGTTGGGTGTTCCCACTTATGAACAAGTTATATTTAGAGTCAGAGGACCAGTTAACATTGAGGAGACTGAGGTTATCTCCTCCATTTTTTTCTGAGGAGAGTATGGGAGTTTAGCAGCCTGTATAGCTTTATATTATACAAAACAAGCACTCAAAAGCAGTATTAACAATTTTAATCTGAATACAAAAGTTTGACTACTTTTACATCAGCATAAAATACATGACACGTTCACTATTTACACTACGATTTTTATTCTTGGCAGTGTGGAGAAGGCCTTGAAACACCATTTGGGTCATGTACTGTATAACAAAATAAAATTTACAAAAATATTTGCATTTTTTCATAACTCAGTACTCTACATATAAATTTATTTTTACTGTACTTGTTTACTAAAACACACCGATGATGCATGTATATGTCTAGTTTTTGCAGAAAAACCAACTGTTATAAATCTTTTATTTCACTAACACCTATGCCAATTTTTAAATATAATTTTGAGTAGCTCCATTTTCTTTACTGGTTTGATTTAGACAAATTCTTTGCACGTCCCGCTATCATTAGCTAGCTAGCTTAAGCCACATGATATTACTGTTAGCTGCAAACTAGATAATGACTGAACTGAGCTAACGGTACCTTGCTGCTGCTGCTGCTGCTGCTGCTACTATGTGGCAAAAATGAATGAATGAATAAATAAAATACTAACAGATGAAGTTAGCTGGGTTAAGTTTGCTAGCTTGTCTATTAGGTATTACGCTGAAATATTTTTGGATGTATACGTAAGTAACCTACATGCTAATGTTTCTTTGTTAGCATTTATTATGTATTCATTTTTTGTTGAGCTTTTGCAGTGTGTGTGTGGATAGGCTACATATTAAAAGTTGATCGAAAAATGAAAATATTACAAGAAATGTGTGTATTTCTGTTGTGTGTGATTATTAATGTACATATAGATAAAAATAATAGCTAAAGGAAAAGACAAAGTTGGACTGGAGAACATATTTCAGCAGAAAAAACACTGCATGCAAACCTGAGTCAACAGACTTTTTTCACAGCAGACAATTCGACTTGCCGCAGGAAAAACACAGGTGTAAATAACAACATTAACGATGGCTCTGTTCTACTCAAGTGCCCCAGTAAGTCATAACAGTGTGGCAGTGCGCCAACATGCACAACACCTGGACCCTGAAACTGAAGCAGCTAAATGAAATTCAACCATCATTAATTTTATTATTTACTGTAGATTTATGATTATGACTATGATTTTTCTACTGTGACATGTCAAATATCTTTTGTGAAAAAAAGTCTGTGATACAAATTCCTCCAAGACTTTATAACTGACCTTCATAAAAATCATTATAGCTGTATTAATGTATACAGTAATTGTGTTGTTGACATTGTGGGAGTTAAGAGGCTTGTTCTTGGTTTATTGTGCATGCAGGTGAGCCTATATGCTGAATCCTGAGGTATGAGTATATAGTTGTGTGTGTATGATCAGAGAGCTCTACAGCCTTTTTTCTTTTTTCCTCCCGGATAAGCACTTTGTTGTCCTTGGGAGACTGCGGGTGCT
>NW_018128007.1:3818049-3856124 GCF_001952655.1 Monopterus albus | reverse complement strand
CGCTCTTCCACTGAGCCATGCATGTGAGGTGACCTTCCTTTGCCTCTGGCTCAGTCATGCTTCTGTGCACTACACACACACATATACACACACACCTTTGGGGCCTCAAACCCCTGTGATGTTTCAAACTGACAAACATTTTGGTTTGTTCACTTTAATGGACTAACAGAAACACAAACTATCACATTTACACACATGAACATATAAACTACAGTCACACATTATTTTACATCCACAACCACACACACACACACAATCCATCTCCAGCTCTGGGAGCTTTAGCTGGTGCTGGTCACACACAAAATCTCCAGCTCTGGGGGCTTTAGCTGGTGCTGGTCACACACAAATAAAAAAGCAGCTTCCTCTGAAACATCCACACACTGACACAGATGTTATATGAACTGTGTATCTGTTAAAAGTAAAGATCTGCAACCTTTAGTCTAAGGATGAGAACCAAGTGTGTATCACTCACCGCACACTACAATTATTTTTCAGATTTTAGCATCTGTACAGTTCTCTGCCATTTAGACTGTGTATTAAATGCATTAATAATATTGCCATACATACAAAATTAGTTACAGTATGTAGTTTAATTAAGTGTAGACAGAGTAGTGAGAGAAAATAACATTGAGTGTATTAGAAAAGCAATTGAGAGAAATGTCAGGTTATAATCGTGACATTGTACAACTTAATGAATAAAATTGGACATGATTTATTTAATGAAACAGTTGCTGCCAATCAGCTAATGCAAGGGTGACTTCAGCACTCTGGCTGAAATAACGCTATGCTCCATTAACATAGGTCTGCAAAGTGAAATGTACAAATGCCGTGTTAATCATGAGAATTCAGAGACGTCATGAAAGATGTGCAGTTCACTTAAAATACAGTATGTCTGTGAAAACATACACTTGTCTTTGCACTTAAGGACTTGAGAAGTGGTAGGTCTCAGCTGTCTAACAGCTGCTACACAGAGCAGTGCTGCAAATATTACACTTGCTTTCTTATGAGGTAAAATTTCAGCCACAGCTCCCTCTGTCACAGCAGTGGAAAATTGGGTGCTGAGGGTATTCTTATAAATTCTCATTCTCTCCTCCCTAGTTTTTGCTTCCCTGAATGGGAATGCATATTGCATGAGGCCAAACATGCAAAATCCTGCAGTGATGATTTTCTTCCTTTTCTCCAGTCCAAACCCCTATTGTGACTTTCTAGCAAATATGAACAAATGCAGTTTCCCTGCTTGATGTCCAATAATGAGCTGCAAAACCTTAGTACGTCTTGGCTGACTTAAGACTTGATCTGGACTTGCTCCAAAAAAACTAAAAAAAAAGTTTGTGTATTATACAGAAGTCATACCACACTCTACCTCATTAGAAGTCATCATTAGGAGAAAAATACTCAAAATCAGTTTTTGCGAATTAATGTGTAGTTTCATCCACGACTGTTGATATCAGAAGTTGGTGGGTTGAGATGAACAGATGGTGGCATTCTCCAGTTTGAGTGCTCTTACACCCATTATAAGGGGTTTTGTTAAGCAACTCAAAGCAATTGGTTGAGTTTTAGCAGCACAGTCTTTCACTGACCTTAACCAAAGTTGTTTAGTTGCCTCAAACTAGCCACAAACAGGCCACAGGATGCAAGATGCAGGATGCAGGATTCAAACCCCAGTCTCTGATGTCCTTTGTACAGCTGCCATCCACCGCATCCACCTCTGTACAGCGTCTGTGTGATACAAGAACACACTTGTACACTTCCTGGATTGGAAATAGTATGTTACCTGTGAACATAGTCCAGCTACCAAATACTCCTTCTTCAAAATGTATATTTAGAGATATATAAGGATAGTGTTACAGGTCAGAAGCATGCAGTCGTGCTACATTTTAACAGCAGCAGTGATGAAAGTGTTGCCGGGTGTGAGTGGGTTGCTCTTTTTGCCCAGATGTTGACCTCACTGGAGAGCCTCAGAGATGTTGTGAGCATGGGCAGAAAATCACCCTGGGTGTTACCATGGTTATCTGGTCTGTACTGACAGATGCTCATTAGAACAAACAAGCACAAACACAGACACACACACAAAGACAAACACGCGCAGGCCGATAACTTTATAATTTCTCTTCACTTGAATAGTTTAATACTTCTTTCTGTCTTTGAGTTTCAGATTTCTTGAAGCTGTTCAGAGAAGAATGAAGAATAACACTCGTGTCACTTAGAGCACGTTTTAATTTTAAAACTGATTTATTAACCATTTCTGCTACTGTAAATTTACAACCAACAGTCAGGCTGGGAGTTGGGAGAGCCACCTCTTTGACACTCACACTCACACCTCACAACTATAACTCCCAGAAGAGTGATCAGAATCTGACACATTATGCGTTTGCTCCTTCGTTAATTTAGTGCTTCATACTTTTCATTCACACATTTCACTGACACATTTCCTGTCGAAATTGTTAATTGCGATTTAAATATGTCCTGGGAAACATTTATTTATTTTCACATTCTTTCTTTCAAAATTTGTTTTTGTTACTGTTGGTGCTGCAACGTCCCAGTTTTAATCCACGGATATAAAAGTTTAATCACCTATTCTCAACCTGACTTTGTATTCTAGATTAAAGCCACACTAAAAGTAGTGTTTTTGAAAGTATAGAAGAGAGTATGCAGTTTTTAAAAAAACTATAAAACAATTTTACTCAAGTAGAATTCGTTCCAAAATGAGACTACACACTACTGTATGTATATATAAAGGGCAGACGAGCATAGAGGAAGACATAAACATTACTCTCTATAGAGACAACTATCCAGGATATATTGTATTTTCATAAAGTCACTTCATCAGTGTTTAATGTGAGAGTGTGTGATTTGTGGCCATTGTCTTATGAATGGATGTGACAAGAAATATTCTTCAGGCTACTGATCCAGCCTGTGCATTGTCACCATACACCCGAGTTTCATTATTCTGCATTTAAAAGCTTCCAGCAGGTCACAAATGTACAACACATTAACATACACAGACAGGTGTTTATAATCCTCTGAGGACTCAGATATTTATTCATGGATTCATCTGACCCTAATTCCGTTCTTATATTCAAATGCATCGTGATGGTCCAGCCAGGTTTTGATGTACTGTAATCAGCCACAGTACACAGACAAAAGGTGTCAGAGCAAATCTTCATCATCATTTTACGATAGAGGCTTCTGGCTTTATTGTATAGACACATGTATGTATGTGTAGAAAAACCTAATTTTTGTTGAGACTGAGATATTGATAGATTTATTGACTTTCTAAATATAGTTTGGGTTGTTGATGTTTGGGGATTTTTAACATTTTATGTCCTATAGTTTAAGATTTAGATTTTGGGGTTTATCTAATGTCTAAGCAATAAAGAACTCTTAAATTTTGGTCAATGTATAATTATTATTATTGAAATAAAAAATAAGCAACCCCCTCATCTCTTGTGTCTGTAGATTTTTGAAACAGAGCAAAGAAAGAGTAACTTTCCTGTTTTCCTTTTTAAACATTTCTGCATTTCAGTGCTTTTTTTTTTTTTTTAAATCAAGCAACTTCACAAAAAACAGTGTCGTCTTTAAAGCCTTGTAGAGTGTTTTTAAACAGAGTGATTTTCTCAAAGGTTTTAATTTTTTCAGTTTTAATTAATTAGAGGTTAAGATGTTGGTATATGAGATTCTGTGTAGATAGTTAATATTAAATTAAAATCATTGGAATTTTTCTTTACATAACTAATTATTTTGCAGTTCCTGTTGTGCCTGAGTGTAACAGGACATTTTAGAATATATCTTATTTGTAGAATATAAATACACTGAAACTACACTGAAACCCACAGAGACAAAAGAGAGACAACCAGGATAAATTATTTAGCTTACATATGGTAACTATTTACTCATTTTATCTCTAAATTAAACAGAAAAAAAAAGATCTCTAATATGCAGAGAGAGCAACAGAGATTTAACACTTTTGTTTTTTAATAGTGGTCACATACCTTCATTGTACAGTAGGCACAGTAAGCAGCCAGACGAGCATAAATAATTTGCCAATGCTGCCAATTTTATTCATAGATTCAGTTTACTCTAATTTTGCCAGCTCATTGTTGTGTCTGTTGCAGGCTCCTCCCTGGCGGCACTGTGGCTCATGAATATTAATAGTAGAAATCTGCATAAGTAGATGCAGTGTTATCATAATAATAAAGGCCCACATTATAGTGTATCTCTAACAGGATCTCAGACCTCAGATCACATCTTTGAGCTTTGACCTAGAAAAACACAAAGGTGACAGTACTGCCAAGATCCATCTTTGGATCTGCAGCCACTGGCAATGAAAGGCACAGACACACAAACCTTTATCATTGTGGTGCGCAGGCCAGAAACTTGTCTTTGACCTGAGCTTCTTTATAAAGAAATAAATTAATGTGACAATATATATATGTTGTGCTTTAAAAAAGAACTGTGCTTGTTAAAGAAATATATTTAAGAAAATTATTTAGAGTTTGTGCTCCCCTAGCACTTTTATGTTCAGAAATACTGCAGGTTTGTTTAATAGTGTCTGGCATTAGTTAACACTGATTTGTATCGTGGGCTTCTTTCCCCTCTGTGCCATCACCATCAAGTGATGTGTATACCACCTCTCTTTGTTTCGTTCCAGGCCGAGATGTTATGGGTTCAAGATATGGTTGTCACACACACGGACATAATAGTCATCTAACCCACAGGGGTGTTGCCAGCTTTGAATCTAGCTTTAATGTGGCTTCAGACTTTCATATTTACTTCAACACTGTTCTCTAACTAACAGAAATCCAGGTACATGCAAAACACACACAAAAATACGTGCACATCAATCAGATACACATTAACACATTCGTTCATGATTGTGTGCATATGCATGTACAGAAACACACACACACACACACACACACATAATATTCAATACACATGGAAATAATCCCCCCCCGACCCCCATACACACACACACACACACTTGCTGGCTGTGTCCTGTGGTCTGTGTGTGCTGATAAGGGTTTAATCCTGATTGGAGCCTCAGTAAAAGGCTTTGTTATGAACACTAAATAGACTGGCCCTTGGCGAACACACTGGGACACTGCTGATAACACATACACATGTGCACAGGAACATGCTAAATGGATGCATATGAACATACACACGTTCACATAGATGTCTGTACTCACGACACATAGAAAATCAAAATATATACACAAACATGACTCTCCAGTAAATGCATGCTCGTAAACATACACATCCTATAAAATCACACCATAAAATCATAAAATGTGTGTGAAGTTTATCAGTGTCTTGATAAAGCTCTGGAGAGCACTAAGTGTTGGCAGACTCCAGACTGAATACGCTGTAAATAGACTACTAATAGAGAGAGAGATTAGAGTGGAGGAGAGGACAGCAGAGGAGAGATATGAAAGAGAAGAGCAGGAAGAAGGAAGATGAGAGAGGAATAGTAATGTCAGCAGAGCCACACCAAACCTGGGAGGAGCCCCCTCATGTCACACCTGTAGCAACAAAGGTAAAATTAACTGGAGCTTTTAGACATGTGAAGGTTAAACCATTTTATCCATCTCTGAGTCACTCTACTTGTTATTTGCCCCCCTCACTGGTCCAAAGCATAGAGCTGGCAGTCATCTCATAGAAGTTTATATTATTATAATACTTTATCCATGTTATGCAGCAAATTACCAAAAGGTCTTCCTAAAAGCTTCCCTAAAACATCTGACAAGCAGAACAGTGACGTGCGGTCAGAGGAGGCAGGTGAGGCAGAGCCACCCCTGGCAATCTTGACAAGAAAAAAAAAGTTAACCATAAAATATAATAAATGTTAATATTTGTCGGCTGGTGATTGTTGTAGTCCCTTTTGCCGTTCGAATCCGATGTTGAAGGATTTTTTTTCAATAAATAATAGCAGAATTTCCGTATGTCCCGTTCAAATACATGGAGGAGATGGGCAAACAGTACGCCTGCCTCAAGGCAGAGGGCGCTAGTGAGCCCACAGATTCTTGCGCTACCTACAATCTTCTTCGTGCTTGTTTATATTTCCTTTACAATCCGCCTTATCAAAATGGAAGATTACATTTCCAAGCTGAGAAAATTCGCAAATCTGGACTTTCAATCAAAACATTTTTGACAGTCTGGACATTTTTGTCCAGAAGGATCTTCTTTATTGAAAACGTTTGTTTTAATATTGGATTCGAACAGTCAAAGGGTTTGTAATACATACCAGCTGACAAATGGATTTCATGTACAAGTAAAGGTAAGACCATAAACTTTTATTATTTCTAGTTAGAAATAAGCTCAACTGGAAAAAAATTTAACCTCAAATTAAATATGGGTCACGTTTGTGTGAAGAATGCTGATATGAGATATAAAACATAACGCATTGTCTGTTAACAGACAGTATATTAACGGCTCATTTGTTCAGCTGTCAACCTCACTGCACGTCACTGAAGCAGAATTATATTCAGAGATCTTGATCAGTGAGTAACATTACTATTTTTAAGAATATAGGCAACAAATGGTGTGCACAGTAATGCTGTAGGCAGGATGCTACGATGAAAGGGAAACCAATGATTGAAAACAAACAATGGGAAAACACTAAGAAAAATAGGAAAAAAGAAACGCTTTCTTTCCTTCTTCCAAACCACTAGTGCTGAGGGAATAGTGGCCTAAGCAGGGTCGGATCTAGAACATTTTGGACAGTGTGGTCAGGCTGGGGCACACACATAGTGAGAGGCGGCACATTTGAAATACATGTAAAAAGTGATGAAACAGGAAACCATATAAATCAAATCGTTTATTCTGTGTAAGAATACGACACACCTAGTACCTTGTTTACTCCAGGCTGGGGTAAAATGAATGTAAAGATCATGTTGCATGCATGATATAAAATAAAACTAATTTGACCAACATCAATTATAACCCACCATAAAAATGTTAGTTGTGTTTAATGCAACAATTTGTCATTGTTCTGTATTTTTCATTCATTCAATAGTGACAAACATCACATTTTGCCTGTAGCAGGGGTGGCACCTGGGGTGGCCAAATAGATTCTTGGAGTGGCTGGTGCCGCCCCTGGCCACCCCCTGGTTCTGCCCCTGGGCCTAAGGCTTTTGTTGCATGTCACTAGGGGTGGGCTATACCACAAGATGTCTTTTTGATTTGACAGCAAGTACTACAATATAAGGGTCAGAATGATCAATACTGGTTCTGATACTTTTAAAACAGGATAGCATGCTCTCATGCTGGCAAAAGCAAAGCATCATGATTTTTGAGCTGAGCGCATCATTATTAGGCTGCCTTGTGAATCCAGTTTTATTATCATCAAATGACTTGTTAAACAGTAAGCGTTTCTTTTTACTATTCCCTTTTAATTACAGCCCTTAATCAAATGGATAACACATAAACCATAGGAGAGTTGTAATGGTAAAAAAAAAGTGTCTTAGTGTTCCCAGGATGTGATCCAACATAAACAGATCAATTTATTTGGTATCATTCCTGTTGGTGGTAGTAATGAAATTGAAAACAAAACTTAGTATTGGTAGTATCAGTAAGTTACAAAACTCACAAAAAATAAAGTAGTTCCAGTTGGTCCTACCAAGGCTCCCCTTCCCTATTTCTGCCCTTCTATAATTCCTGACTTTTTAACACCAGAGATGTCAGAGCAGCTCTAACCTATAATCTTTGATAACACACCTCCAGCTTTTCTTCCCTGCACTGTTTCTCTGTCCCTGAATTGACAGTTCAGTCAGTTAATCAGCAGATCCACTTCCTTCCTGAGCTCACCACGTCTGTGGGGTGTCTGCTCTTGACCTTTCATCAATGACGCTTCTCCTCTCTAGAGGTCATTAAATGTGTCCCAGTATCATTACAACTGTCCCAAGAGGTCAAACCTGGGGTCAAGGCTGCTCCTAGAGGTCAGAGGTGATAGGTTGCTGCTTTGTCATCAATAACAAGCAGGGTATAAGGACTCTTGTCATCTATAAGTGACAGGAGTGGGGGAGCAAGGGAAGGCTCTGGTCCCATAGGGGTACATCAGTGGGTCTGGCTTTTGTTTGTTTGCGTGTTTTAAAATGCAGAATACATAATGCACTACAGCTGCGCTATGTGTTGCCCTTTTGGTGTTGAATACATCTAGCCTAAGATGAATGTTCACCTTGTGCAGTTCAGTCAGTTGTGGCATAGGCAGAGCATACGGCTTCGCTCAGTCCACAGGTTTGTTGTTTTGTACCATACACAAATATGCCTGAGCAAATGCACATCTTTACTGTCTGGATCACTTGCTTTCACTGCCTCATGTTCTCAGTGAATAATCCAGTTTTTGGCATCCCATCCACTGAAAACAAATGTTGCTCAAAGTGAATAAATCTGAGAAAGCTGGTTTTGCCTTTTAATGGAGAAACAGGATTTTTCAAAAATGCTGACATATGAGTGTCGTTTGATCCGAGATGTCTGACTGTCATGTGACCCGGTCACACAGTCTGCTCTGCACGCAGAGCATCACAAGCTGAAGACAACTCCTTGCATTCAAATGACGTATGCTTGCTGGCTCAAGCCTCTTGTGCATACCCCATGTTTTTCTGTTGTTTTAAAGTTTCATTATAGACAACAAATGTTTTTGAGTTTAGTTTCTAAAACTGGTTGTGTGGTTGCAAAACTCTGGAGTGGTGTTTTCAAATTGTGGACGTGGCCTCTATCACCTACCGGCTTGTCACAGTCCCTAGTTGTTTCTTTTTCTAATTCAACTTTTTCCCCTCTTTCATTATCACCTTCATCTCTTCATCCCCTCCTACCGCCTCTGATTCTGACCCCCCCCTAGTCCTACCCCTCCCTCTGTGTAACCTTGAAGGTAAAGCTCCATTGACATCTGCTTCATAAGTATTCAGGACTCAGTGTCTTTGACATTAATCAGCCTACAGTACATTATCTCTCCACTCCTCTCCTGTCCCCCTCTACCCCCCTTTTGCCTCCTGCTCCTCCTCTCATCCCTATCACCCCTCTTAAATATTCTCTTCTCTACCCTCTGATGTCTCTCTCAGGGTGATAACCAGTAAGTATGTATATTGCCTACCTGCCTACCTGAATGCCTGGCTATCGAGATACATTAGTCTATCTGTTTGCCTGCCACTCTTAAGAGCAAGAAAGCAACTTTAATGCAGTAGTCACAATACAGCAAGGTCAACTCGGGGAGTAAGATTAAAAGAGATCAGAAAAACATTGTATTTAACCAAACAAAGGACAAAGAAAGAGCGCTAGTCCAGACACACAAATATTTATCTTACTGTTGGCTTTGATTTGAATGGATTGAAACATGGATTGTCTTCATCTTTATTTGCCAGATATGTGCCCACATAATAGACTGTAGTAGACTGGGGACCTGTTCAGTATACCTCTCGCTCAGTGAATGCCATGATAGGCTCCAGACCCCTTGAGTGGGTATAGAAAACAGAGTAATAAATGAATGGGTAGCTACATTGGGCAAAAATGATACACATTTTGTATGTGGCTAATGTGCAAAAAATGTTCAGGAAAGACAATATGTTGAATCATGCAGGTTTAACTAAAAACAGCATTGCATTGGTGGCGCCGTGCCGCTTTAGCTACTGGTGAGATGATAAAATACAATCCAGTAGGGCTCATTTGAATGATCAGACAAAAACAAAATAAAACAAAGAAAGAAACAGTACAGCTTTTTATAATACTATAAGTATTTTACAACTCTAGGTGTCATACTTATTGTGTTACATAACTGTGGGAGCTCAGAGATGCACACTATTAACTTTTTTCAGATTCTTTTCTACAGGAAAATGACTGCTTTCCACTTTCTGTCGGTGTCAGAGCCCCACTGAACATGTTTTACCCACACAGATACTTGGAGTCTATGTTCACTCCAAGTTGAACCTGGCAGACGATCAGCATGTTGTTACATCCAGAAGATTGTGCATCAGCTCGGGATTGCACAACCACGTTTTCCATGGAAAATCAAGCCCTTGACCTATCTAATGTCAAACTTGTGCTTTTGGTGTGGAAGCCCTGTTTAACCTTTCACCATTACCATGTAGCATAACTCAAGCACTTATTTGTCATAGAAAGGGAGACTCGGACAGAGTGAAAGGAGGCTGTCCCTGCACACATCACATGTTTGTTGAACTTTCATTTCCAGAGGCATTTAGACTGGAATGCTACGTAACATAACATCAAATGGAAATTGTGCCTATAATGGCATTCCACCCCTTCGGCAAGCAGAAAATGGGTACTATCAACTTATATATTTAACGGTTTGCACTGTAATTCTGTGGTTTTCTTTAGACTGAAGGGAGATGGTCCTGACAACAACTGTGGTGTCTACAAATCATCACAGTAGCTGACAGTGCGATGATCTAAGAAGGAGTAGACGAGGACAAGGCAAGGTGTACAGCTGTCACGCCGTGCTCAGATAGCCTGGAGGTGTGATGTATACCTCTGCTGCTAGCTAACAAGGGATTATAAAGCTTCACATAATCTTGGATGGGTGAGCTGGCTCAGGACTCTCACTGTTACTGCATTAGCATTAAGCATTAATAGTGCCCTAGCATTAGTGTTAGCAGCTAATAGTGTCCCAGAATACATTAAGAGCTAATAATGGTGTGCGGTAAGATTAGCATTATGTTACAATAATACCAGTGCATGCATTAGGAGTGTGTGGGTGTTAGAGGACTAGATATGTATAGTATGTGTTTGTGTATGTAAGGCCTGTGACTGTTCTCTGTGTGTAGTCAGTGTGCGCGCTGCACATAAACACACATACAAGTAAATAAAAGTTTGGACACACGTTTCCATTCATGTCAGTGGGAAAATGTGTCTAAACCTTTGACTGGCAGTGTATGTGTCAGTGGTGTGTGTAGGGCCATGTGTTATCAGATGATAGAACATGTACAGAGAGACAATAGAAGGTTACTGAAGACTCTGAAAGGAGTGGAGCTGGAGGCTGTACCAGGTAAGAGGTTTAACAGAGTGTGGAGAGGCACGGCAGGCGCTGATGCAGCGATCACACATGTACAAACACAAGGTCATTTTACAAAGTATATGTCATTTTCTCACATGCCACAGGGAGGTCGATTTAAAAATAGCCTAGAATTGAATCTACAAAGTTGAGGTAGTCTGTGCACAGTGGTCTCACTGAAAGCGTATTTTTCGATCTGATACACCGACTGACAGAAAAATATAATTTGTCAGCTGTTAAATGTGACCACTGCAAAAAAGATTTATACTGTATGATCATCTGGGTAATGAACTCTAGACCCGTCAATACAGAAGGAGAAGAGAAGAAGCAAAAGAAAAATAGAGGAAATAATAAGGATAAATGCTGAATGAAAGAGACAGACAAACAGGAGAGATGCAGACAAAAAATGCAGAAGGGGGCAGAAGACAAACATCTCACAGAAAGAGGTATAATCATGCAACTATTCAGCAGAGTCATTATCAGGCCGTAGGCTGTTCAGTTCCTTACAGAATAGCAGCGGGGGTCTAGAGGAGCTTCTAAACCACCCACAGATATGCACAGAGAAAGGTCCTGCCAGCTACAGTACTATCTTTAGCTGCAATTTTTTTAAGTGGCATATCACTCAATCTCAGATTTTCTTCCTATGACCCAGGGAATCAGGATTTGTGAACTTGCAGATTAAACTGTACAGTATTTTCCTGAGGAGGTGTTGAACGGCTTACAGTATGTTTGATACCACTGTGCTTATAAATGTAAGAGGAGAAACAGGCAGAGAGAGGACGTAAGACAAAGAGAGACAGAAACAGACTGATTGGGTAATTTTTGGGATCAGATGTTCATGGATAACATATGTTAATGGCTCCTGTTAATGATGCCATAGATTACCATGCCAGATAACACATGAAGGTTTACAGCTGAGACAAAGGGCATGTGCGTATCATGGTGACCTCCCATGGTGCCTGGTATCACAGTATTATTGGAAGTGCATATGTGTGTAAGCACTGTATGTGTGTATGAAACATGCAGTGTAATTGCCCTGTCTATTCATATCTGCCCACAGCACCATGTGGGACCCCAGCTAAAGTGGCTGCCACTGCTTTAGAAATAGCCGTCTAAATGGCTGGAGGGAATACCCCATTGTCTTGATGGTCACACAGCTTGGCCTTAAGGGATCCATTTACTCACTCACTCTGACAAATAGAGGGCACGGAAATTCTTTCTTTGTGTGACATGTGTTGGATTTTCAGAGAAATGCATTGTGGAGAGTTGTAGTTAAAGTTTTTGGAGCGGCATCATTAGAGTTCCTACTTTGCCCGTTAGACCTTTTGTATAATCCTCAGAAATCCCAAATGTCTGGTCTGTTGAACAGGAAGTGTACAGTTTGATCACATTTGCCTTGTTAAAGAGACATCTTGACATTTTCAATCTAAGCTGGCTGATTTAATTCACAGGGCACACTGAGGAAAGGTTTCCACATTGGATGCTCAGATGTCCAGATGTTTATTATTGCTAATATGATATATATCAATCAGTAGGTTGGGACATTTAAAGAAATATTTTTTGGTAATCAAGTGGATGCCTAAGAATAAAAAAACCCTTTGAAGGCCTTAATACATAATAAAAATCTACCTTCTCTGATTGCCACCCTCAGCTAAGATTTTACTTTTACCCACATTTAGACAAGTTAGCATTAAGTATGTTCAGAATCTTTTCAACAAAGATTCTGAAATGAGACCCTTTCTTGTAAGACATATGAAAAATACTTCTCTTTGGGATGCCTGAAAAATAGCTCTGTCTTTGCCTCTTAGTTGTAAAGGAATAGTTAATATATTCTCACGTCTCTGCATTAAAGATGGCACCGGAGCCAGGATGCAAGTAGCTTAGCATAGTTTAAAGACTTGAAACAGGGGACAAACAAATATTTGGGCACAATGATTTAAAAAAACCTGTTGTTACCAGTAAAGTGCATACTAACATGATCCTACATAAAAAGGGCTAGAGCATTTTATTTTACAGGGAGTTACACAGTATAACCATGTCTTGGGAAACCACAGTGACTTCAGTCTTGTTGTCAAAGTGCAGATCCTTGTTAACCAGTGGAGACACTGCAGCACAGAAGTGCTGGGCAGATGAATACACTGTTATGAAGTAAAACAGTTGGTTTTTCTCTCTCTAAAACCACAAAGTGTATTTTCCTGTATCCTCCCCGCTTCAACAGTGGTATCAATCTTCTCCTCCAACTCTTTTAAAGGAAACAAAGAAGCATATTTTCTATTCTTTCAGACACACACACACACACACACACACACACAAATGCACAGCAACACTCGGTTCAAAGGCAAATCCTCACTGTGGTTCTTAGAGTAGACTCGTGCGCTTACAGTAATGTTTGCATACGTGTGACTTTGCCTATAATGCGGATCATTATACATTTTGCTGAACATCAACACATACCCGCCCTCTATTAGGAGTAATTAATCAAATCCTGTCACCAATCTGTGATTCTGCTGCTTACTATATGTCTGTCTGGCAGTTTAAATGTGCGTTTGTGTGTGAGCGTGCCTGTCTGTGAGTGTGTGCGAGTCACTTACACCACCTGGAGGATAGCAGTGTGTGCACCAGCATGTTGCGACACAGAGGGGGTCCTCTAAAAACACACACACACACACTTTAACACCCCCTCAAACTGCAAACCCATATCACACACAGATTTATGTGTTCATTACTAACAGTAATCACAGCCTATATCTCACACCTGTCTTGTCATCTCTGTTACATGCTTGGAGGTGTGCATCCATGTGCGAGTCCACATCTGAGGAGTCCTGTCTCATTGCAGAACCAAACACACTTTCACTCAAATTTTTTTGTAACACAGCTGAATGTTTTTTGAAGATGAGCTTTTTAACTGGCCTTAATGTGATAGTTGAACAAGTATGGAGCTGTGGGGAGAGAATAGGGAGGATTATCCAGGGGAGTCCTGATTATATACAGTACATCACAAAATGATCCATTTTTTTCCTGATCTTCCACTTCTGCCGTAAAGGTTTTGAAACATGTAGACAGCTAAAATAGATGATGAAGGTTAAGGAAAGACAAGGTTTAAACAAACTAATGTTGACTGTGGGCAGGAGATGTGTGCCTAACCATTTAGAGATAAAACACCAAAATCAGCATCAATAAATTCCAGCCAATTATACTGGTCATTTTATTTAGCCACAAATCACAAATTTGCCTTTCCACTCTGTCCAACATATGACATCTTCAGACCCTTGGTAAAGCCAGTCAACTCAAACTGTTCTGCTTGTCTGGCGTTTCAAAGTCCTCTGACAACAGTATCTTGAAAGACAATCAAAAAGTTAGGGATGTCTGACCGTGTGTGCAGGGGGATAAAAAAAAAAAAAAATTAAAATTCACAGGAGCTGTACAGATACTGAAAGTTTGCCGAGCGGTGCTCACAGAGATCTGAGGTCTTGAAAGAGATGCCAGCATGACTTTAATTTGGTGAAGTCCCAAGGCAAGAGAGGGCTTAGCTTATAGAGAGATGCAGTCTGAGGCAGCATAGACACTCGAGGACAATAACCTTGATCACAGGAGCGCTTCAAACTTCATTGCTGGTTGGAAGGGCGATTTATGTTTGAAAGAACATTTTTCAGGACGCACAGGAGGATGCACCAGTCGCAGTCTTAAGGCAGGGGTTCCCTCGTACACCTTTCTCTAAGAATACACTCACTAATGTCATTACTATAATCCAGAGTCTTGTTCAGCAACAGTTTCAAAAGGAAGGGCTGCAGCTGTGAGTTTCCTCTTAAAATCAATGCAGCACAGGAAATAACCCCACAAGACCAGAGCAGAGTTATATTGGGAAGTGAAGCAGGCGCTTCTGCTGTACATGTTGTAAAGTGATTAGTGAGTTGACTGTGATGAGAGTCTGACACATGCAGAAGGCGAAGAATGAAGAAATGTAAACACATTGATGGAATCACGAAATGAACAAGAATAAATTAAATGACTGCTGATAATGTTTTAACAATTGTACAGTATGTACCCATGAGCAATTAGTTCATATACATTCTGAACTTGTATTAAACATACATTCTCCTCTGTATTATGCATTAAATGAACTACAAATATGCGTGTGTGTGTGTCAGCATCATCCACATGACAACATTGTTCCCCCTGAAAAGAAAAAACATTCAGACACACACAAACAACAGACAACGGGCTCAGTGGTTTTTGTGTGGATTGTCCATTGTTGACATACTAATACCACCAGTTCCATTCTTTAAACCCTCTTATATCTCCGAACGGGGTACGTGTGTGTGAGACAAGAGTAGCCGGTTCACGAATGTGTTGCCCGTAATCTATCACTGATATCAGTGACCCTACTGAGGCCAAGCCACTCATATAAATACATTGAATACATTGAAACTGAAATTAAAAAAATAATAAATGAGTCATGTTATTCTTTGTCATATTAGGCAATAAAGGCAAAATATTATATCCTTTAAAAAAAAAAAGCGACTTCCATTCACTGCTCACTTTTTGTTAGTTTTAGCTGTGTAAAGCCTCTGTCAGCCTTAGAGTATAGCTTTCTCTGCAACATTTTGCACATGGTAAGTCATTATTTCAACCAAAATAGATTTTTATTGTCATTATAGCATGAATGCTTTAAATAAATAAAAAAATCTGGATTGCTTAAATTTTAATAGCTTTCTGTGTCATAGGTGAGAATCATTTTCATCAATCAACCTAAAATTTGGTACACACATTATAGACATGTTGACGTACAGAAAGGCGTCCCCATGTTACGACTGTCATACTGTAGGCTAGTGTCTATAGTTTTCTGTTTAAAATCTCATCAACTTAATTATGGCAAGACTAGGAGTAAGAAAAATATACAAATTGAAACTGCTGATTATCTTTTCATGGACATGCATGAGCTCTAAAGGATTTGGGAATTACTGCAGAAACAATATTTTTTAAAAATGAGCATAAAAAGTACAGGTAGAAATGCAGTTCACTGTAAGAGGTTAATAGTAATTAATAAATTATGACTGCAAAAACCTCCAAATCGCACAGAGCAGTGATTAGCACTGTCACATCACAGCAAGAAAATTCTGCGTTTTGAACCGGCGCCTTTCTGTGTGGAGTTTGCATGTTCTCCCTGTGCCTATGTGGGTTCTCTCTGGATACTCTGGCTTCCTCCAACAGTCCATATAGTCTTGTTGTGGTTGGCTAACAAGTTGCTTAAATCGTTTAGATGTCACTTTACTAATTGTGGTAGTTCAGGATGGAAAACCTTTGCTGACCGTAGCTTACTCAGACCAGACCTAGAAATCCTGTCTATGAGAGTGATAGACTGAAAAGTCCTCTCTCAGCTCAAATTGAACACTAAAGTGGACATTTGGATGTAGTACAAGCATCTGCAACTGTATCCAACACAAAAATCAGTATCATATATTCCATGACCTGACTGACTAGGTAGGGGCAAAATAATGTTAAATCAAGTAATTATATGTCTCACTAATTTCAACATGCCCTCTTTAAGGGTTATTGCTTTATCTCACAACATCATAAAAGAAGAGTAAAACTTGATTCTTCAAATATTGCTGCCAATCAGCTGTTCCCCCTTCATGTCAGGAAAAGAAATACCGTATATTGTCACAAAGCGATAGCAGAAACAGAAATGATCAGCTGTTCCACCTTCATGTCAGGAAAAGAAATACCTTATATCGTCACAAAGCGATAGCAGAAACAGAAATGAACAGGTAACATACACAATGCTTTCTCCCAGAAAAAATAAAGAAAAAAATCCCTCCTCGACTCGGAAGGAACCCCGACATTTGTCCATCACTTTGATTGACTCAGTCTATACAGTTTCCACAGTGACTGTTATGCTCATTGTTTTCATCCTTTATACATTTTTCAACAGTTCTCCAGACTGCCACCAAGAACTTTCAGATCACCCTCAACTGACTCACTTATGGACACTTGGTGGATGTTCTTATGGTCTGACATCTTGTTGAGATAAAGCTCAGCCAGCCTCTTGGTTCAGCTGCCACATTATTATAACTCAACCACTGAATACAGACGTGAAGACACACAAGTGTCAGTCAACTAAATGACACAGGAAGTAAACTGGCTACAGTAAACACAGTCTTTGTGTGCTTTCATTTTGATTAGGAATCTCGTTAAAACATTAAATAGGACAGCCTCACTGCCCACTATGTCAGTTTAGCCTGACTGGCCTGAGGCTGTAAACCGGAGACAGAATGTGGTGACATGGTGTAGGATTTATGAGGCAGGCAGATGGGCGCACTGCAGCAAGTGGAAAGGAGCAAACATCAGGGCCAAGGAAAAGCAAAGCCATACTTAGACGACAAGTGGAGACTTGATGAGCAAGACAAAATGTGGAATTCTGTGCTCACTGGAAACATATCAGAGGCAGGTTTAAGTAGCCTTTTGTTGTCACATTAGTACATGTGATTTCTGGACCTCTAGCACAAACTGTAGGATAAGAGGTGCATGTTTTGTTTTAGTTATTCAAAAAGGAACCTTGTTGATATAGGAGACTGGTGGATTGTAGGGACTGATGAGATATAGTCTGACGTGGCCCTGCCATCTGGAGAAGATTTTTGGCTGAAGGTGAGTCTTGCAACAAGAATATAAAAAGGTAAAATAAAAAATGCCCCATGCCTTTCACCCTGTTTCAGATTAGTCAACTCAGTCCAGGTCTGTGCCTGTAGCAGACTTTTAAATTCTCATATCCAGATTATATTTTTCTTTCCTCACCTTAACTTCAGTACAGTGAAACTTTTAAAAAGCTCTCAAATTCGGACTATGTTGTACATAAAACGGCAAGTGGATAAACACATTAACAGTAAACACGATCTCTTTTTATTATCCCAAAGTTCACAAGGTAAATGTACTTTTAGCCTTGACCTAATGCTCATATTAGACAATTCCATATAGCAAAAATTTCCATCTGTTGCCAATTTTAAGTGTCAGAGCTGGATTGAGCGTGGTCTTTATTTAGCAAAGCAGTTCAATGTGTCTGTTTTGCAGAAGGTTGTTTTGGAGTTTCATGCTAGTGCTACCTTAAGTTATATACTGTAGCTTTAAACATTTTTGTTGTATCTCACTAAACATACCTAACTATAGTTTATTTGCCATAGCCCCAATGCTTTTCCAACATTAACCACAAAGCTGGTGAGACAGATAATGAAGAAAGTGGGTGTTTGAAAAACTTTGGACATTAAAAAAGCACTGTCATTGAATTCAGTTGTTTTGCAGAATCATCCAGTAAAGACGTTCTTGTCTGGTGATAGGACCGGTGGTTCATTATACCATGTGGGCATCACTCCACATACAACAAGAAGCATTTTTATGGTTGCACTAACAATGACAACAATTTCAAGTACATCAGCCAAATACTGCCAGATTTCTTACTCTGGTGCTGGGGATTTGATATCACTGCTTACAGATGCATCAAGACTTCCATAATGTGACTGACTTTGACCTTATAGATGTACTAATCTACCTTTTCTCAGTCTTAAACTAATATTTACTCTCATAATGACTGAGTAGGCTGATACAGTACAATTACAAAGGCCTAAATCTTTATATTTCCAGGACCTATTAACTGGCAAGCTCCCAGATACTAACTTGACTCTTTAATTAGTGCTTTCATAAAGGCAGGTGCACTGGAAAGGTCATCCAATTACTGTATATTAGACAGGACTAGCATCAGTTGATAAATATGCACTGTTACCTGCTGCAAGTGCCTAATTGGAGCAGATGAAGATGTAGGCCATTTCTAGCAGCAATTTTAAGTCACAGACATTTCTAAATCTTCTATTTTTTATTAATATTCACTACTTTACAACTTACATAAACAACTAATAGTCAAAATAATAATATTCAGTCATTGGGGCTTTACTAAAACAAGATGGTTCAGGGGCCAGAAGCTGAAGTGGCTGAACATGTTTTTATATCTACATTTTCAGTTGCTAGTGTAGCTGGTTATTTGAGTCACTCTTAAATAACAGGTAATTACTGCTCCAAAGCTCTAATCCACACAATATTTGCTTTACATTAACACCTGGCAAAGTCATATGGATAGATTTAGTGGCAAAACTGCTAAATAACAATTGGAAGTTTTGTTTCGTGGCAATAAATGTATTAAAAATGGTTGACAACAAAGATAGTGGTAATGCATAAAACAAATATTGATATTTGTACTAGGTTTTAGTAAAATAAAGTTATAGGTACAAATGTGATGATGAAAGTGATACAGATAAAAGAAAAAAAACTGATTTTACAACTGCTGAGAAAGGACAGGAGAGACCTAAATCAAAGTGTTAGCATAGCTGCTCTTTGTCTCCAGCTCGTCTCTTTACCCTCTGAATCTAATGAGTATCCAATGGTCTGCCAGACAGAGATAAGGTTTGTTTGTGTGTGTGTGTCTGGTCCCAGTGTTAGCCTGTCTGTCCCTATGGACTAAAGTGTGACAGTTAGATGGATGTTCCCCTCAAACACCAGCTGATTGTTGCACATGCAGTCTAAACAAAGCTGAATGTGTCAAAACATGGTGCTGATTCATTGTTGTGCTTTCTGATATATAACCAACCATGTACAGTAGGTGACAATGTGGAGCTGTCTGCTTTGAACCTGGCCTAGTCTGACATTTGTCAAGATCTACAAATCATTAAGATCTGCAGAACAGGGATGTTTTAGAAAGTAGGAGACTATATCTTCTGGGACTTATCAGCACCCTGTTTCAAAAGATGAGCTTAAAAGCTGCTGGAACGCAATCATTATTGAAAACAGTGACCTTTTTGGACTGTTTAAGCTATGACAAAAATAAAGATCAATTTAAGAGGCACAAAGAAAAAGGCAATAGAGCGTGCCACACATTTAAACTTGATGTTTAGTCAGCAAGTAAATTTACTGAATCTTTCTCCTGGACAATGGATCATAATTACCAGAAGAACTCTTCTACACCAGGAACGATTTCTTCCTCTGCATATGGTGTCTCCATCTGGAGAGTGTGATATGGGAGACAGCTAGTTATGCAGCTCTCCAAATCATTCTGTAGTTGCTGACTGCATCTGCAACTTGACAGAGTTTATAAAGCAGGTTGTTTCTTGTTGCATGTGTAACCTTCTGCACACCTGTTCATGTCAGTACTTTCATATTATTTTACAGTATAAGCTCATATTGTATGTGGTACATGCTGTTTCCTCCCATTAAAATTTTATTATTGCATACCACATATAGAGACAGACAGATATTTTATAGTTGTTGTAAATGTTTTGTTTCTCTTCTACTTGTGTTACAATTTGTTGCTGTAATACATCATTTTGCACAGTTTCAGTCATGTAGCTAAACAATATTTATAATGTTGTATCAGTGTTGTCCACTGTATTTTATTATTCTCGTTTATTGCTGTTTACTTGTCATTTCCCCCCCTATTTGCTGCTGTAGCAGAACAACATCCTCGCTATAACTTGAACTGGTGCATATAGCAATTTTAAACATCAGAATGTAATAACCAAATGATTTGTGATACCTCTGTGTACTGAAGCGCCAGCAGCCTCATTTTGTGCTAATAAGTGCGCTGACATTCCTCAAAATTTAACAAATCTCTTGTTCGTTCCTGGCACAAAGAGAAAGATATCACTTTATTCAGGGTTCTTCTTACTATTTTACTGAGAAGAACACAGTGCCATTAAATTGCCAGTCTTCCCATTTCTAAGTTTTTATTTTTTTTATTTTTGTTATAACATGAATGTAATACAATATAAAGATTAAAACAAAGCAGAGCTTTGGCTCTGCTGTGCATATAAACCATTTCTTTTAAGAGTCACATGGCAGAAATCCAAGTGCAGCACAGGTGACCTTTAGAGTTCACCTTTAATGTAACTTTAGGCTTTTGGCAATAATTGGAGCCTTATATGACCACTATAGGCACAGTTTTATATACAGGAAGGCCATAATCTAATTGTATGAATGTGTGCACATGAAAATTTGTCACATCTGAAAGACATAATTAGCAAAGGTCTTGGCTCCTCTGTTTTCTGGCTTTGGAGGAAAATTAGTCATGCTGTCAGATATATTGCTCCAAGACTGTAGAAGTAATATGTGAAAATTCCTTTTTTAAAATTGGTCCACAATGTGAAGATGAAATTCAAGCAGTAGTTCAGATTAATAGCCATGTGCTGCAGAGCAGGCGGCACAGCTTCGAGCCAGCTGTCCCTTCTGCTCATATGGACGAGGCCACCAGCCAGTTAAAGCCTTTGTCCGGGGCTTGGGCCAATTAGAGCCACTGGCCAGGGCACTGGGCAAGTATGAAGTGTAAGTCAGCTCTTTAAGCCAAAACTCCAGTATCAAACACACTACTTAACAAACTTAACATTTTACACACTGATAATTAAATATTAATGCTGAACATTAACAACCATTGAAAGGAACATTAGTTGGAAATTATCTTGAAGACCCTCACACACTCCAAGTGTCTGTGAGTATCTGTACAAGATGATCGTGTTGAGCTGCCCCTGTTGGCTCAGCCTCTGCTGTCCTGCTGTGGACAGGCTTAGGTCGAGGCTTTGAGCCAAGAGAGGAGAGGAGAACCATCAGTCAGCAGCTCAAGCCAACGAGACCCTCTGCTCTACAGCCGGAGCCAGACAGGGAGGTCAGGCTGGGGTCAGGTGGTCAAGCCTGGGGTCAAATGTCAACAAACTCCCTCGGTAACCAGTGGTAATAAATGTCACATGAACACACACACACAAACTCTGATGGCTGGCAACCCTGTCCAACAGTGACCAGAGACCGTGAATGATTCCCTCTGCTGCCCATACATTCATTTATCACATGACCTGCAGTGATTTGAATGAGCAGCTACAAAAGCTGGTTGGAAACGGCGCCAAACATCTTAATAATGCACTCAGCACAAGGGTCTTTGTTAGTGTATAAACTCCAGTCTGAGATTTATATGTGATCACTTGCATGAACTATAAGTACACGCTCACATGCTAATCTTTTTCTCCCTCCTTCAGGTCGACTCTCTCAATAACCCATCACAGATTCAAGCAGCATAAAAGAGCAATCACAGAACAATTTAACCTCTCCTTCTTATGTGCTCACACTCTGAGCGTGCGTGACACCATAGCAGAAGTGGCAGTAACTGCCAATTCACAAAGCTACCACTCAACGAATTCCTCACAAATGATAACTTTCGGGCTCCCTAGCGGTAAAGTAATTTCTCCATCTCTCCTGTCGGGGGCTTGGGGGACAGCAGAGGGCTGTGATAATCTCATAAACAGAAGCTGTGTAGATATGGGCCATCTATTATGACCAGGAACAGTAGCGTAGATAGCAGCATTTATTATCTGAGACAGCACACAATACATTCTCATTCTGTGATACTACTGCTGACAGACAGAGAGTGATCCATCTTCACCGAGTGAACAGAGAGAGAGGAAGGAAAAGAGAGAGAGAGAGCGACAGATGGGAAGTGAGAGAGGTACAGAAAGAGCAAGAGGGGAAGGACAACAAAGAGAGAGAGGAGGATAAAGTTAATGTGTATGTGGAGAGAGATGAGAAGAGAGGGAGAGTATGTAGAGGGGAATTATTATTGCTCTGCTCTGCATTAGCTGCACTTCTGTTTGTTGCAGTTATTAACAATCATGGAGACTGTGCACACATACGCAGTGTCGCTTTTCCACTGATTGATGCAGGGGACCAGTTTGCTGTTGCCTGACACTATAGTTATATATACAGGTGGATGGAGCGGTGCTTTGGCCAGGCTGTTCTTTTACTACTAATGCTAATATTTTAAACCAAATTCCCACCCAGCCTCTGTTTGGCACTGCTTTCTTCAGCGGTAGCAGCTGGACTTGAAGTGGTGCTCATGAAGCATCATAAAATATATGAACATTATTAGCACACTGTGCATCATATTTATCCAAACATTATTATTCAGAGTTTAAGGTGCTCAACAGTTTATGGGGCATCTTGTACATGAGACTGACAGAAGCTGAATATACATTTCTGTCACTAGTATCACAAAAGCTATCGCTGCTTTTTAGGACTTTCACTTCCTTTTTATTCAGTGGTGCAAGAAGTACTCAGATCCTTTACTTAAGTATAGGTAGCAGTACCACAGTGTCAAAATACTTAGTTACAAGCCCTGCATTCAAAATGTTACTTAAGTAGAAGCACAAAAGTATTAGCATCAAAATATACTTGAAGTACTAAAAGTACTGACACTATGCAGAATGGCATATTTATATGTACCACATTATTGTGTTATAATTACTGTTGCATTATTGTGTACATCACATTTAATGTTGAAGCTGGTACTAGCTTATATGCATATAATGTGACGTACCAACTAAAGTTGAAGTATGAAGTAGCACAAAATAAAAATACTCAAGTAAAGTACAGATACCTCAAAACTGTACTTAAGTACAGTACGTGAGTAAATGTACATAGTTACTGTCCACTACTGTATTTAATGGCCTAATAACCAGATTCAGAGAAATTTTCTTTTCCATTCAATTCAATGAGAAACTGTGTCCAAACCTTTGTATGCTATGCTCAGTCACTTTGTTTCCAAGACTTAGATGAGTGTACTGATACTCTAACCACGCTCGAGTACATTATGTATTCAGCTAGAACCACTTTAGCTTAGCAATGTGTAACTCATTTCTTTATTCTTTACTCAAAGCAATTATTTATAGTTAAAGGGGAGAAATTTCGTGCAACAATTTTTTGATGAGCAACATTTTGAATATATTTTGTGAATGTGTTTCAAATAAACAAATGAGATGCCGCATGTTATTTAACGAGATTTAGAAGATACAATTAAAACTTAGATCAGAGCAAGGCTGCATGTTTTCCTAACCTTCAAGTCTTTATGCTAAGTTAAAGCAGCTTGCAGTGCAATGTTAGCCTTCACACCCATGGCAAGTGCTGAAACAAATAATGCACTTTATCTCTGCAGGTTTTTGGCGTCTATTCACAGTGATGTTATGAAGGACACGGATGTCTTGGCAGCCAACCTACTGCATCTTCAGAGGCAAGGGGCAGAAAGAAAGAAGTAAACAAACAAGCATAAAAAGAAAGGTAATAAATGAGAAGTTGGCAAATGTATGATAAGGAGTGAGAGAGAGGATGATTGAACAAGTCCAGGTGATGTTTTTATTTGCTTCTCAGATTCTTCCATTAACCACAAGGTTTAAAGAAAGACAGAGATAGTGAACTGAAAGAGAACAGGTATAAACACAGAGAAAGCTGTGGCTTATTATCAGTGTGAAGCGACAGACGAGCAGAGATGCAATTAGAATGAGCCATATGGACGATCGTATGGTCATTTTATAATTAGCACTATTTTAAAATAGAACGCAGACTACCAAAAAACAAGAGAAAAGAAAGTGGTGGTTGATTCACAAGTAACTTTTTAAAGACAGTAGTGACTTTATTCAATTAAACAGTTTAGAAGAGATTTCAAGAGAAATGTTCTATGACCACGTCCTAATAGTCACTAATTATCATCAGAAAGTTTTCAGACATCTAAACTGATTCATCAAACCACCAGTTAATTTCTTTGGATTCCGTTCTGCCTGAACTCAGACCAGCGACTGCTTCATCTCTCGCATCTACAACAGTAAATCACTCTGAGTGATTTTTTTTTCAAACATTTTCTTGCCAAAGTTGCAAATTCATTGCACATATTTTATTACCAGCTACAAGTGAGTTAATGTTTAAGCTAAAAAAAAAAAAAAAAAAGCTAATCTACACACCACTGAGACTGAGAGCTGTTTTTGTGTGTGGGCAGCAATAAAATGTAATTTACACATTTTATATCAAGAGTTACAGATTTTGCAATATGATCCAATTACGACCCCCACTGTTTGGAGTTTATCAACATTTGTCACTGAATATGTGCTTCCTAAATGAAAAACAATGCTTTGAAGTAACAGTATTAGAGCGAGACAGGGCAGCCATCAGTTTCAAATGTAAAGGAAAAAGAGTATGGTACTGTTACTAGCCAACCAATGCATGGGTGGAGCCAAGGTGGTGGCACCAGCCAATCCCGGAATCTGATTGGCCATTCCTGGTGCCACCTCTGCCAGAGTCAAAATGTGATGCATCGTTATTAATGAATGAAAAATGAAAAACATTTACAAATTGTTGCTTGAAATGCATTTTTCTGGTGATTTATAATTGATATTGGTCAAATTAGTTTTATTTTATTTCATGCATACGGCAGAATATTTGCATTTATTTCTCTGTTTCTCTATTGTGTTGTTGCAGAGTACTTTGCATAATTCACCTCAGTGGGGGGAACCACTGTGCCGCACTTGACTTTTACATGCATTTCAAATCTGTCACCACTCTCTGAGTCTGTGCCCCAACCTGACCAAAAGCAAAATTTTAAAGATCTGCCTCTGAACCAATGCACCAGACACTTAAAGGGTGATTTGATTATTGTCAAAATTAAAAAACAAACCCAAACAAACAAAACTTTGAAATACTGGCAATGCATTTGTCCTACTAACAAGTACACTATATTGCCAAAAGTATTCACTCACCCATCCAAATCATTGAATTCAGGTGTTCCAACCACTTCCATGGTTACATAATGAAGCAGGCAGACCACTTCTACAAACATTTGTGAAAGAATGGGTCACTCTCAGGAGCTCAGTGAACTCCCGTGTGGTGCCGTGATAGGATGCCACCTGTGCAATAAGTCCAGTCATAAAATTTCCTCACTACTAAATATTCCACAGTCAACTGTTAGTGGTATTATAACAAAGTGGAAGCGATTGGGAATGACAGCAACTCAGCCACGAAGTGGTAGGCCACGTAAAATCACAGAGCGAGGTCAGCGGATGCTGAGACGCATTGTGCACAGAGGTCACCAACTTTCTGCAGAGTCAATAGCTACAGACCTCCAAACTTCATGTGGCCTTCAGATTAGCTCCAGAACAGTGTGTAGAGAGCTTCATGGAATGGGGTTCCATGGTCGAGCAGCTGCATCCAAGCCTCACATCACCAAGTGCAATGCAAAGCGTCGGATGCAGTGGTGTAAAGCACGCCGCCACTGGACTCTAGAGCAGTGGAGACGTGTTCTCTGGAGTGACGAATCACGCTTCTCTGTCTGGCAATCTGATGGACGAGTCTGGGTTTGGCGATTGCCAGGAGAACGGTACTTGTTTGACTGCATTCTGCCAAGTGTAAAGTTTGGTGGTTGGGGGGATTATGATGTGTGGTTGTTTTCCAGGAGCTGGGCTTGACCCCTTAGTTCCAGTGAAAGGAACTCTTAATGACCTCAACTGTTGTCTATGAAACCACTGTGTTCCCCTGGGTGACATGTTTCTTCCTTAAGAAAAGTATGGCCACTGTGTTTATTTAGAAACAGCTCCACAGAATAATAAAGGTGAGAATCTTTAGATAGGAGTGTTTGGAAGGCAGAGGCCACCGAGTATGCTCAGGAACCACTTTGCAATTTAATCACTGTTGTTTCTTTGCATCCTCATTTTGTGTGAAGTTACCATTACAATCATGTGTAATGCTGTCAGTTTATTTTGTCTACTCTGAAAAAAGCCTCTGTGGTGTGCTGGTGGTGTGTGACACATGAAAGCTCACTGTGGTCTGTCTTTAGTCCTTCAAAGCAAATCTGTGATACTGGGCTATACAGTATCAATAAAATTTGACCTAATGTTCCATTTTCCCAAAATGTCTTGGTGACAGTGCGGTGGGTAGAGCAGTCATCTCTCAACCAGAAGGTTGAAGGTTTGAATCTCGGTGCCTCCAGTCCACATGTCGAAGTTTGGCAACCACCTGCCCCCCCCCCCCCCCGTTGCCCCTGATGGTTAGAGCCATTGGTTGAGTTGGCGCCGCAGATGGCTGCCATCACTTCTGTACCAGAAACAAATTCCTTGAGTGTAACATACTTGGCCAATAAAGGTGATTATCCTTATCCATTTAGCAGCACACGCAGTATCAACTACAGAGCTTTTCCATTCAATGCAGCAACTACGTTCTGCTTTAATTGCTGTTGCTAATTGCAGCTGCACCACCAGTCTCCTATAGTTCTATTTACGCTGCTCAGTGCTTCGCTGTCAGTTGATGTTGCCCTCAGTCGATCTATATATACTGTATATGTACTATCAGGAAAACTCCATCTAAACTGTGTGTATATACGTATATTTCTATATTAATAAGTACTTCATTTTTATTTTTTATTTTCCTAAAGCACATTCCTTTTTCTTGTTTCTATTTTTTGCCCTCTCAGCCTCATCTTGCTTACTTCTCTACAAGTTGCCTTATGGAGGAACACTGTACATGCACTGAGCCACTGTACCGGAGTCAGATTCCTCGTGTGTTTAACACACCTGGCCAGTAAAGCTGATTCTGATTCTGATTTTGACTCTGTTCCAGACACTGTAAATTTCTTAAAGAGTTTAGTGGTTGTGATATGTAGCACAATGAGTCAGTGAAACAGAGCCACATGTCCAAGTGTGTGCAGTGGTTTACACAGACTACTCTCCAGGGACTGTGAAAGTGAATGCTCATTTGAGTCTGTGGAGCTCTTTGTAGATAAACACTGTTTCCATATTCTTTGTAATGAAGAAATGTGTCATCCAAGGCAGGAGTGTGGTTCAACGATGTGTTTTAGGACAACAATGGAGGTCTATGGCACAGAGGAATAAGCTAATACCAAAAGTACAGGGAATCAACAGCTTTATCCTTTAACTGTGGCAGCAACAGCTTCAAGAATGAATTCTGTAGGAAATGACATTTTAAAAGCATGACATTTGCAGATATGATCGAATTCACAGTTAAAATAATGGCAGTATGTCAAATATATTTATTTACAGGATAATATATTCAGTGAGATAGTGGGTCTTTGCCACCTGAGTGAATCAGTCTCTTTTTGAGACACTTTGGTAAGTAAACCAAGATAAAACTAAATTAAAATAATCTACATTTTCACAAAAGATAACAAACCACCAGGGAATGTGAATAATTTAAAAAATGTCAGAGGCTTCAAAGCTGACACTGACATGATATTAACAGCAGTTTTTTCCCACTGTCCTCTTGAGGGAAAATGTGAAACGAGCTAAACAGGATAACTGGTATTGTTCCACTGCATAAACCTAAATATAATTTGCTTTCAACAGCACTGTTCCGTTTGCACCAAGGTGCCCTTGCGTTCTTGTGATCTATAAAAGATCACTGCCATACAAAATGCAGTACAGCAGTGACATTTTCACATAACACTCTCCAAACATTGGAGGGAAACCCTGGAGATGAACCTCACTGCCTGTGTCCCAGAATAAGAAACAGTCAAGTCCTCACTCAACTCGCTTTAACAGTTCACCTTCTCATAGCTTTTCCACCTCATTAAGGTATTTTCTCATTTACATTTCCTGTCAGTTATTTTCATGTGATTCCTGGGGTTGAACACACAGAGGTTTACACAGCTATACATCAAGTTTGTGTGTGGTGAAACAAATCAAATCCACAGACTAGTTAAACACGACGACTGTGGTGCCTTGTAGAGCTCATGCACAAACTACTCTACTCTGTCTGTAATGTCTCATAAAGACAACATAAACATCCTCCCAGAAAATGTGCAAAGCACTAACACTTACTTTAAAAAACACATTTCATGAGAATAAAAAATATGGTCATTTAAAGTTCATTTCATTTCTTCATACCAGAAGTGTGTTTGTAAAGTGTTTGGCCTCTGGGGGCAAATAAAGTTGATTTAGCGGTATTGACAAAACATCAGAACATTTGAACTGTGGTGTGTTAGAATAGTAATGTGTTGCCCTGCTGATGGAACATCAGTCGTCCCCTAATGCTGCAGCACAGCCTCAGGGGTGCATTCATACATGCTATGTGTTTGTCTGTGTGTGTAAGCATGAATTTGTTTTGTGCTACGCATATCTGTCATCATGTGAGCGTGTTTGTGTGTGAACCTGTGTACGTATCAGTGACTGTGTGTGTCTGAAAGACAGATTATTTGTATGTGAGATGAAAGAAATCTAAGAAGCAATAGAAGTGTGGATGGCACAAAATAACTAAACCTCTGAAAATACTGGAAACACTCAGAGATGAGGAGGAGGAGGAAGAGGGAGGGGATGAAGAGCACTGAACATGTGTATCCACTGAGGAGTTCTCCTGTTCTCCATTCTTACAATAAGGAAACACCGGCTCCATGATAAAACTGCAGTGACAGCTGTGAATATAGTAGTTTATTGTGTGTGGAAGAAGGTTTTATTCTTTAAATTGCAAGACTTATGTTTTCCAGTAGTGTGTTCCAATGTTATTTTTTGCAACTTGGAGGCAGCAAAAACCATCTGTGAACACCTCCTATGTTATATTGGGCATCACAGTCCTGCTCACTTAATGGTTCAAAGTCCAATTTTATTTCCTCCCTTTTGCTCTGTTTTGTTCCCCACTAATGCCCGAGGGAAATAACTGGCTCCTTAGCCGGTGAATGTTCCACTATGTTGCCCATCTGTGTCTGTGCATTTTGGTGCTAAACAAGTAATCTACAGTGGATTTTCAGACCTGCTTCTCTAAAAACAACCGTCTACAATGCTGACACTTGTATGCGGCATCTGTCATGCATCCCTTTGTGAAAGTGTTAAAACACGTAACCAATTAAGTTTTTTTTTTTTAAAGCCAATAAATAGACTTACCTGCCTACTTTTTGGCAGTAACGTTAGACATGGATGTACATGCGCACTAGTGTCAGGCTGTGCTCTATGGTCTCCAGCCAAGCTGAGAATTCATCCTGCTGAGCTGAGTGACTTGCTGTTGACTACTCAAATATTCAGTAGCTTGACAACAGTCGAATCAGGTGGTCTTTGATGGATGGAAACAACGCTGATGAGAGCGATGAGAAGCTGGAAGACCAAGACAATGAGCTGAAAGACACAGAAGTCATTAGACAAACTTGCAGTTTGACACTCCCACTGGCCTCCCGTCCTTTATTAATATAAAAAATACTGGTTATAGCCACTCTTAAATTAGAATACATTTCATTGAAAGCCTATTTTTTATTCCTAATGAGTTCTGAGCTACTGACAGACCAGCACCAGTTTGACGTGAACTGTTGGCTGCAGTGAAACCTCAGGTGCTTTGTGATCACAAGAGCCAGTCCTGGAACAAACAAAACCTAAAAACATCAACCTGATGATGCCACGACTCCCTTTGTACTGTGCATGAATGCAAGCTAAATAAGTAATATCAGTTTCAAAGCCAATGCCTGCATTTGCATACACTGCTAGGACTGTTTGTGTGCGTGTAATTAACTTCGAAATGTGCTTGATATGCTTGATCTCGCCCTTTAAGAGGTATGCACGGTCAAAAGGGACAGAAAACAAAAATAATATGAATTAAATTCAGCATCCTTTGATGTCTTGTTAAAACTCAGGTAAAATGGATAGTTTCTAACCCATCTCAACCACTTGCTCTCCTGAATCATAGTTGAAGTGTTGAAGGATAAAGACATATCACTGCACTTCTTCACTGATAGTATTTCCATTTATCGTTTTATTGCTCTGATCTATCATCCAAAAATCACTGAACGAATGGTGAAACCTGTAAATCAAATAAAATGCTACCTGGAACCTTTTCATAACGATTTGTCTTAAGTCACTGTTCTGCCCGTCATCCCTTCATTCATTTTACCTTCCTTCCTTCTCACCCCTTCTCCTCTCTGTTTCCAAAATATGTCTCTCTTTATCGCATGTGACATCACAGGACAGGCCTGTCTGAGGCAGGTAATGATTTTTTTTTTCTTGTTCTTATTTCTACGTTGAGATGGATCAGAGTAGTGCTGGTTATCGGGCCATTTATTACCCTGCCAGCTCACCACTCAGCTGTCTGGGTAAATGCAATCTCTCTTGATTCACACAATTACCCCAAGATAGGGAGAGGAAGAGAAATATCTCTCTCAATAGTATTGTGGGTCAAACAGAGTTTAGGGAAATACACAAAGAAAGAGAAAAAGGCTACTTCAGTGCTCTTCTAACCTGACCAGCGGTTTGTATGTTTGTGTGGATGGTGTGAATACATGTGATGTTTATCTTCTACAACAGCAATAAATGTCAAAGCCATTCATCTATCCCATATTTTGTAGATTGTAAAATATTCTGTTATAGATTCATTATGAATGTTATATAATTGCATTATATGCTTTAAAAAGGAGCTCATGACTTCGTAAAGAGATTATCAATCCTACAGTTTTTCCAGAACAATTTAATTATTGAACCACTAGGTTTTTTGTTTTTAGATCAGCCTGTTGAGGCCAGTCTCACGGTGAGTAATGCAGCAATTTCTCTGGTTCACTGTTTGTCCTTCCTTAGACACTGTTGGTAGGTACTGACCACTGCAGACCAGGAACACCCACCAAGACCTGCAGTGTGGGAGACGCTCTGACCCAGTCGTCAGCCATCAGGGTTTGGCCCTTGGCACAGTCACTCAGATCCACTTGCCTATTTTTCCTGCTTCCAACACATCAACGTCGAGCACTGGATGTTCACTTGCTGCCTAATATACCCCACACACTGACAGGTGCCACTGTAACAAGATAATCAGTGTTATTCACTTCACCTGTCAGTGGTCATAATGTTATGGCTGATCGATGTACATTCTGGTGCTTTAAATGTGTACACAAGGTTAAGATATTGTAACTTGGCTCACAGTTATAATCCAATTGCTGCATAATCTTATATTACAGCATGGAAATGAATTTCTCTTTACTATATTTATATGTACAGAGACATCGTTTCTGACTAAGCTTGACAGTTCATTGAATCAGCAGCTGACAAATAAATCTCCAGTCAATGGCCACTTAGCTTGTTTTCATCATTGATGAAGACCACAGTCATAAGCTCTGTAAACAACAGTAGGTCAACCTTGAGTGGAGATTTATTCTGTAAACTGCTGTTTCCAAGGTCAAGAACTGCCAAGCTCAGCTTGTAAGAAAACATGAACAAGACCTCCAAGTGCTTGGAGTAATGGAAGGTCTGGACACCTACAGTTTAAAGCAATATTCATCACTAATGAAAATAGTGCGATACTGTGACAAGCGAGTTAATAGACTAAGTGGAAATTGTTTTGTCATCAGAGGTTCCTGAAACTATGAATGAAACGCATTCAATATTAAAATGAGATTTTCCTGATGTAAAGACAGTTTCAGTTTGTATTTTGTGTTCTCTCTTCCCCTCTCTTCTGTTCTGGGACACTGTATCCTGTGCTAATGTACGCTGCATTCTGTTTCACCAGTACAGCGGGAGTCATCAAAAACTGCAAAGAAACAGGCCACATTTCTGCCATAGCCCAGCACTTCTGCATGTGCGTGTGTGTGTGTGTGTGTGTATGTGCGTGTGTATGTGTGTACACACACACACAGAGAAGAGCTGCTCAGCAATATTAAGCGTTACTGCGACAGAACAGCTTTAGGACAGAGCAGAACAAGGATCACCTTCAGAAACAACGAAATGAAAGGCAAATAGCGAGAGGCTCCTTGATGAAAGTAACAGAAAAACTCGATGCTAAACATTTACGGTGAAAAAACAAACTAAACATTAACCCTTCCTACCAGAAACAAAGCCTTAATGTGGCCTTGAATTGTCCAGAAACAAAAACAGGATCAGTAAAAACACAATAACGCTCACGTAAATTTAACAAGTTTCAGTTTCTGGATCATAGATATTTTACACTATGTGACAATCAAAGTGCTTTAATACTGCAGACATTAGTTGATGAGCCCTTTACATCAATGCATGCAAAGACAACTAACACGACTTCACCAGGCTGTGTGTGTGTGTGAGTGTGTGTTGTTTAGGGTGTGACAAGAACTCTAAACATGTAATAGTGTAATTTTAGTGGACCATCAGACATATGCATGTGAGCACGCGTTCATGTTGGAGTGTAGGAAAGGAGCATTACACATGCACCATAATACAGACCTACATCCACCTACACACACATGCACATACTGTACACATATACACAGAGCAACAGCTTCGACAAGGCACTGCAATCAATTAAAGCAAATGGGACATTATCACAGCTCACCTAACAGTACCATCTAACACACACACACACACACACACACACACACACACACACACACACACACACACACACACACACACACACACACACACAAAACAAGCACATAACCACATTCTTTTCAGGCATGACTACAAGTTTTAAATAGTCCAAAATTGCAAATTTGCAGTCAAAGGGCTTCACAGCTTGTACAGAATGCACCACTTTAAACCCTTGATCTGGTCACAGAAACACTCCCTGACAAAATCACTTTAAAAGGAAAAAATATCAAATACCAAATGAAATAATACTAATATTTTACTAAGTATAAGTCTGTCTATCAGGTAATATGTATTTATGCCATCACTCTTTTCACGAGGCCTGCTGTCAAAGTAAAGATCTCCCGTTTGTCCCAGAAATAAAGTGTGGTGCTGCTGAAGTGAAGTGTGAGGATGACACCGATGAGAGAACACCCAGGGTTTTCTACTTTTGGCTGCAGTTCACACTCCTGTGCGCTGCAGTGAAATATTGTCCCTTCTAGCTTTAGAAATTACTCGACACATCCTCGATCTGACATAGACACAATCAGTGAGTCGCTGTCACTTCGGCACTTAATATACAGGAGATCTAATTTAGAAAATACCAGATGTCAGTGACAAGAAAACACTGTCGTTGCTGAACACAAATCAGATGGGTGGTACTTTCCTCTGAGACGTTTCATTAACTATGTACATGTACATATGTGTAAGCCTGTGTGCATTTGACTTCAGACTGATTTGTGCGTGTCATGTCTGTTTGTACAACAGCACATCTGTGTCTAGCTGCTAAGTTGTGTGTGTGAGCGCCTGCATGGCCTCTAACGATGATGAAATATGTTGCTAATGCTGTGGGTTATTTCAATGGGATGAAAGTTGTTGTATAGCGGTGGCTGTGAATTGTGTGTGTGTGTAAAGCCAGTAGTGTGAGTGTGCATGTATGTGTGTTTAATTGGACCTCCCTGAGCGAGTCTCCAGGTAATGGCACTCATCTGCACTTCCCTTGATTAAGGACAACAGATGGACTGCTATCACAACACACACATGCACACACACGTTTGTTTTCATTCCTCAGGGGACCTTTACATTGAGAGACTTGCCCTAACCTTAACTATAACCTTTATGTGACTAACCTGAACCCTTACCCTAATCCTATCCTAACCTTAAACCAAGTCATCACCCCAAAATTCAATGACTTACACAACCCCCAAGTGAGTAATTCCAAGCGTGCACACACAGAATGCTTACATCAAATACACATACTGTAAAAGTAATGTGGCCTATAATCAATACTAAATACAAAACAGAATACAGTATTTGTCATATTAAACGTGGACTTCAACACGCTGTACATATGACTCCTCTGGCCCCTAAATATTGAAGCATCAAGCGTCAGTTGGTTCAATCATTACCACTTCTGTCATCACTGTCAACTATGCAAGAAAATAGGTATCACCCTCATCCTTCTGCAAATCATCCTCATGCTGCCTCTTTAACTTGGCACCTCCTCCTCACTGTCCTTCCTCATCTGTTTGACTGACAGAGGTAATGAGTTCATTTAAGGATAAAGATCGAAGAAAGACTGAGGTGTGACTAAAATCTGACTGTATGAAACCGCCCTTCCTGTCGCAAAATGCACCATATCGGACAATGACAGTGTGTACATTTTCTAAACACAACATTTTATTTGTGAATGCTATTCCTCGTGCACAGTACAATGCACACAAATACACACTGACTTCTTCAGGCTCTGAATATCCTACTTCATTTCTCCATATTGTCTAATAATGCACAAAGTCACTATGCAGGTTACATTGTTGAGTATCAGCTTAACAATTCCGTTAACTTTCTACAGAGCCAGACCCCATTAGCTCCAATAAACTCCACTGCCAGAGCTGATACGACAAACTCTACCTTTACTGCAAATACTTGAACTTTAAGTTCTCTGTAGCTCTGAGTCATCCGCTAAGCTTCCTCTAACCTTTAACAGATGTTGGGTAACTTTCTAACAGCACACAAAGTCAGTGATATCCTTCACTACACCTACCTCATTAAAACAGAGCAATACTTTAAAAAAAACACAAACACAGTACTGTGTACTTTCACACCCTGGGACCTGTTAAAATATCTTTTTACACTCTTGGTCTGGATCTAAAACTGAAAGGAGTGGTCTTTCTGAACCATTTAAAACCTTATGTAGTAGTCAAGATGGTCCACGGAATTATAAAACATATCTGAAAACACATTTAAAGCATATTTTCCCTTTTCTTTTAGAAACAATATTAAAGTAATATTAAACATACTTGTGGATGGAGACAGAGAGGGACGGAACAAAACAAGTTAGGCTGAATAAACACAATCTACACTGCAGATGATTGATTAACCTCTCCAATTCTCTTACATAATATCATCACAGAGCAGAGACAGTCTTCAGATCTTGCAGTAAAACTTTTGAGTGAACCCAGTTTGACCCTGGAGCAAATACGCTCTTCTCTCATTTTAATTCGGCAGTCACTGTAAAACACTCCATTTGGTCTACACCCCATTGCCTTCGGGACAACATTAATGATAATTAGGAAGCTCTCAGCATGCTGGTTAATATTCACCATAAAATCCATGTCATCCCAAAAAAAGATAGAATATGCTTAGCAGGTGACCACCTAAAAGAAGAGGGAAACCAAAAGGAGCAGGCAAACCTCCGAAAGTCGAGCACAATGGGACAGTATTTAAAATTGGTGTTACATGCTGAGATTGCTGAATCAAATCGATGAGTGCTTTAAAAACCCAACAATAAGTCCCATTCTTATCTCCCCTAAACATGGCACCTTGCCTCAGACATACACAATGGTGTCTTTACAGTACTTGTGAGGACACTCACTGATGTAATGCATCCCTTATCCCCCTACCCTGACCTTAACCATCACAACTAAATGCCACACCTCAACCATTTCTTTAACCCTAACCTAAACCTAATTCTAACCCAAATCACCAAAAAGGGGCGAGGACACGCTAAATTGTGCTCACAACGGTGGCGAAAAGAAAAACTGACCCACACAAAATAATAAACACACACACACACATGTTCAGAAATGGAGAGAAGAAAGAAGGAAAGAAAGAAAGAAAGAAAGACTATGGTGATAACAGCTTCAATAAATCATCCGGGCCAGTCGCCGCTCCCCGGGGATGTGGGATGGATTAAATTAAGCACTCCCTCTACCCGTGTGTCTACTCATCTCTCTCTCCCTCTCTTTCATTGCGCCGTATAAATGCCAACAGCTGATCGCCAGACGGCACACTCACGGGAACACCTCGCGGAAGCTGCAGAAAGAGAGAGGCCGAGGGGAAGAGAGAGAAGAGAAAGGGGGAAACAGAAGGAGACAGAGGGGGATGCTGTTGATCCTTTCGGCTGCAGGGAGTCTTTTTGTGATTTCTTTAACCAAGCTGAACAGTCGCTGTTAACGGGAATTAAGGACTACTTCTGTGGCAAAGAGGGAAGGACAAGGTGTCCGAGATTATTTTTTTTAAAGCTTCCAAAATCGTCCTTCCATTTTTTTCTCTTATTTTCTTCGCATCCCTCCTCCTCCTCTTCCTCCTCCATCTCTTCTTCCTCTTCTTCAAAGAGGCCCGAGAGCCGCCGCACGCTGCAGGGTGCCTTCCACCGCCTGTTACACATTGTTTTTGATTCTCTGACAGCTCCCGAGCCCCCGTGCTCCCGTCTGCCGCTTGCCCGCGAGCACAGACAAGGCACCCCGGAGGGAGCTGTCCGGTGCTGAAGTTGTATTTCTCTCCTTCACTGCACGAGGACTAAAGCGGGGAGGCAGGAGGCAGGCAGACAGACTGAACCAAACAGAAAGAAATAAGCCCCGGTTGAACGGACAGTCTTTTACCGGATCAATTCACAGCTCAAGCTTCTTCCAAAACCTGAAGACAATCTTCCTCTGGTTCGCTTGTCTTGTTGGTGCGTAACAGGCGAAATCTTCACGCTGGCCAGGCCGTGGGCGATTGGCTGTGTTTGTGAGTGTGTGTCGTTGTGTTTGTGAGAGTGTGTGTCGGTGTCGCACCACCATGCCAAGGTCTTTCCTGGTGAAAAAGGTGAAACTGGATGATTTCTCCACCGCGGCGGATCTGGAGAACGCCTACCGCCACAGGACAGACCTCAGCCTGCGGCTCCATGACAAAGGTAGGTCAAGCTACCCACACAGCGAGGACTAACAGGTTGTCTCAAAAAACAAGTCTGTCTCAAAGATCAGGACGACGACAGTCAGTAAGATACGTGTGTGACTAAGGGGCAGATCTACCTGTTGGCATTCCTTTACTGCGATCGGGCTGGCACGTCTGACCTGCAACTCGTAACAAAAGATAACTAGGCTATACAATTCACGGAGGGACTCACGATACTCAAGATTTAAAATGAGCTTTGTCTAATTCACTGTTGCATGTGAATTACATCTGCCGACGAAATGGACTGTCCTTACAATATTCTGTAACATTTCTATTGCTAAATAAGATGGTTTATTTTTAACCTCTCCGTCAGAAACGCTTTTTGGCTACCTGTAAGATAAGCAGCCTATAATCATCGATTACAAAACAACAGCAGACAGCATAGAGTTATCACATAGTAATTACCTTTCTCATGGGTAATAAAAGCTTCAAAGCCGCACAGTGCATTGCAAAATAAGCAGTTCTACGAGACTCCAGAGAATTGTTCGACCATAAGAGCGATGGGACTGTGCGAGCATGGGATGAAAGAGACGCGACAAAAGGCTGAAGAACTGCCAGTCTCCACCAATACTCCCTGTTCAATGAGCGTAACCACGCACATCACCTGACATTTTATTTACTGAGAGTCAAAACGGGTTTTATTTGAAGAGTTTAGTCTGTTGTAGGAGTTGGGTCGCGACTGAAGCGGAAAGGTCACATGAGAAATCCACTAAATACAGAGCCTCCCA